>NC_084463.1:134340823-134649194 GCF_027409185.1 Cynocephalus volans
TTTCTGAAGTGAGAATAAGGTGGTTCTGAAAATGGGAGTGGTTGCAAAGAGAACCTATAGACAACAGGCTTGGGAGGGTCAGTTTTAGGAAGGAGCATTATATATGGAAGTTAAGGATCTGGACCTTTATTTCCTTAAAATTACCCATGCCCAAATGCTCCCTGAAAACTCATTATGTACCAGAAGGGTATGCATATCCCAGTTTTAAGACCACCACCTTTAGATACAACAGTATCCTTAAACTAGATCAGTCAATGACTGAGCTGAGGCCAGTTAACTAAACTTCACTCAGTATTTGTTCTCACCATCATTTTGGCAATAGATGAACTTTTGTTCTAGAGACCTGCCATGGAATCCAGCCTTTCTATTTGATATCTATATTTCATCAGATCTGGAGTTGTCATTTAAAAAACCCTCCAAGCAAGCAAAACAGGATACCATTGCTCTCCAGGTATTTGGAGGGCATTTGAGAATAGGAACGCACTTATTCTGGATTGTAATGTTTCAGATGCCAGAACTAGGAACATTGAATGAAAGTTAGGAGGAAGCAGATTTTGATTCAGGATAAGAAAAAGGTGGGTTGAAGAAGAGGGCCAACATTTTTTATCATTTGCGTTGCATAAAATACATAAAGCTTTCATAATAACCCTGTAAGATAGATAATATGGCCATGAGGAAACTGAGATTCAGAGAGGTTTAGTAACTCACAGGGATTTGAACCTAGTTCAGTCTGGTGACTTCAAAGCCATTATATAATGCTGCTTCGCTCTTTAAGTACCTGCTATAGAATAGGCTGTCTGCCTAATACACTTAGTTCATTTAAAAAAAAAAAAAAAACACTAAAAAAGAATTTCAGTAACCTCTGAGTCCCACTCCAGTTATAAATTTAAGTGTGACTGGTAGATGTTTCAGAGGAGAATAAGTGATTTAGAAAGCTATGTTACTTCACTTGGAGAAAGTGAAGACTTTTATAGACTGTTTAATATAAAGCCTTATAACACAGACTAGTTTATATACAAAGTGAAGAAGGAGTTTTCAGGAGAGGACATGATGCTTCACGCTAATTATATTGTTGGGTAACTCTCCAGGAAAGACCATACACAAGGTGAAGAAAGCTTTATGCTATAGATTGTTAAGATTCTTTTTCTTCTTTATTATTGTGAAAAACAGGTTATTAATTATGAAAATAAGATGCTTTCTTTGAAAATGGTATTCTGAGGGAAAAAAAAGTTTTCTCTCCCTCTCTCTCCCTCCCCCACCCCTTTTGTCTCACTTACTAGTCTGCAAAGCCTTTGAGGGCAACTACTGTGTCCATCTCATTCATTATTGTGCCTAGCATCATGCTCACACATAGCAGACAGTCAATAAATATTTAGCAAGTGAATGAATCAATAAATGGTATGCCAGAATCCCAAGGTCTCATGTTTTAAACTGAGAGATAAGCTGTATCTTTCAGGCCCAAGAACAGGTTTCTTGTAATGAGAAAAGATTTTATCAGTCAGGACTTCTCACCTTCTCAAGCCACTCTCCTTATAGTAAAGAACCTGGCAGCTGTTAAAGAACTTATTTATAACTTGACTGTTCTCAATTTTGGGGGAGGTTGTTGACCTTTTTGAGAATACGATGAAAATTATGGCTTTTCTCAGACAAAGTCACACAGACAAAATTCTGTATACAATTCCGGTAGGTTCATAAACTCTTTAAACTATGTATCTCAACTTAAGAATGCTTAAAATTATAGAATGTGATAAAGAATAACCAGGGAGTTCTACTTAAGTAGAGTACCTTCTATGAAGAGGTGACATTTAAAACCCAGTGACTGTCCCTGTGGCATGAATTGAAACCTTGGCTTTTATTCCAAATGTGAAGAGCCATTGAGAGCACAGATGATAGCTTTTCCTTGTTTTTCTCTCCTAACAATAGATGGTTGAAGGCTTAGGGGAAATCAAACTGCTGATTTTACCAGTAATTTTGTCAAGTTAAAAAAAATTATGACCCTCACCTGCTCCTTTAAATAGCTGTTCACTTACCGTATACCAGGCACTGTGTATTTTACATGTATCCTTATATAATCCTCCAATAACCCAAGAAATTAAGTTTTATTATCATCATTCTCCCTGTAGCCAGATAAAGAAATCAGAACTTAGAGAAACTAAGTAACTTGCCCATGGCCACACTGCTCAATTGTGGTAGTTAGGACTTCAATCCAGGCAGTTAATCCTAACAACAAAGCCAGTGCTATCAACCAGGAGACTATGCTGCCTCCCTTCTTATGACGACTTAACTGACCTGGTTCTCCTTTTCCTTTGTAGTGGTGCCAGTGAAGAAGAGGACACATGAAGACTTGCCATCCCCAGTGGAAAATCATCCCCTCCCCTTGTGTGTGTATGTGACAGCGTGTATGTACCAGCTTCTGATTTCTGTGAAAGCTGCCCAGCAACAAACGTACTTCCACCGGATATGTCCCCAGATTCACAGCAGCACATATCTTTCCAAGGAATGACCAGTTTTATGCTTACTGACTATGTGCTTCTCGTTCTCTCATTGTGGTAGGTCAAGGAAAAAGAGCCCCTTTGATCAACCAGGAGCAATTAAGAAGGGTTCTTCAGGTAATCCCTCAATGGCTGCTTCGAACTTACTCTGGAAAGCCAGCTGCTGTGATATTGTATAACCAAACAGTATCACTTCATTAGGAAGGATCTGGAATAATCTTGAAGGGAAGTCAAAGTTTTTTCCCTACCTGCTTACAAAAACCCCACTTTGTTCATATTGAAGCATGAAATAAATGAGGGCAAAATAGGGCTGAATTGACTCATGTAGACAGTCTCTGAAAGTCCAGTTTTACATTTGTGAAAATGCGGTACCATGAATTAAGATGGATGACTTGAAAATGGGGTAGGAGAAAGAGTTAAAGATATAGATATTTTTAGTACAGAGGTTATCCAGGACTTCAGATTCATAATTCAGTGCTGTGGAAATGAAAAAAAATGATTGAAGGAGGTGGAAAGGAAATGACCTTGCGGGGGAGAAAAAAAGAGGACCAAAGAAATCTGATTAAAAGTTGAAATCAGTATTTCTGAATTCAAATTGCCTAAGTTTCTGAAACAGTCACTGAAGGATCTGATAGAACCTGAATTATTTGGGTGAATTCTGCAGGTCTTATAGGCTTGTCATAACATGAAAAGCTGGAATGTATATTACCAAACGCATTTTCAGTGTAGGTTTTTGCTGGTCCTATCCCCAATTAGCCTAATTTGGCCTAAATGCAGTGTGGGAAAATTCTTGCCGTATCATAGTGTACTGAATTCAGCTCCACCTCCCAGCAAATATATCCTCTTTTTACTCCAACTGGAACCCTTTTTTTGTGGCAGTTTCCACCCACAGTCCTTTAGATCATCTCCCACACCCTGGCTCTCTCCTAAATAACATGAGCAGAGACACACCTGAGGTTGGACATCCTTTACTTTCCCCACTTCCAAATCACAATTCCTTACCATCAAGCTTTTTACTCCCAAATAAATAGGCAGTGATATGCTAGGGGAATACAAAATTGCAAGCTCAGAAACTTGCATCTTCCTGAAAAAACATCAGTTTTACTTAACAAATGGTTTGGAGTCAGGAGATGATTTTATTTTTATATAAAACAATTATATTATGGACTGGAATGTTCATACACAGATAAAATGGAAGACTTTTTCAAGGTAATTCTTATTTGCAAATGGGCTATGTGCTCTCTGTCCTCTTCCTTTAGTGGTATTTTGATGTTCAGTTTTAAGGAATACAGTTGGAACCATATCCAAGCAACCTTGGGGGTGCTGCTGACCCAGGGCCTAGACTTCTAGTGCCTCTGAGGCAGAAGGAAAAGAGCCTGCACTGGAGGAAATCCCTCTCTTCTTGCCTGCCTGCCTGCCAGTGACCTGTGTACCTATCATAAAGCTTTAGGGCCAGCTGATTTGTATGTGTGCAGGGTGGTTTTGAGACAGAAACAATACTTGCTTACTCTAGGAGTCCTAATTATAGCATTGTTCAATCCTGTGCATGCTATGAAATGATTTATTCCTTTGAGGCCAGGGAACTACCAGGCATATAGACTTCTAGGTTAGTGTTACCCTAGCTCACTAAATGTGTCAGAATATTGGGGCTGTGAGGAGTTTGAGCTTTTTTAAAAAAGTTTTTCTCTCAAACTAGTGGCCAAAAAATGGCTAAGATAATTTTGGTGCTTTACCTATTTGTCTGCAAAGCTAGAGAATTTGACATATCACTAATTACAGCCTCCAGCCATATCCAACAAGACTCCCCAAAAGAAGAACCAATGGCCACTCTTGAAAGAATTTAAGATATCAGAAGATAAAAAGACTGTAGGATTTGGAAGTTTGTGTTGTCTTTGCCCAATAAGCATTGCTTCATCTCCAAGTAGTATTCTTATATTAGCAATGGGCAGATTATTGGCTTTCCATACCCAATCATAAGTTATTACTTTAAATCAGCATTTGGAAAATTCAAGCATTTATGTAGTGGATATAAACGGAAATATAAAAATGTGTGCCAACCTATCTCAATAAATTATAATATCTGTAATTCTCAAGGAAAGCACTTTTGTTTTTACTTAGAAAGGGTTTCAGATTTGCTTTATGGGCTTCTGCTGTCTTCAGCACCTGATAAAACTTTAACCAGGGAAGCATTAAACACAGTGCAGTAGCTTCTGTCCAGGCTCCTCAGTTCCTTCCGGCAGCATTTATCAATGTAAGAATTAGGATGCTTCCTGCAGTGGCACCAGCTTCCGCAGAGCTGGAGCATGCTGCTTGGCCTTAAGCCCCAGCATGGTGAGGTTTCCCTCCTGCTAGGTCAGTAAAAGTTAGAGTGCTCAGGATTGTGTCCCAACTGGCTGCAGGCTGCAGGATTTGCTGAAATCTCTAGGAAAATCACCAAGGGAAGGAGTTAACAAATGTTTCCAGAATGAATCGGGTATTCACAGAAATTCTTGGCTACCTTTCAAATGTTAGGTTTCTGAATGCCGAGAGGGATTTGTCCTTTGAGTTGATATCATTAAGTCTAGGACAGTCCCAAGAAGTGGTTGGAGTCTCAACTCTGACAGCCCAGGAAGGTAAATAAGCTGTATTGAGGACTAACCATGAGCCAGGCCCGGTACTACACCCCCATTTCTTAGATGATAAAACAGATACGGAGTGGAAGAGTCACTTGCCTCAAGTTACACAGCTCAGAAATATTGGAGCCAGATTTTGAACCCAGCTGTCCCTAACTCTGTGGGAAGGCCCTTTGTACTAAACCATGGCACACCTAAAAATACAGAGGGAGAAAAAGGCTTCAGGTCTGCCACTACAGTCTGATCATCCCGCTTTATGAATTCTTTTTCAAAATGACATATCATGGCTATAATTTGGGCTCAGAAATGGCATTAAGGCGGTCTTATTCCTCCACTTTAGCAGATGCTTTGAATACTCGTTGCTAAGTTGAGAACACTCCCAGGAGTCGGGGGAACCTTTCCTTTTTGGTGCCATTTCCATAAATAAGGTGTTTCTTGGCCTTCAATAGTATAGAGCTTTTCAGAAATAGTAAAAGTTAAGGGTGTTCTGCATTTGAAAATGTCTGCCGCTTCACTGCTGCAGAAAAAGAAGTCTTCATATTTTAATAAATATAGCCACCAGTTTTTTTCTCTGTGAGGATATGTTAGTTCAAAGTCCAGTGAATCTGGACTCTCTTGCTGATACCTAGAGGGGGTGTGCATGTCCCTATATATAAATTATAAATGCTATATGTGTGTATGTGTATATACATACATACATGTGTACACACACATGCACACACAAATTATTTAAGAACTAAGAGAAACTCAAAGTAGCCCCCTCATTATCTTGCATACCACTGCAAAGGTTTCTGCCAGCACTAATTACAAGTACCACCAGATAACTAGAAGAAGAGTAACTCACCTGCAAAGGTTGTCAGCTCCTGAAGCACCAAGCCAAGGTGACAGCCCTGAAGGAAAGTGCACTTCACCCCTCTCTCAAGAAGTCTAATGTCGTGAGTAATTTGGATGCCCAGACATTTTGGTGACCTGAGAGTCTGACCTCTCCAGTTGGGCCTGAGGGCACAACTGCAGAATTCACAACCTTGTAGTAGTGGCAGGGCCTGGGAAGTCCTCTCCCCGACATAGAAAATATTCTCCTGCTGATTCCTGAAATTACTCATTCACATAATGGCTATTGAATACGTGCTTTTCAGTAAGAAAATCAGTTGCATGTTTACTATGTGCTGAGCACATCCAGAATTTTTGTTTTTAAAAAAAAAAAAAAAAATCTCATTATGGATCAAGTTCAACTCAGCCCTAAGAGAAAAAGAAGGCCCATAGGGGAGACTTCAGATTTCATTAATATCGCCTTTACCCAGCAGTGTTTCTGTAGCCCCCTACCCTAGCCTATTCCAAAAGCCCTAAGACCAGGCAGTTCCTACCTCTGGAGGCCTGCCTGGCAAGACAGTATCATTTGGAATTTAGAACACACCAGAAACAGCAGAACAAGGGCCAGAGTAGGAAAATGAAAATAAATGAAGACACTTGTGGGTACACTGATGCAAAAAAAAGCCACAGAGCCCATGCTAGGCTTGATATGACCTTGAGGGGACAGCAGATTTATACCTGATGGGAGTTAAACCTGACCAGTCTTTCTACAGTGACAGGCCACATTGCATGACTGGGGAGAACCAATGAATCCATTGTCCTCTGCCTGTTTTCCTGTGCACAGTCACATTCCCTCCTTAGTCATTTTCCCCTTCCACCTTCACATTAAACAAGGGAACACTCAGTCTTTCAAGGGAATTACACATTTGAGTTAATGTTTCAGTATATCATTTTCATACTGTAAATTATTTTGTAAGAGATTTATTGCTATCCCAGGATGTTCGGACTCGGTGCTCCTGTGCATTTGGAAATCAATAAACTATTACTGGAAATACCATTTGTCTCTCAAAGTTGTGCGCAAAGGACCCTGCTAGGTGTAAATATTCATGACGTTCTGCCTACTTAACTGTGGTAATGCTGGAGATGATGGTGTTTTGGTTATTAGATATGGGAGTCTAATTTACTTCTGACTTCTCCAGAGTGCTTTGGGAGATCTCTGGGAGGTGGCAAAAGGTCAGACTTAAGATCATTATTATTTAGAGATATGTTTTCTCCTCAAAGTGAAACGATCCATGCCTAGGTTAAATTTTATGAGCAAAGTAGATTATAACCTAAAGAATACCTTGTCCAGAAGGATGTTTTCAAATAACATTTAAGCTTTACAATTTGGATTAACTAGGAGGAAGGTCAAACATTTTCCCCATATTTTCTAGAAAAAAAAAAGTCATCTTTATAGAGCAAATTACAGTTAGGCCAGCAAAATCATCTTTGGGGAACTTTAGAAATACATATTTGCATATAATTGATAAAGAAATAGAAGATGTAAATGAAGCAATTCCACTCTGATTTATAATATTTGGACCAGAGGTTGCATCGAAACCAGGAGTCATACTCAGAGGCCCTCAGAAGCCAAATGTGATGACCCAATATGGTAGATCCTATGGGAGTTAGAAAATGCAAACCATGCCTGAAGGTATTAAAGTTCAATGTTTAGAAATCCTAAAACCCACCAGCAGGTGTGTCTAGAGGGGCTGCAGTTTATGTACTCTGCTCAAAATTTCCTTTTAACAAGTTTATCTTCATTGGACCCTTATAGTTAACTGGGGATTGTGAGAACTTTGGGGAAATTGTCCAAGATAGGGAGATAAGTCACGCAATGTCACCCAATAAGCCAGGATGGGTAAAGCTCAGGACAGCAGACTCTCTGTCTCGTGTAGCAGTCATTAGGCACTACTTCCTCCTCTTCAGTTCTGAGGACACTCCTTCTGCCTGGTAGAATGGCATCGCCAACCACTGTAGCACTTGGGAGGTTTCAGTGTTTTAATTAAACCACAATGTGTTTGGAGGTTTTCTTCCTACTTCCTGGTGCCTGTATCTCAACACCACATCCCATTGCCCCAGCCCTTTCTCATTTTATTATCTTTCCCTCTGCAATCTACAACTCTTATTTTGTTTTATTGATCTTTGCTTGGTCCGTCTTATACATGACCCCATTTCCTTTATACTCATAAAAGGGTGAAATTGCAGTTTGTCTGGAATATCTCCTGGCCTTAACAAGGCACCAGAGTTAGGTACACCCAACAGACATTCAGGCTACGAGTCTTAATAAGAGAAGAAGATGTCACAGAAACAAAAACAAAAGACTGCTTGAAGTCAGTAACTGGCTGCACTGTGTGTCTGTACCTGTTAAATATTGCAATCTCCCAGTTTAAATCACTCATTGTTAACAATAATAACTACCATTTAGTGAGCTCTTTCTCTGGGCTAGGCACTATCCTAGTTGGTTTTCACATCTTATTTAATTCTCACAGCACTAAAACTATCATCCCTCGTTTTGTTGCTCAGGAATCAGATTTAGAGAATTAAGTACTATGACCAAGGCTACACCCTAATAAGTAGGAAGCCAGGGTTTAAAGTCAGGTTTATCAGACTTCACAACCCTAGCTCTTAATCTCCCCCTCCTAGCTGCACTGATTCAACCTTGTACTGATAAATAAAATCACTTGGCCCTCCTGGTTCCCCACCACACACACACATGCAGTATGGCCTTGGGGCAAAGGAATTTGCCCTTCGTTAGGCCTTGCTTTGAACAGCCTGGAAACACAGTGTACTGTGAGGGAAGAAGAGCTAAGAATAGCAGAATCCTCTTCTGGCCTGAAATTGCACTTTTGAAAGGAGAGGACTGTTAGCCTTGCTTTATCTTTACTCCAAGGCCATAAATAATGAAATCACCAGGAGAGACAAAGCAATGACTTCTTTTGCTATGGTCTTAGAATCCCATAAGCCAGACAACTCACACTGAGTCTATAATTTAATTAAACATCTCAAAGATGTCTCCGACAGCTTGACTTTAGGCCAGCTTCGCATTCTTGGAAAGGGATGGCAAAAGGAGTTTGTTTTAAAGTTCATTTACTGAGTTTAGCCATCATGGCCACAGCTTACAATTTGCTTTATAAAAATGACCCACAACCTTCACACCATTTTAGGATTCAGTAGCAACTCATTTACCTAGGGCTCAGCCATCCCACAGCTTCACCTGTCCATATTTCCTGAATACAGAATCTGAACTAGTGGTTCGACAATGAATAATTGAAACAGAATTGGAAAAGTCTGGAACCTGTGCTCATCCCATTCAAAAGTGAGAACTAGAAAGTAAACAACCAGGGCTTCTGACCAGCTGAAATAAATACTATGAAGCAAAAATGTAAGAGAAAGGTCACACGTCAACCCATCGAGCACCTACTCAGAACCTATTTATCCTTACTTCACACACAACCTAAATGTTTGATTGTCTGGTTTCGACTCCTACAATGGTTAAATTTAAGGGAGAGAAACAGACTTTTTGAAAAAACAGGTCGAGGAGGAAAAATAAGTGACAGTAATAGAGAAGAGAAGAATTTTAAGTAGACTGAAGATCTGCAAATGACCTGTTTTAAGAGAGGTATTTAGTGCCAAAAACAGCTCTATACACACCTCAATCCCTAAGTGCCTCACTGTGTCATAGGACAATATAATTATATTCAAAATGATGACCCTGAGCATTACATGAAAAGAAACTAAATTATGCTCAGAAGAAAGCAAGAATTTTTATATCAAACATCTTGGAAATATTTATATCAAGAATGGTAAAACAAAACAAAAATCCACTTAGGGATTAAAAGGAATAAACCTTTGACTATCCAGGACATTCAGCTAAATAAAACAATATATAAGACCTTAGCTGAGGTTTTATTGTTCTATGAACTTCTCGAGTTTACAGAGATTCTTTTTACAGCTTTGTAAGTGACTTTCATGCTACAGTGCTTTGCATATAATGGCATGAACAGTGGAAGTGCCAAGTTTCCAATGTGATGAATAAAACTAGTAGCCAGAATACAGGTCAAATTCTGTTACAACAAATACCGCTACTATAAAAATCACTTAAGCATCCCTGTTATCTCTAAGCCCCTGTCAATTGCCCATTTATTTTAGGCAATAGTCATTACAACAAAATCGGAGTATAATAAAAAGAAACTGGACCCTCACCACAAGTTGGATGTAACACAATTTAGCCTGTTATAACCTTTTCTCACATGTATTTCTCCAACTCTGTTGCAAGAAGAGTAAACCTTTTGTAGACATAATACCAACCTGGAAAGCTGGTGGTTAGTTGTCGTTGCTAGAAGAAAGAATGCAGAAGCGAAGGACACATGGAGTGTGGGGCAATTCCTCACTAGGGAATTTGGTCTCCAGTGCCACTTTTGACCTTAATCCATGTTGGAGCCATCCACCAAAGAGTTGCTTGCTTCTGATAGTGATGTAATGCATATATTGAGCACTTTGTGGTAACCTGGCCCTGATCTGATGACCCTAAGATAAAAATTCCAGAAGCATGTGACAGGAACTATCTTTTCTTCCACGATGCACTACTTTCAACACTGCGTGATTGTAGAAGCACATGCCACGTCGATTACATATATAAATGATCTAAGTAAATCAGCTGCATTCCCTTTGGTATACAGGCAAGGATCTTTCCATGCCCATCTCTGTTTTGCTGGTGATAATGATGAGTTTTGTCATTTGCTATAACATTATCTATCTATCTGTACATCTTCCTTTCTTTTTTGTTACTTAAATATTTTTTATGACTTCATTGCAACCAATATTTTGTAATACCCTTAACAGCAAAAGAAATTAAATCATAATTCACTTCTGAACAGTACAATCAGCAATAGAAAAAGGAGGGTGAAGGGTAGGGAAATTGTCCACCTTTTCCTGATGATAATGCCTGGCTCAGGCCCCAGATTCACATAATACTCCAAAGAAGTTCATAAATTCTGGGCACCGCTCAGCTTGAGGAGGCAGGCAATGTCCCTTCGTACGTACCTCAGGATGAGATGAGTGGGATGCCAAAGCCATGCCCTTACAGGATATGTTCACCTCTGCTTGCTTGCTTCCCCGAGCCAGAGCGTTGTTAAACATTTGTGTCCAAGTCCAGATCAGGTTAAGAAGAGGTTAACTGCTTTGCATGGCTCATGAAAACACTGAGTCCAGGTATGGTTCTCTGGCTTGAGGATGGCCCTTTGCTGCCTTACCATTCTTATTGGGAGATCTGGAGAGTAGAGGTGTTAATTGTAAATTACTTTTTTGTGTTTGGTTTCTCTCCCCACATCGTAAGACCTTTTGGACCCATTAGGATCACTGTATTCTAGTATCAAATTCAGTCTGCTTCAAGTGGGAAGAACCATGTGGAGGAACAAGATTTTTCTTTGACTTGGTGGTGGCAGTGGTGGTGGGGGATGTCAGTGAGGTGATTTTGGGTGGGGATGATGATAAGGAAACCACTAATAACAATAAAAATGGGTATTTTCTCAACACTTAAACCAGTGTCCCTTTGCTGTCAGGTGAGTTCTTGTCTATTTTCCACAAACTTATAATTTCCCTAGAAGGTTCTAGCCTGTGTGATCAAACAAAGGCATTCCTTCTGAGATCATACCAAGCTCGCTTGTGGCCAGTCTGTACTCGCCTGTTATTTACTCAAAACAAGGTTGCCTGTGAAGCTCTCTCCCCCACCGCTGGCATGAGGATAAGACATGCAGAAGAAGAATTAGGTCACCTGGGGGTCTGCCATTGCATATGGTTAAGTGGTATAAAGAAGCCAAGATTTCTAGAAGTATCTATCTTTTGCAATTTCTGATATGGTAAGAAAATCCATCTGGAGTGTTTATGCCCCTTTTGACAGCCAAGCCATGGGCTTTTTTTTATGTTGTGCTACTGAGGTCAGTCACTGTCCTCAGAAATGACAACATCACAATGACTTACTTCCTAGTAATCACTGGAACAGTCTCATGAGGACTTGCACAATTGCTGCCTATCTTCAGACCTGGCACATTGTCAAATGGCAGACTTACAGAGCAAATAAGAGACTTGGCCTAGTTCACAAGGCAATCAGAAGTGATTCAAAGTTCAGGCTTCCCCCTGCCTTTTAACCTCCCTCCCTCCTTCCTCCATTCCTCCGCCTCCTTCCGGTCTCTCCATCTGGAAACCATGAGCCTTGTGGATTCTAGGCACTGGTTTTCAGATTTCAGATGTTTGGGAAATTTCTCAGCTTGGGTCATTCTTGAAGAGTAAGAGAATTCAATTTAGGAGAAAAAACAGCCGAGACCCTTCCTCAGAAGAGAAAATAAATAAGGTGTGGTGTGTACCTATCCTCTCACCAACTCAGCTCCAAAACCACACACAATGTCTAACTTCGGAAAAAGTATTCACATCCCCCCGAGAGAAAACAGAATGGAAAAACAAAATTTCCACTCATAAAAACATACCTTCCTCCCTTTGGTATAAACACAACTGGCGTCAGATAGTACAATGTAATTGATTTTGTGTGTGATTCGGGAAGGGGGGGGTCTCTAGAGGGTAGATCTAAAACGAATGAAGTGAAAAGTAAAAGGCTGAATTGCTGGGGGAAACTGTTAACATTATGAATCACTTAACCCTAGTGTTGCTTCTCCAGGAGAAAGCAATGTGCTTGTCTTCTGTCTTTGGAAATAGAATGAGTTTTAGAAGCAGACATACTTGCTTCTAGGACTGCCTTATCCTTCACTAACTCTGAGGAATTAAATGAGCAGGTAATCTACATGGCTTAGTACAGTGCCTGACACATAGTAAGAGAACTTAAAATGGTGGCTTGTGGTTACTATTGACTGTGCTGAGAGTCACTCGTTAAATGGAGTACTGCTGGGGACGTGTAGCTGGACCTTGTCCCTAGACTGCCCCTCACCAAACTGCTCTGCCCAGCCTCTAGGTCCTCCCCAAGGCTGGTGCACAGCCCTCTCTACCCCAGCACCTTGTTAAGCTTTTTCATATCAATTACAGTTACCTCAAATTATTGTTATGTATTTATTTGTTCATATGGTTAATGTCTGTAACTCGGTGGAGGTTGTACGAATATTGTTTGCTGCAGTATTACCAATGCTAACAAAACTGCCTGACACAGAGTAGGTGTTCAAAAAATACTTGTGGACTTACTGATGACATCTTGATAGGGTTCATATCCAAAGTCATTCCAGATAATACATCTTGTTTTTTTTTTTTTTTTTAAGTTTTATTTTGTCGATGTACATTGTGGCTGATTATTGCTCCCCATCACCAAAACCTCCCTCCCTTCTCCCTCCCCCCCTCCCCCCCAACAATGTCCTTTCTGTTTGCTTGTCGTATCAACTTCAAGTAGTTGTGGTTGTTATATCTTCTTCCCCCCCCCCAGTTTTTTTTTTTATGTGTGTGTGTGTGTGTGTGTGTGTGAATTTATATATTAATTTTTAGCTCCCACCAATAAGTGAGAACATGTGGTATTTCTCTTTCTGTGCCTGACTTGTTTCACTTAATATAATTCTCTCAAGGTCCATCCATGTTGTTGCAAATGGCAGTATTTCATTCGTTTTTATAGCTGAGTAGTATTCCATTGTGTAGATGTACCACATTTTCCGTATCTACTCATCTGATGATGGACATTTGGGCTGGTTCCAACTCTTGGCTATTGTAAAGAGTGCTGCGATGAACATTGGGGAACAGGTATACCTTCGACTTGATGGTTTCCATTCCTCTGGGTATATTCCCAACAGTGGGATAGCTGGGTCGTATGGTAGATCTATCTGCAATTGTTTGAGGAACCTCCATACCATTTTCCATAGAGGCTGCACCATTTTGCAGTCCCACCAACAATGTATGAGAGTTCCTTTTTCTCTGCAACCTCGCCAGCATTTATTGTTCAGAGTCTTGGATTTTAGCCATCCTAACTGGGGTTAGATGGTATCTCAATGTGGTTTTGATTTGCATTTCCCGGATACTGAGTGATGTGGAGCATTTTTTCATATGTCTGTTGGCCATTTCTATATCTTCCTTAGAGAAATGCCTACTTAGCTCTTTTGCCCATTTTTTAATTGGGTTGCTTGTTTTCTTCTTGTAAAGTTGTTTGAGTTCCTTATATATTCTGGATATTAATCCTTTGTCAGATGTATATTTTGCAAATATTTTCTCCCACTCTGTTGGTTGTCTTTTAACTCTGTTAATTGTTTCTTTTGCTGTGCAGAAGCTTTTTAGTTTGATATAATCCCATTTGTTTATTTTTCCTTTGGTTGCCCGTGCTTTTGGGGTCGTATTCATGAAGTCTGTGTCCAGTCCTATTTCCTGAAGTGTTTCTCCTATGTTTTCTTTAAGAAGTTTTATTGTTTCAGGGTGTATATTTAAATCCTTAATCCATTTTGAGTTGATTTTAGTATACGGTGAGAGGTATGGATCTAGTTTCATTCTCCTGCATATGGATATCCAGTTATCCCAGCACCATTTGCTGAAGAGGCAGTCCCTTCGCCAATGAATAGGCTTGGTGCCTTTGTCAAAGATCAGATGGCAGTAAGTGTGTGGGTTGATTTCTGGATTCTCTATTCTATTCCATTGGTCAGTGTGTCTGTTTTTATGCCAGTACCATACTGTTTTGGTTATTATAGCTTTGTAGTATAGCTAAAAGTCAGCTCGTGTTATGCCTCCAGCTTTATTTTTTTTGCTCAGCATTGCTTTCGCTATGTGTGGTCTTTTATTGTTCCATATAAATGTCTGGATAGTTCTTTCCATTTCTGAGAAAAATGTCTTTGGAATTTTGATGGGGATTGCATTGAATTTGTATATCACTTTGGGTAGTATGGACATTTTCACTATGTTGATTCTTCCAATCCAAGAGCATGGAATATCTTTCCATCTTCTTGTATCCTCTCTAATTTCTCTCAGCAGTGGTTTGTAGTTCTCATTATAGAGATTTTTCACCTCCTTGGTTAACTCAATTCCTAAGTATTTTAATTTTTTGGTGGCTATTGTAAATGGGCAGGCTTTCTTGATTTCTCGTTCTGCATGTTCACTATTGGAGAAAAGAAATGCTACTGATTTTTGTGTGTTGATTTTGTATCCTGCTACTGTGCTGAAATCATTTATCAATTCCAAGAGTTTTTTTGTAGAGGTTTTAGGCTGTTTGATATATAGGATCATGTCATCTGCAAACAGGGACAGTTTGACTTCATCTTTTCCAATCTGGATGCCCTTTATTTCCTTCTCTTCTCTGATTGCTCTGGCTAGTACTTCCAACACTATGTTGAATAGGAGTGGTGAGAGTGGGCATCCTTGTCTAGTTCCTGTTCTTAAAGGAAGAGCTTTCAGCTTTTCCCCATTCAGGATGATATTGGCAGTGGGTTTATCATATATGGCTTTAATTATGTTGAGATACTTTCCGTCTATACCTAACTTATAGAGGGTCTTTGTCATGAATGAGTGTTGAATTTTATCAAATGCTTTTTCATCATCTATAGAGATGAACATATGGTCCTTGTGTTTGATTTTACTTATATAGTGTATCACATTTATTGATTTGCGTATGTTGAACCAACCTTGCATCCCTGGAATGCATCCCACTTGATCGTGGTGAATAATTTTACGTATGTGTTGCTGTATTCTGTTTGCTAGTATTTTAGTGAGGATTTTTGCATCTATATTCATCAAGGATATCGGCCTGTAGTTTTCTTTTTTGGTTATATCTTTACCTGGTTTTGGTATCAGGATGATGTTTGCTTCATAGAATGAGTTTGGGAGATTTGCGTCGGTTTCAATCTTTTGGAATAGCTTGTAAAGAATTGGTGTCAATTCCTCTTTGAATGTTTGGTAAAATTCTGCTGTGAATCCATCTGGTCCTGGGCTTTTCTTTGTTGGGAGCCTTCTGATAACAGCTTCAATCTCCTTTATTGTTATTGGTCTGTTCAAATTTTCTACGTCTTCACGGTCCAGTTTTGGGAGCTTGTGTGTGTCCAGAAATTTATCCATTTCCTCCAGATTTTCAAATTTGTTGGCGTATAGTTGGTTATAGTAGTCTCGAATGATTCCTTGTATTTCAGATGAATCAGTTGTAATATCGCCTTTTTCATTTCTAATTTTGGTTATTTGAGTCTTCTCTCTTCTTTTTTTTGTTAGCCATGCTAATGGTTTGTCAATTTTATTTATCTTTTCAAAAAACCAACTTTTTGATTCGTTGATCTTTTGAATTGTTTTTTGGTTTTCAATTTCATTTAGTTCTGCTCTGATCTTAATGATTTCTTTCCGTCTGCTAACTTTAGGTTTGGATTGTTCTTGTTTTTCTAGTTCTTTAAGGTGAAGTGTTAGGTTGTTCACTTGCCATCTTTCCATTCTTCTGAAGTGAGCGTTTAGTGCGATGAATTTTCCCCTTAATACTGCTTTTGCAGTATCCCACAGGTTTTGGTATGATGTATCATTGTTTTCATTAGTTTCAATAAACTTTTTGATTTCCTGCTTGATTTCTTCTTGGACCCATATGTCATTAAGTAGAATGCCGTTTAATTTTCATGTGTTTGTATAGTTTCCAGAGTTTCATTTGTTATTAATTTCTTGTTTTAATCCATTGTGGTCTGAGAAAATACAAGGCATAATTCCAATTTTTTTGAATTTATTGAGACTTGATTTGTGACCTAATATGTGATCTATCCTGGAGAATGATCCATGTGCTGCTGAGAAGAATTAATATTCTGAGGTTGTTGGGTGGAATGTTCTGTAGATATCTGCCAATTCCAATTGGTCTAGAGTCTTGTTTAGATCTTGTGTTTCTCTACTGATTCTTTGCCTAGATGATCTGTCTAATAATGACAGTGGAGTGTTCAGGTCCCCTGCTATTATGGTATTAGTGTCTATTTCCTTCTTTAGGTCTAATAGAGTTTGTTTTATAAATCTGGCTGCTCCAACATTGGGTGCGTACATATTTATGATTATTATGTCTTCTTGATGGATCAGTCCTTTTATCATTACATAGTGTCCCTCATTGTCTCTTTTTATGGTTTTTAGTTTAAAGTCTATTTTGTCAGATATAAGAATAGCTACTCCAGCTCGTTTTTCTTTTCTGTTTGCATGGTAAATCTTTTTCCATCCTTTCACTCTTAGTCTGTGTGAATCTTTATGGGTGAGGTGGTCTCTTGTAGGCAGCATATAGTTGGGTCCTCCTTTTTGATCCAGTCAGCCAGTCTGTGTCTTTTGATTGGGGAGTTTAAGCCTTTTACATTAAGAGTTGTTATTGAAAGGTGTTGATTTATTCCTAGCATTTTATTGGTCGTTTGGTTGTCTTAGGTGTCTTTTGTTCCTTGCTTTCTGATTTACTGTTTGGTTTCTGTGTTTGTTGGTTCCTTAGGTTGTAGATAGTGTTTTTGTTTGTTTGTTTTCTCTTCATGGATGTCATTTTTATTATACTAGTGGGTATTGATTTTTCTTGGGTTTTTATGGCAGTGGTAGTTATTTTTCAGGAACCAAACCCAGTACTCCCTTGAGAATTTCTTGTAAGGGTGGTCGTGTGGTGGTGAACTCCCACAGTTTTTGTTTGTCTGAGAAATATACTATTTGCCCTTCATTTCGGAAGGATAGCCTTGCAGGGTAGAGTATTCTTGGCTGGCAATCTTTGTCTTTTAGTATTTTGAAAATATCATCCCATTCCTTTCTAGCTTTTAGGGTTTGTGATGAGAAGTCTGATGTTAGCCTGATTGGGGCTCCCTTATAGGTGATTTGACGCTTCTCTCTTGCAGCTTTTAAGATTCTCTCTTTGTCTCTGAGTTTTGCCAGTTTGACTATGACATGTCTTGGAGAAGGCCTTTTTGGGTTGAATACGTTTGGAGATTGTTGAGCTTCCTGGATCTGAAGATCTGTGATTTTTCCTATACCTGGGAAGTTTTCTGCCACTATTTTGTTGAATATGTTTTCAATGCAATCTCCATTTTCCTCCCCTTCTGGAATACCCATGACTCGGATATTTGAGCGCTTGAGGTTGTCTGATATCTCTCTCAGATTTTCTTCAATGTCCTTGATTCTTTTTTCTTTCTTTTTGTCTGTTTGTGTTATTTCAAACAGCCCATCTTCAAGTTCAGAGGTTCTCTCTTCAACTTCGACAAGCCTGCTGGTTAAACTCTCCGTTGTGTTTTTTATTTCGCTGAATAACTTCTTCAGTTCAGCAAGTTCTGCTACATTTTTTTTCAGGACATTGATTTCCTTGTACATTTCCTCTTTCAGATCCTGTATGCTTTTCCTCATTTCATCATGATGTCTAGCTGAGTTTTCTTGTATCTCATTCAGTTTCCTTAGAATTATCACTCGAAATTCCTTGTCAGTTATTTCAGTGGCTTCTTGTTCTATAGGATCTAGAGTTTGAAATTTATTAACTTTTGGTGGTGTACTTTCTTGATTTTTTGTATTTCTGGTATCTTTTTTTTGGTGTTTATTCATTGTGGCAGGGGGTTTCACAGACCACCGGTTTGAGACTAATGACTAACTAGGATGTTGCTGTGGTTGCCAATTTTGTATGGCTCCCTCCGTGACTGGTCAGTTGGCCTCTAGTGCCTTATGTGTGTGGTTGCCTCGGGTCTTGGGCTTCTCCGGGGAGCCACCTTTCTGGTCAGCTTGGACTCTGCTGGGCTGGTGGATCACGTACCACAGGGTATGTGATCTCTGTTGAGCTTTCACTTCCTCTGCAGGACTTCTCCCGGTTCCCTGTGGTCTGGCCCAGGCTGTTGGATCGTGCAGTGGCGACCCCACCGGGTGTGTGGTTTCTGTCGAGTCTCCGCCTCCCAGGTCGCAAGTCTCCCCACTCTGTGCACACTGTGCTGGGCTGGGGCGTGTCTTCTGCGCCCCTCTTCTATCAGCTGGGCCTTCAAGACCCTGCTCGGCACCGCCTCGCCCAGGAAGTCTACCAGGTTTCTGCTAGGCACAGACGACCGGTCTCTCTGGGTGCCTTTGTAGCACTGTGTAGATCTTTCTCAGGGCTTGTTCACCTTTGTATCCCCCCGGCATAGACCGAATCTAGCGCCCACCTGCAGCCAGCTCTCTGGCAGGTTCAAGTGGACCTGGGAACTCTCCTACCCCACTATTCCCAACCAGAAATTGGTTAGGCTTTTTTCCGAACTGGTGGCTGCAGAGATGGTATCTGCCTCCCAGTAACAGGAAGTTTACCGGGGGCGGAGTCCAGGGTGTGGTGGAGTGACAGTCGGCCCGCCCGTACTTCCTTGCCCTCCGACACTGGCTGGGGACTCCCCCCGCCACCAGCCCCGCCAGGGAACCGCGGAGGGAGTGGGAGGGGAGGCCGGCCCGCAGGCTCCAGAAAGCCCCACGCCGGGCCAAGCAAGTGGGAAGGCTCAGTGATGGCCGAGCCGGGCGGAGCTGCCAGCACCTGGGAAAATAGAGGCAGCCCCGGGGCGGTGAGTGGCCTGGTGGTGCAGGCGGGAGCCGGGTGGGCGTAATCCCCCCCCCCCCAACAGAGCTGGGCCAGGGGTCACTCACAGGGTTGTGCCAGGTCGGGTGTTCACTCTCTGTCTCTGGTTTGCCGCCTTCCCCATTCTCGGCCGCTGCCGCCTCGGGCTGTTCAGTCGTGGCACGGCTCGGGCGCTCCCAGGAATCTTCTTTAATGCCGGCCTGAAACCTCAAATCCTGAATAGGGCAGCTGGCCGCCTTCAGCGCAGCCCCGGCCTCCGGGATCCTGGCTGCATCCACAGCAGCCCTGGCGCCGTGTTCCCTGTTTCGAGACTTGGTTTTGCAGCTAAGAAGCAGTTCTTTTCCTGCTCCACACTTCAAAGCTGTTGCCTGTAAATGAGGCAGCCTCTCCTGCCGGGGGCAAAGTGGCCCCCACGACCGGCCACCAGCAGCGGTCCTCCCTTAAGAGATGGCAAGAGGAAGGTCCACAAGTTTCCCGGCTGCCTGAGGCCCAGTGGCCGCCTTTTCCACCTCAGCTACTCCGCACCAACCGCCGCAGCCACCGCCATCTTGCCCAGATAATACATCTTGAGGCAGAAAACCAGAAGACACCTTTAGCTACATCTACCCCAGCATGAGTGTCCAAAGCAGATAGAAACTTCTCTTCCCAAAAAGAGGGAAGAGAGTTGAGAAGCCCAACTGTCATCTCTTCTGTGCCACTAACAGGCTGTGCAGCATTTGACGTGTCATGTTCTCTCTCTGAATACTCCTAAAATGAGGGGTAGAGTCAACTAGATTAGAGGATCTCTGTTCTCTTCCAGCTCTAACATTGTAAGATCTTAGCAAAGTAAAAAGTGACAGCAGGACCATGAAGATGCTTCCTCTAAGAGTTCCAACTCTTCTTTTTCCTCTGTGTGTGTGTGCACATGCGTGTGTATGTGCTGCACGGGCATGAGTGTGTGTGTGTGTGTCCGTGGGTGAATATGCAGGTGTGCATATATGCACAGGTACGTAAGTGTGCGAGTGTGCCTAGGGCTATGCCAGGAGAACTGGATTCATACGTAGCCTTTATGGAAAGCAACACTTCCCCAGATGTACACACGCATGAAAAAATGTACTGTAGTCAGAAAAATTAGGAAGTATAACAGTGGACTAAATGAAGGTAAGCAGGTCTCTTTCTTGTTGGACTTCTCAGAGCTTTTAGTGTATTCACGTCCACTGTACAGCTTCAGTGTGATGTTTTTCTGGTGTTCCATGTAGCAATTTTAGGAAACACTGGTTTAGAGATCAGTCCAACTCACCTCATTTAACTGGTGAGAAATTGAAGTGCAAAGAGATTAAATGATTTTCTTAATGTCACATGACTGTTGGAAAACTTGAGTTCTTATCAAGATTTGGCCACTTCTCTCCCAGAAGAGGTCAGTGTAGTGACTCAGGAACCCAAATTCGAACATTCTAGGAGACACCCCAAGTTTTCTCCTCTGATTCTAAAGAGAAGCATCCAATAGGCTACAGTTCTTAATCTCAGAGCCTGCACAGACATTAGTGTTCAGCACAAGGGCAAGCTTCCTTGTCAGGGTGGCACCCTCTGTGACTTGGAGTGCAGCTCTAACAAGCTATTTCTCTCTGTCATTCTCTATCTGTGGTTTTGTCCCTGGTTCTCTCTCTCTCTCTCTGGTTCTCTATGATTTGTTCTCTCTCTCCTGCCACCCCTACTATTATCCCCATCCCTCCTGATAGAGTTACATAATGTTGTCTGGCTTGATTAAGATCTCTACCATACCAATCCGGCAAGCACCAGTGTGAAGGTGCTCAGTGAGCCTTGTGCATTGGCAGACCTGTTTACCCCAGATTAATGGTGACTAGGAAGCTGAGGTGTAAGGACATCGCAGATGGAAGTTTGGGTCTGGAATTCAACAGAGTTGACCATCCTCACATGCCTTCCCTGGCAGGTTAGCCTTGAGGCCTCAGACGAAACTTCAGGTACCCTCGTGGGAACATCAGTGTGGCAGCTGCATGCAGGTGGGAGGTGCCAGTAAGAGTATGTGTGTGGAACATCAGAGGGAAATGTGGGCACAGCAGTATGAATAATGGCGTGGCACCCCTCCAAACTGCTATTCTTTAAATATTAGGTCAACATTTATTTAGAGAGATGAAGGCAGGTGTGGGGCAGGGCATTGAAGGCTATGCCCCACCTGCATACCACACTCATGGGAACACAAGTTCTGACCTGTTTTAGAAGACCAGTTAGCGACCATCTGTTGTTATTCCAGCTTACTCTTTTTAGGGTCTCACCCCACCCACTTCCAAATGGCTTTCAAAGTATTTCTTCCAACCCCACACAATACTTCCCTGAAAGGAGTTCGTGGAAGTACAATTTTCTCCACCTCACTACAATTTTAGTGAAGTTTTTGCACCGTCCCTCCCCATCTCTCCCAACAGACAGGTCATGTGTTGTATGTGTATGTCATTAGGCTAGTGATTTAGTGAGAACCTGGTTCCTCATATAGAAAGTGTGCCTGACACCCAGATCACAACACTCCCCATGTTGTCACAGGCTGTCTCGTACAGAGTTCATGCCCTTCCAAGTAAGAAGAGACACAAGGGTGGTATTTTCTTAGGAGATTATTAGACCTACTGGAATGTAACCAGGGCATTTAGTGATGGTAAGGAATAAAATATCCCCACTTGCTGGGACAGCTGTCTTCCCTCCTCCTCCTTCTCAGCCCTTTCCTCAGCATCCTCCTACCCTTTCTCTCCCAGGGACAAAGGAACATCATCCAAAGTCACTCATGGACAACAAACATGCCTGGGCAAAGCTGTTGCCTGAGTGGTCCCCAGTTCTCATCATGATGTTTCACATCTATCAAGTGACTGTTTTTAGGAATACACAGCACCACGTATGGCCTTGAATTAGATTAACCCACCATCCCACTTCATGATGCTCTTAGCCTAATATGACAGGACACCAAGACAATCGGTTAATTTAATTGGAAAAAAAGTCACTTCAACCAGTTGTTTGGCAGAGGTTAAATAGAACTGCTAGGTTGATTGAATTATGCATTTAAAAGAGGTTGCACAGGTAGAGTTGGAGTGAAATCCTTTTGTGACCTCGAACTTGGGTCTTTGTATCAACACCAAACTCAAAGATTTGTTAGTGAAAACTCAAGACAGGGACATTTCCAACAATAAGCTTCCAGTTGACTTCCTTTCCCCAGTGAAGTGGCCGACTTCACCAGGCCCAGTGGCTCTTTTACCCAAGCTCTCTCTTCTGAAATAGAGGCGGGCTCTCTGTGAGTGAAATAATGGGAGTATGGACTCCAGATCAGAATGCCTGGGTCTGGCATCTACTAAGACACTGTAAACAAGTAACTTATGTGCCCTATGTCTTGATTTCCTCATCTCTAGAATGGGGATAATAATAGAATTTGCCACATTTGGTTGATGAAAGAATCAAATATGATAATGCATGAAAAGTACTTAATACAGTGCCTGGCACACAGTTAGCCTTCAAGAAATAGTTATTGTCAGTATTAGCATTATTATTATTATAAATCGATTGGTGAAGTATCAAACAGATTTTTTGAAGGGAAATTTGGTGGTATCCAATCCCATTTCTAGAAATCTCTCTAACAAAAATATTCCACATGTGCAAAGTCTTTTGCATAAGAATGTTCATGTAGCATTGTTTTTAAAGGCAAAACTGTGCTGATGAGCTAAATATTCATTAACAAGGGACT
This sequence comes from Cynocephalus volans, assembly GCF_027409185.1. Lineage (NCBI taxonomy): Eukaryota > Metazoa > Chordata > Mammalia > Dermoptera > Cynocephalidae > Cynocephalus > Cynocephalus volans. The sequence continues at coordinate 134,363,948 of NC_084463.1, forward strand.
GGCTAAGTATTTTAGAGTCCGTCCATGTAGAGGAACACTACAGAAAATTGAGAGTGGGTTTCTCACTGCCTGCTCAGCCCAGCCTACAGTGCTTTTGAAAATCACTGAGGCCTCTGTGTTTAGATTGGCAATCACAGCATTCCTTCCTGCAATCACGAAACATTCTCTGGGATGCTAATGAAATGATGATTTTATTTTACTGGGAAGGGTGGATTTACGTCACTTCAGCCAAACTCTGAAAAGGCACAAGCCCTGAAGAGGATAGGATTGAGGGGCTTGGCTGGAAGATACCGATTCCTGGTACAACCCCATCTTCCTACTGTGACCGTAAAGTCATGGGGCCAGTAGAGTTTTGTTTGGGTTCTTGCTATCCCTGGCCTGCTCTGTACTTTTTTTTTCCTTGGACCCCATTTTGCCTTACAGGAGCAGGCCCCACTTTATTGCAGTTTCAGGAAAGAAGAGCAGAAAGTACAGACCACAAGAAGGAAAAGAACTGTAATTCTGGGTACTACGTACACCCGCAAACTCTACCTCCTGTTATAGCGGCCCCATTACATGTATCCGTGACCACTCCATTTTGCCCTTGACCCTTCATAGTCCCTTCTCCTTGCCTTTGAGAGGTAAAACAAAAAAGCTGAGGAGAAAGCCTCTGCGCCCCCTGGAGGTCAGAGTATGCAACCAACAGTGAGTAGTAAAGCATATTGAAAAACTAAGTGCTACCCGATAAGTTGTTAGCAATGAAGAGAGTTTGTGGGACAGGCAGACCCAAGCCCCAGTTGCCATGAAGGGAGATTATGATCCCCAGTTCCCCCTCAAAAAACATTCTCTGTTGTACATCAAGTCTGACCTTTCTTCTTACTCCCATTTCAGCACACCTTTTGATGAATATTGGCACTGAGGTATTATAAAGAGAGGCAACACCACATTCTTGTTGTCTCAGCTCTTGCCCCTGTAGCCCATTTCCCCATTAATAGGAATTGGAGATTGTGTGCCCCATGCAGTGCCAGACTAGGCCAGCAGGGGTCTGACATTAATTGCTTTTGACCCACCATGACTGGGTCTCCATTGTGATGCCTGTGTGAATGAACTTGAAGTGAGGAGCTAACAGCCTTGGTTTGAGAGAGGAAGTATAAATAGGGTATCTATTTTTGTAGTAAGACTATAAACAGACCAACCCACGTGGTATCGATTTTCCTTATCCACAGTGAAGTGCTTGATTTAATCCAGTTTTTATGTTTACCCAGAAAATACATTCATAAAGAGAGCTCCCTTAATCTAGGAGGTTGGACCATCCAGATTTCTGTCTGAAACAATTCACCAGTTGCTGTTTGGTCTCCGAAGAAGAGGCCATGAGGACCAATGATGATGTAACAAAAAAGACAGTGTCTCAAAAGGCAAAGTAAATGTCTCCAACTCATAGACCCCATTGTAAGGAAAAGCATGAGTTTAGTATTTCTGGATCATTCATAAGGTTGGTATTTCAGACTGTGAGCTCAAGTCTTTACATTGTCCTTGAACATATTTTTATTGTGCATAATTACCACAATAATTATGAAATACCTAAAAAAAATATTGTGCTTTCCAGTTTTCAAAGTCCTTTCACACACAATACCTCATCTGGTCCTTTATTACAAGAAAGAAATTATTAGTCTCATTTTATGGCCAAGGAAATTAAGGCTCAGAGAGGTGAAGAGGGTTGCCTGAGATCACACAGCTAGTTGTGGCAGAGCTGGCAATTTTCCATGCTAATGCAGCAATTAAAGTCCATTTGTATTAATGGCCTTTGACATGTGCAAACATTTATATAATGCAACCCTATTATAAATGGTATTTCTTTCAGCAATTAACCTGATTTTACTTATTAGGATCTATTTATATCTTGTTGCTATGCTAGAAAGTAATAATACTGTAATTTCTTTAAATTATGGAATGCATGCTTCTCATTAAGTGCACAGTCCTTCCCTTCACATGGCCCTGTTCTGTGTTCTGCTCTTTGATGAGACAGCAGGAAGTGGAAGAATCCAGCCTACCCAGATTCAAAAGTTCTTCCTGTCTTCAACAGGCCACCTCTGTCAGAGAAATCCAAACTGTTCTAATCATCATAAAAACCTGAAGAGCTAGGTACTATTATTTTTTTAGGTACGGAAATAGGCACAGAGAAGCTAGCTTGCCCAAGTTCAGACAATTATAAAGCGCTCAGCTGAGATTTGTACCCAGGTAGCCTGGCCACTACCAGGTTCACAATCACTACAGGTACCAAGTGCAAAGACCTCCATATAGAGTTATAGGAGAGACTCTATAACTTCCCCACAAGAATCTGGGTGGTTGTGAGGACTAAATGAAAAGGGGTATGCTGTTATATCATGGAGAATAGGGGAGAGGTGTTACACATTAAAAAAAAAGTCAAAGGCAGTATGGACTTAAAAAGAACTTTATAGACAACGTTATGATTTTGATACCAACCACTCTGAACTGCTCTAGTTGTCTTAGAAACTCACTTCTTTTTCTCCCCCTCCCTTTTATTTAGAGGTTTAATGACACCAGATACAATTAAGGAAAGCCTTAATTGTATGAGCCTGGCTGTCTGTGGCCATTGGCCAGAGCCCCCTGGTCTTAGTTCCTGCGGACTGAGAACGTACTATGTTTGGTACAGTTTTGCAAACTGTCTCTAAAACAGGCACTTTAGCATGCCTAACGGGGTTCTGCTCCCTCTTCTTGCAGGATTGGGTACAGGCATACCCCTACCTAGGAACCTCTGAAACTTGGACCCACCTCCCAGCTCCAGGGGCTGACCGATTGGTCTAAGGGAAGTCCTGTCACCTTTGTCATGAGTGGTTCAGAAATGAGCATGTGACCTGTGGGGGCCTTTAGGAAGTTTCCTACAAAAAGCCACAAGAGGCTCTAGCCTCTCTCCTTTCCCCCAAATGATGCCTGAGTTTGACCTTGTGACCTGAGGAGAAAGCTAACCTGGGTCTGGAAAGCAGGAGGCAAGGCGACTTGGGACAGACTATGACTAGCACCCAAGGTGCTCTAGCTGACATAAGGCTCCAGTACTCACAGCAGCCCCACTAGAAAGCCTTGTTGCAGTCCTTCTGCAGATGAGGAAACGGGGGCAGAGAGGAACATGGAGTAAATAACTGAATGAATAACAAGCCAGAATTCAACACAACCCAGATCTGTCCGCCTCCAAAACCTGGGCTACCCTTCAGCTCACTCATCTGTCCACTTGTCCAGAGGGGGGGAAGGTTATTGCAGGACCCCTTTGCTCTGGACAATTCACTGGACTCACCCACCCCAGGCATACCCTCTGCTTCCTTCCTCACCTTTTCTTCAAGCAATTCCCTCTGCTTAGTTGTTTTTCCAACCTCTGAAATTCTATTCATTCTCCAAAGCCCACCTCTAGGTTGCATTCCAGTTCTGTCCAAGAAACACCATGTCTACAGTCCATACCAAACTCTCAGCTGAACCTCCAGTCTCGTCATTTATGCTATAGGTGTAGCAATTCCCAAGTTTGTGTCATTCCTGGGGGTTTTAGTTTATCACATTTAACTTATGTCATTGACCATTAGGTCTTCCTGGGATGGGACCTTTTTCTGGCTGTACGTCTCCATATGTTAAGGAATGAGGTCTGACATCAGGGAATGCTTTTTCCCTGCTGGAAGTTGCATTCTATATTCCTTTGTTCTCCCCGTGCTCTGCAGGCCTAACTAGACTCCTCCCCAGTCCCAAGTATATTGGTTTTACATCCTCTAGATCTTTACTCATGCCATGCCCTCTGCCTGGAATGTTCTCCCTTTCTTCATGTCTACCCTGTAGTATATTAATTTTTGTATGTATCTTATCTCCTTCAATGGCTTTATCTCTTCAATGGACTCCATGAAAGAAAGGCCATAGTCAATCTCATCTTGATATCCTCACAGCATCTAACACAATGCCTGGCCTATAGGAGATGTTCAGTAAGTCTTTGTGGAATGAATGAATGAATGAATGGGTGAATTTCCCTATGATATAAGAAGTCTGCAGCTATGTGTACTCTCAGGACCAAGAAAAAAACCCTTCTTTGGAGTGAGTCTTTCAACAAGGTGGTATGTTACTGTTGTCAGGGTCTCACACTATTTATTTTAAGCTATTTAAATGACTATCTGTCTTCTGTGTGTTTTAAATAAGACTTTAATTTTGGTGATTGCCTTCAGGCAGTGTTGCAAAGCCCAACTTTTTTTTTACAATCAGTAGCACTGATAAACCCAGAGTGTTAACAGTTTTGGCAACTCTTCCAACCCACTCCCACCCCCACCCCCCACGCACACACAAAGGCTGAGACAAGGCTCAGGTGGCCTCCCTCCCTCCTGTATCTTCTGGGCTGAATTCCACATAGATTGTCTTGGCTGGGGGTGGAGCACTCTGGTGGATAATTGAAATCTACAAACACTTCCTTGAAACTTGACAGCTTTGCCCTTTTTTCCTGATCAGGTGTTAATAAGTTGGAAATATAATACAATGAAGTTTGGTCCCCTCTCCTTGCCTTAACCCCATACCACCAAGTAGTGGAAAGTCAAGTATATTCAAAAGACACAAAAGGATTGAACAAAGCTCCCACTCACCTACTTCCACCTCTCTCAGCTCCTGAGTTATAATAATAACAATAATTTGAAATGATTCATGTTTTAAGAATGTCCACCTGAAGAGACAGTATTGCCTAATGGTTAAAAGTGCAGGCCCTGGAAGCAGACAGACCTGAGGTCAATTGCAGACTCTACCACTTTCAACTGGGAGCACTGAGGTTCCTGAGCCTCTCAAAGCACTAGTATCCTCATCTGTAAAAAACTACCTCACAAGAGTTTGGATCAAAGTTTTAAATGTAAAGATGCTCCATAAACAGTAGTTCATAGGATCTATACAGGCTTTGGCCCTCTTTGCACTGGAATATCATTTTGCAAACGGTGGACATAGAGACCATCCTCTCTACTCTCTCCTGCCCCATCCCAAGGCAGAGAGAGAAACAACACAGAGAATTTGTCCCTACATTGGCCTCTCTCTTTCCTCCCCTAGTTCTCCCTGTCTCCACTCAAGGTCTCTCCAGGAGCTGTAGCACATGGGCTTTGGAGACAGATTGCAGGGGGTTGAATTCTGTCTCAACTATCCTGGCTTGCCCTGAACTGTCCCAGTTTTAGCACTGAAAGTCCTTAGTCCTTAATAGAGCAGTACATTTGGTCCTCCTTGTGCCACTCCTTCACAGGCTGTGATCCTGGCTAATTTTACCCCTCCATATCTTGGGGATTTGAGTGATTCTAAAATCATCTTTGGTAATTAGAATGGAAGACGTGAGTACTTGGGGCATCCTGTCCCAGAGACTTAGCCAACGATCAGCACCCGCCCTAACCTCTTGTGTGTACCAAGAGCCTGCCCCCAGGAGTCCTAAGCCCCCACTCTCAGGCTGACCTGCCCTTGAGAAGCTATCAGGTGCCTGGTCTCAGGGTCATCTTTCCCCCTGGGGTGGGAAGGAGCCAGCACTCAGCTGACACCCTCATCTGTGTTTGAATCTCCATTAAATCTGAACTTTCCCCAAATCAGAATGAACCCAAGGACAGACGAGGCCAATGGGGTTGAAGGAAATGGGAATGTTCTCCCTCAGACACCAGGTGTAGGCTGGAGGTGAGGGGAAGCAGACAGAAATGGGGCAGCTGCTTCTCCTTAACGAGAGCAAGGCTGTCGTCTTCCCCAGGAGCACATCAGCAGCACTAATGAACCTGAACATCAATCCTTGTTGCCATGCAGGGGTTTGGGCCAGGTCAGCAGGCAGCCCTGGCTTTAGGGCTCCACACCCTATGGGAAGCCTTCCAATCACGCTTCCAGATCAACACTAATATGAGAGGAGCTGCCACCACGTGCTGTACCCACTGACTTCTCCCAGGGTGGCTTTCTGCTTTGATTGCTCAGCACTTTACTGGGTGTATGGAATTTTGAAACAGTCCCTCAAGGTAGACAGTACCAATATGTCCACTTTCCAGATGAAAAGAATCTAGGCCTAGAAGGTCAAAGGGAATGTCTCACAGCTAGTATAAAGGTAGCGACTGAGAACAGTGATCTTCAAGTTCTTCTATCCTGGAGTCCTATCAGAAAAATGATTCTGAGCAAATACGCGCAATGTATATGCGTAATTTATTCATAAATTACAGCCATGACTAGGGTATTAATATATCAAGTATAATATAGAACATGAAAGTAAACATTAAAAAGGAATGAGACCATACTATAAATGGAAGCTCCGGTATTTGCTTCTCCAACCCCAAGAGATCATCTTGTACCATTAATGAAACAGGCACTCTGGAGACACAAGCTCACATGCCCACTGAAACCAAGGAGGTAACATAAGTCGTGTGGACTGAGGGTAAAAAAACCAGCAGTCCAGGTAACACCGGAGCCACTCAGCACCTGGCTCAGCTTGCCAAAATTTGATACAGGGCATGGGTATGACTGCCTGCCCCTTTTCCAAAAATAAAGCACTCAAAAGTCAAATTTTGGTGAAAAAGGAAGTCTGCTTTTATTCAGGAATACCGGTGACCTGAGGAGAGATTTTAGGCTGACCCATCTCTCCAGTAAACCTGAAGGAAAATGGCCAGAATAAAGCCACCTCAAAGACTCAGATTTACTGAAGAGTTTTAAAGAGGTGGTTGAGGGAATGCAAAGTGGGAAACGAAAAGCAGGAGGGAGGGAGATGTGAGCCGTGGGGGCTCTGTGCAAGGAGTCAGGTGCAAGGTCTCACCAAGGCTCCATCTGGTTTCTGTTCCATCTTTATCTCAGGGTCCTACGGTATAGTACATGCCTCGTGCTGAGTTTGCAGCTTCAGGCTGGCTGGAAAACGACTTTATATTCATGTAAATAATGTCATCTTGCCATATAACCAAGGTTCAAAATACCAAATAACCATGGGAGTAGAGGGAATTCAGAAAAATGCATGCCAAGAAAAAAACTGTCTCCTTTTAAAATTAGCCTGCAGCCCATGCAGTTTTAGGTCCCAGCACGGTCTTAGTCCTCACTCCCACACAGGCAGGATAAGAAATGGCAACTGATTCTCAGCCTCAGTATTCAAGACAATAGAGAGTGGTGGGGACTATAGCAAAAATGAGAGCAAATCCCCGTCTAAAGGGAGTGGCTGTTAGTTTCAGCCAATAATTGTCATATAAGAATGTAGGCCCAGGGTTTCTGGGCTTCCAGTTATTAAACAGAAGTTAGATATCTAGATTTTTATGTAAAATTGTACAACTTTATGATTTTGACCACTGATTTCATTTTTTTACCAAACTCTTGGGGTCAAAGTGGGTCAAAATCAGCTTGCAGGATTCCAAAGGGCAGCCACTAGAGTAAAGGAAAGTGCTTGGCCTTTGCAGCTAGACAGCCTTGATTCTGAATCCTATTTCTACCTTTAACAAGTAATTTAACCTCTCTGTGCTTTAGTTTTCAGGCCAGTAAAATGAAAATAATAGGTTTCTTGGAGGGTCAGTGACGATGTATGTGAAGCATTTAACACAGTGCCTGGCACATAGCAGAGGCTCAATAAATAATACCAAATGTTAGTGGGACCCACCTAGAAGTCAGCCCTGCTAACTGTGACCCAGTTCTCTTTCCAGTCTAAATAGGCTTAAACAGAATATTCCTGTCCCGGACACCAAACTTCCAATCCTGCACTTTGCAGAATTCACTCTGCTACCCAGAAGGGCAGCTCTTTCCCACTCTGGTCCCATCATTCCCAAGAAGAATCCAAAGGAATAAGCATGCTCCCCAGGAGACTTATATGGGAGGTGGCCTGGAACAAGCCTTGAGTGACAGGACGGGAGTCAGACCTCTTAGCTCTAGTCCAGGCTTTGCCACTAATGAGCCTGTGAGCTTGGACACATGACTGAACTACTTGGGGCCTCTTTTTTACCATTAAGAAAGTGGGCACAATAATAATAATAACTACCTCAAAGAGTAGTCATGAGAACGGAAAATTATACATCATGCCAGATATTCTCCACCTACCTCCCACCCCAGACCCTCTCTTGCCTTGCATCAATAAAACCAACTGTTTTTCTTTGTATTCCCACTGTCTGGTTAGGGACATTGTTAGAATCCTGCCAATTAAGCCAATTGTCGGGTTACAGCAATAGCTACACTAATTGTCTGGTTGGGGTTATTGTCAGTGCTGGAAAAATATAGGAAAATGGTCAGGGCCCCTCAGATGTTATCTTGCTGAGCATTTAATGTAAATATGCACGTGCACCCAGGTGTTCGCTGGTTATTGTCTAATGTAATTGCGCATGTGCACCCAGGTGTCCTGGGTTATGGACTTAAGTATAAAGGACAAGTGGCTCTGATCCACAGAGACCTCTGCCCCCAGGATGCCCCTGCGAGGTTGGGGGACGGGAGGCCGCTACTGCTGCTGGAGGCTGTTGCTGTCAGTGTCCCCGGGACCCTCCAAGAGGCTGCCGACGCCGCTGCTGCTGCTGAGGACTGAGCTGGTGTCATCTGCCGATGGCTCCCGGGATCTTTCCCAGTTACCTAGACCTTGTGGACCTGTGTGTGAGAGGTTTGTGACCCAGTCTATAAAATGGGTTTGAAGGGTATGAGCCCTAGCACTGACAATACAAATGGAAAAACTTAGTATTAACTAAAATAACGAAATGTTTTTGGCATTTAGCCAGGCAACTAGCATAGCTATTGCTGTAGCTTGACAGTCAGAATCCTGCCGATGTGGCCAATTGTATGGCTAGGCAATTCATAACTAAAGCCAAAATACTTCATTATTTTAGTTATTCTAAGTTTCCATTTGTATTGTCAGGGTTAGGGCCCATAGACCCTTCAAACCCACTGTACAGACAGACTGGGTCACCAGACATGCAGGTCCACATTAAGTAATTGGGAAAGATCCTGGGATCTATTGGCAGATGACACAAGCTCAGTCCTGAGCAGTAGCAGCAGCAGCGGCCTCCAGCAGCAGCAGGGGTGGCCTCCCGGAGTGTCCCAAGGACACTGACAGCAACAGCCTCCAGCAGTAGTAGCGGCCTCCCCGTGGCCCCTCCGGTGGCATCCCAGGGGTGGGAGGGGGCCTGTGGATCAGAGCCACTCATCCTTTATACTTATGTACATAATCCAAGACACCTGGGTGCACACGCGCAACTACATCAGACAACAGCCAAGAAACACCTGGGCACATGTGCATAGTTACATATTTACATCAAATGCTCAGCAAGATTCTGAACATCTGAGGGATCCTGACCGTTTTCCTTCACTTTCCCTACACACACTTAACAGAGAACAGTTCTGTGACCAAGCATTGAGGGAGAGAGATTTCCCACACCAAGCAATTCTGCATTTGTTGTCAGACACCGAATTTAACTCAATTCTGACATTACTTACCTGGAGATAGCATCAAGTCCTGCAGGATAAGGGCTCAGTCCCACAAGACTGCCCCACTTCAGATGCCAATTGCAAGTCCAGGTTGTCACCTGTGCTTCTGACCGGCAATATAAATCAGAGGTTCCCCTGACCCCCTCCTCAGGTTCATTCATTTTCTAGAACAGCTCACAGAACTCAGGAAGACAATTTACTTATTAGATTACCAGTTTATTCTAAAGGAGAAAAGTAAGGAACAGTCGAGTGGAAGAGATGCGCAGGGCGAGGCATGGGGGGTTGCAGAGCTTCCACGCCCTCTCCCGGAGCACCGCCCTCCAGCACCTCCACGTGTTCACCTACCTGGAAACTCTTGGAACCCCATCCTTTTGGGTTTTTATGGAGGCTTCATTACGTAGGCATGACATTAAACCACTGACCATTGGTGATCAAGTCAATCTCTAGTTCCTCTACCCTCCCTGGGAGGGGGGACTGAAAATTCTGACCCACTAATCACTCAGTCACCTTGTTAACATAAACTCAGGTGTGACTGAACGGAGCTTGTGGTAAATAATAAAGACATTCCATTCATCTTTATCACTCCTATCACTTAGGAAATTCCAAGGGTTTTAGGAGAATGAGGACAAAGACCAGATACAAGTATATATTTCTTATTATAAGTCACAGTATCACACCACACTGTTCCTCCTGCTTTGTGCCCTGGAGTTCGATCTCAATGGACTGTGTCAATGGGGCCCTTACCCTCTGGTTTCCAGTAGGGTTCAGCAAATGAGATGCACCAACAGGTGCTGCAGCAGGGAATGGAAGCAAAGAGAGATGGGAGTGTTTATTCCCCAGCTTCCTCAGTCCCGGGGCCCCAGCCTGTGGCAGTGGTCAGGGGCCATGTTCCTCTGTGGAAGGCCACGACTGCTATCAAACAGCCCAGACCTGCAGCCCCAGTTCCAGATCCCAATCCAGCTGCAGCTCCAGATCTGGATGCAGCTATAGCTCTCTTTTTCTTTTCGGATCCACTTCTTCCCCTTCCCATTTCAGACCAGGGCTGGTAACGGCTCCCCAGTATTGTTGGCTAGAGCTTCTGTGGGTACAATGGTTCAAGGGTGCTCCCTTGGGATGATATGAATTTGTAGTTTTTGCAGCCAACACTGTGGGTTGGCTGACCCAACTCCCACCAGAACTCCTAGCCACCTTCCAGTTAGGCGACCATGGGGCACAGTCCTGGTTAATGAGACATAAGCATAAATCTTCAGGTTGGGGTTTCCAGAAAAGCCTTTGCTTCCCTTATAAATTGGAACAGATTCCATTGGTACAGACCTTCATTCCTTTTTGTCCTTTCACTTTATCTGCTTAGAACAAGGTGTGATACTTGGAGGAGCAGTGACCATGAGACAACAAGCCAATACTCTAAGGGTGGCAAAGCAAAAAGACAGAAAGGACTTGGATCTTCTGATATCACTGAACTGCCACTTCGGCCCTGGACAGCTTAATTCTAGATTTGCATAAAATAAATAAACCCTATCTGTTTAAGCCATAGGTGGGCAGGTAGTCTATTATATACGAGGGGTCCTCAAAAAGTTCATGAAAAGACTTGTACTATCTTTTAACTCCATTTTCCATAAAATTTTGGAAATACCCTCATATATTCAAAAGAACTCATATCTGGAGGGAACCCTTGAGACTGTCTGATGGAACATCATCCCTTATATATGAGTAAACTGAGGCACAGAGAGAGAAGGAACTTGCCCCAAATCACATAGCCAGACTGGAGCTCCCACCTCCCTGCCAGCCCTAGTCCACATTTACAAGCTCCCACAACCCATGCAAAGATTTGTGAGCTCTGTGTGTGTTTCAGCTGTTTGCCTAATTTACAGGCTCATTGGAAACAAAACTCCTCTCTCTCAGTCCTGCTTGGTCACCTAAAAAAAAAAGCCTAGTTGAGTGCTCAAGCAGAAACCGTACTGAGGCTTTAGTAGGTGCAGCCTGGTTAACTCTGCACTGGGAGATTTCAGAGTGGCAAAGAGGCACCTTGTACCCTCCCAAAGGCATATGTGAGAACACTTGGAGAAAAACAGAGGCTCTCTGCCTCTGTTCCCTGTCTCTTGGCATGAAATTTTTGTGGATAATGATCAACCCTGTTTTAGTCCGTTTTGTGTTGCTATAACAGAAATACCTGAGACTGGGTAATTTATAAGGAAAAGAGGTTTATTTGGCTTACGATTCTGGGACAGCTGCATCTGGCGTGGGCCTCAGGCTGCTTCTACTCATGGCAGAAAGTGGCAGGCAGCCGGTGGGTACAAGCAGATCACATGGCCAGAGGAAGCGAAAAAGAGAGAGAAGGTGCCAGGGTCATTTTTAAGCAACGAGATCTCACGTGAACTAATAGAGCGAGAACTCACTCATTAATCCCCCTTCCCCCAGGGAGAGCATTAATCCATTCATGAGAGATCTGCCTCCATGACTCAATCAGTTTCCAACACTGCCACATTGGAGATCAAATTTCCACATGAGTTTTGGAGGGGACAACACATCCAAACTCCATCATATCCCATCTCTGAAGTTACCTTCCTATGAAGTTCACAACTCCGAAAGTACTCCTGATAGGAGCAGAGATCTGGCTCTGTACCCCACCCCAAATGATCCCCTCTCTTCCTCCTCACCCTCATTTACCACCCACGTGTATGTGTGTGCCCATGCATACACACACACGGACGTTCACATGCCTGAGGTTTTCCTGGTAGTGATTTGCTGCATTGAGAAATAATTACTCTCTTCCTGAGAATGCTGAGAGAGGATGAAAGGTCAGAGAAAGAGGGTTTCTGGGACCCTAAAAATAGGCTTATCAGATTTATCAGGGGCTGCAATGGACTAAATGTTTATTTACACTGCCCCACCCCCAATTCATATGTTGAAACCTAACCCCCAATCTGATGGTATTAGGAGGTGGGGCCTTTGGTAGGTGATATTCTATTAGGCCCCTATACAAGAGGCCCTGGAGAGCACCCTCACCGCTTCCACCATGTGAGGACATGAGAAGGTAGCAGCCATCTGTGAACCAGGAAGCGGGCCCTCACCAGATGCCAAATCTTCCAGTGCCTTGACCTGGGACTTACCAGCCTCTAGAACTGTAAGAAATAACTTTATGTTGTTTATAAGCCACCCAGTCTATGATATTTTGTTACAGCAGCCCAAACAGACTAAGACAGCAGGCTCCTGCATGACAACATGTTGTCATCTGTTCACGCTCCCAGGACATTCTGCCTGTGAGAAGGGAAGTCTGCAGTTGCTGTTGTAGGAGAAACTCAGGACTTTCAGCATCTAACAAAGCCCACCTGTCAGCTCTTTCCCAAGGCTGCTCATTCCATCCAATTGAGTGTTTCCCCACACTACGAATCTGGGTCACCTTGTGACTTGCTTTAGCCATTTGAATACATCAGAAGTGACATGGGGCCAGTTCTAAGCCTAGGCCTCAAAAATCCACATCCTCCCTTGGAACCCTGTCACCAACCTATGAATAAACCCAGGTCAGCCTGGTGTATGACCCAGCTACCCTCTTCCTCCAGCTGACAGCCTGCCAATCTCCACATATGTGAGCAAGGCCGCCCTACACCATCAAGCACCCAGCCAACCTGCCTGATGAAGCCAACACAACATCAGCCAAGCCTGGCCTAGATCAGCAGAACTTCCAAACAGATATGTACACTAATGAGCAATAATAATACATGGTTCTTATTTTAAGACATTGAGTTGTGTGGGAGGGGACGCTGTTTCACAGCAATAGCTAACTAATTCATCCTATTTTTTCACCATTTGCTATAGGCCATGCTCTATACTGAGAGCTTGACACAGAATACTACATTTAATTCTCACAACAGCCCCATGAAGGAGGTATTATCATCTTCATTCTATGGATGAAGAAATTGAAATTTAAAAATTTAAATAACTTGCCTTCAGTCACATGGTAAGAAGTGTATCCTGGATTTGAACCCAAACAATCTTACTCTAGAAATATATTAGAATCTCTTTTCTTTCAGGAGACTTTGCTCCTGCAAAGATCTGTTTGGCTCCAAAATCTAAGGAATTTTTTAATTTTTTTTTTTTTTTAGATTCTTGTCATGGCACCCACAGCTTCTTAGGGGCCAGGGTATGAATAATTTTGGCTAGTGCCTGAGTGGACCTTCTGAACAAGGCTGACCTTAGCATCATCTCTAATTCCTCTCTTTCTTGCATGTCATCCATCAGCAAATCCTGCTGGCCCTGCCTTCAAAATTAATCTGGACTCCTATCACTTCTCCCCACCTCTGCTGCTATCAATCTAGCCCAACCCACCATCCCCTCTTACCCGGATCCTTGGAGGAGCCTCCTAACTGGTCTCCCTGAATCCACTCTTCCCCACTATAGTTCTCTCATATCAGGTGGAGTGATCATTTCAAAATTAAAGTCAAATACAGCAACCTACTACTCAATACCCTTTAACAACTTCCCAACACAGAGTAGAATTCCAAGCCACTACGGCATCTTCTAAGGTTTCATGATCTGGGTCCTTTTCTCCCTCCACTTTGCCTCTTGCTCACTGTGCTCTGGTCACACTGGCCTCCTTGCTCTTCACATATAAAGCATGCTCGTGCTTTTGGGCCTCTGTACTATTTTCTCTCCATAGAACGTTCTTCTGCCCCCAAATATCTACAGACTCACTCTTACTTTGTCAACCTAAGTCTTATTACCTTCATAATGCTTTATCTCCTTACCTTGCTTTATTTTTTAAATTTAATTTTAATTTTCTTCAGAATACTTACTACTACCTAGTGTTATCTCATATTTGTTTACTGTTCAATTGTCTTTCCCACTAAAATTTCAACTCCGTGTGGCAAAGACTTCATTTCTTCCCAGATGTCTTAGTACGTTTGGGCTGCTATAACAATACAATAACCTGGGTATCTTATAAACAACATAAATTTATTTTGCACAGTTTTGGAGGCTGGAAAATCCAAGATCAAGGTGCTGGCATATTTGGTGTCTGGTGAGGGCCCATTTACTAGTTCATAGATGGCCATCCTCTCACTGTGCCCTCACATGGTGGAAGGGGACAAGGTAGCTCTTTAGAGCCTCATTTACATGAGTACGATTTCCACTAATGATCTAATCACCTTCCAAAGTCTCCCCCCTCCTAATACCATCACATTAGGGGTTAGAATTTCAATATATGAATTTGGGGGGGCACAAACATTGAGTCTGTAGCACCAGATATATCCCCAGGGTTTAAATATAACAGTGCTACCACAAAGCAGCACCCAATAAATGTTTCAAAGAAAGAAAATGAAAAGTATGAATAAAAATGAAAGAAAATGAAATTGAATGGAATGAAGTGAATTAACAGAAAGAAAACTTAAATGAAAGAAAGCTCAATGCAAGAAAAAAATATATATATTTGCTCTTAATTCCAGTGTTTGACCTGAGATAACTATGTATCTTCTGGAAGATCATTAAGCATCTCATAATGTTTAGAAGCACATCTTTTCCACATTGTCATCAACAGATCCCAAATGCAGAATCCAGAAACTTTCAAGTGTTTTCCCTATTTATTCCCTTCTCATCTACAACTGATAGCCCCAAGCAAAGATGCACCCCACAACTTTAACAGTGAAATAATTGAGAAAGTAGCATGTAAACAGATCATTTTATTGTGGGTAAAGAAATTCAGATTAGAACACAGAAAAATGCAGACAAGGAATGTATACAAAAACCCTGCACTTTTCAAACTAAGGGCCCGGTGGGGTTCACTGCAGTCCTGAGTTGACCCAACTCTTTAGCCCTAGTGGCAGCTTCTGGAATTGCAGGCAACGAAGAGGCCGGGGAAAATACAGGAAACCAACACATTTTTTTTATCCAACATTTATTTTAGTGGACTCAACACATGGCTGCCTCCCCTTTGGGAAATCAAACCCCAATCTCCAACAAAACAGATCTGGAGGCACCACTCCCCAAGGGTGTTGCTAAAACCTTCCTTGTTCTGGTCCTGTAGAAGGCATTTGGTGGGGAGCTTCTATTTGAATCCTCACAAGAAGCATGCAGGAGAAATGTCTAACCCGTTATTGATGAAAAACTAAGGCTCAGAGATATGAAGTAGTCACAGAGTGGATAAGGGGCAGAATGGAACCTAGGTCAGGCTTATTCTAAACTCTGTTATCTTCCTAGTACTGACCAAAGGGGATAAGTCTTGCAAATTCAGCTCATTTTATACCAAATAGAATTTCCCAAGTCTCTGGAATTTGAACTTCCCTGACAGTTATAGTCTCATTAATTCAACAGCCTTTATTGATTGCCTCCCAGGTGCCAAGAACTGTGCTTTGCCCAGTGGCTTCCAGAGAATGACGAGTGAACAATGATAGAGAGATAATTTATGTGGTGAAAAAGCACCTCCTAAGGAGTATCTCTCTCAAGTTGAGTTACTTTTTCACTACTAAATAAATTGTAATTTGAAAAGCTAGTAAAAGTGCCTTCTTTTGGTGAGCCAAAGCAATCAATATGTGCCATTTTAAATGCTCCTTTCTGCTTTTCTCCTATTCAGGCAGACTGGAGAAGAAGCAAGCATTTCAGGGCTGAGATTACTGGACTAGATTTCTTAATGGAGTGATTTTTTTTTTTTTTTTTTTTTTTTAGTAATTTGTTTCTGAAGAATAGGTGGCCTAGGGCAGTCTAAATGGACTGCTTTTCTGAACAGGGGGAAGACCCCTCTGGGGCTTGCCTGCTGCCTGTCCACTGGTGGTGGGGGGCTGGGCACAGCCCCTGCAGGAATCTGTGGGAAAGGCAGCCACCCTGAGTGGCCCTAGGGCCCACCCTGACAGCTGTCATCAGTATTGATCAGCCACAAAAGCAGATTCTAGAATAATATGTACTTGTTATAGGACATACACATTCACATACAAAACCTGGAAACTTTGGCTCTAAAATTTTAAATGGGGTTAATTTCTGCCTTATGGAATTACAAGTGATTTCTTTGCATCTCTCCAGTGTCTTATTTTTCTTCTATAGACCTGTGTCATCTATAATTGACAGGTGTCATTGCGCATCTCCATACTCCTTTCACTCTTTCCACACTCCCTCACCCTGCCCCTTCCATCCTTTCAAAGTGATAATTTAAAAAAAAAAAGTCCTCCCTCTGCCCTTCCCCATACCTGCTCTTCACAGCCTCACTAAGAATGCCGGAGGTCCAGGAGTGTAAGGAATTTCTCCTGTCCTCAGTTGTAGCCTGTCGATCAGATTCCCCTAGATGCTTCACTTGGGAAGGAGCTGCCCACAGGCCCTAGCAAGGTGTACGGCAGGAACAAAGGTGGCACATGATAACAAGGCCATAAATCGATCCTGCACGTTTCCTTTTCCTGAGTTCCAGGAAGAACAGGGCTAGTCCAGTGGCCTGGGCCATGGATCCAAAGTGTGACCTTTGAGGCACAGAGATGTTCAGGGACTTGCCAGCGTCCTCATTTGTCAAATGGAGAGAATAATGCATTCTGCCTCACAGGTGTGTAATGAGGATCAGATGAAATTATGGATACAAAAGTGTTCCAAAAGGTCGAGAGTCCTGCAGAATGAATCACCAGGCCCAGTGAGTCTCTCTTGTTAATTTCTTTCCCATCCGGCTTTTCCTCGCCACTCCCTGTGAGCCTGCCCTACTCTTAAGCCTTCGTCCCCCATCCCATGTTCTCTTGGTCTCCCTGTCTTCACTCTTTTCTCATCTCAGTCCCAACTATACACAAATGCCCAGTAATCTTTCTAAAACCCACCATTCAGCAAGGCACATCCCTCTATAAAACCTCCATTGATTCTCTTTCCTTTTTTTGGCCACTGGCTGTTACAGGGACCGAACCCTAGACCTTGGTGTTATCAGCACTACACTCTAACCAACTGAGCTAACTGACCAGCCCTTTATTCTCCTATACCAAGACAAAAGCAAAATCCTTAGCCTGGTGATGGTCAGCAGAATTCTAAGAATGACCCATAGACACTCATCCTTGCATAATCTGCTCCTTTTTGAGTGTGAATGCAACCTGTTAATAATTTGAGTGGTCACCCATAATTATGTTATACAGCAAAGGACAGATTATCCAGGTGAGCCTAATATAGTCAGATGAGCCCTTTAAAAGTAGAGTGTTCTTCAGCTGGAAGCAGAAGAGGAATTCAGAATTTAGAAGCATGAGGAGGATTCAACAACAGCCAGCAAGGAAATGGGAATCTCAGTCCTACAACCACAAGAAACTGAATCCGGCCAACAACCTGGATGAGCTTGGAAGCTGGTGTTTCTGCAGAGCCATCAGGTAAGAGCCCAGTCTGGCCAAAACCTTAATTTTAGCCTGTGAGGCTCTAAAGAGAAACCCAGATGAGCCTGCCTGGAATTTCGACCTACAGAATTATAATGTAATCAGTGGGTGTCGTTTTAAACCACTAAGTTTTGATAATTTGTTATGTAGCAATAGAAAATTAACACACCTGACATTTCAAGGTCTTAAGGATTCTTATTCAGTCTACTTCTTCAATCCACCTTTCAAACATACACTCTGGAGTGATTTGGGGGTTCAAATCTGGACTCTACTGCTTGCTGGCAAGTTACATGGCTTCTTTTCCCATGACCTCATTGATATACTTAGGATAATTCTAGAACCTTCCTCATGAGATTGTTGGGAAGATTAAGTGAGCTAATACACTTAGTACAGTATCCAGCACAAAGTAAATGCTGGATAAATTATTATTTTTTCTATTATTTTATTCTTTTCTACTGTTGTTATATTCTCTGCAGATGTTCCCCTTCAGTCAAATGGATTTATTTATTAACCTAGGAAAATACACTCTTTTTCTTGGCTCACGCCAGGTATGCCTTCCTCTTGCTACTGTACCTCTCAAATACCTGCCCTTCCAGGACTTGCTCAGATTCCTGCTACCTTCATGAAACCCTTCCTAACCCCTCCGGTTCATGGTGGTCTGGCCCTTATACTAACTTCTAGAGTACCGGAGAATGTTGCAAATACCTAAACTGTGTCACACCTAATCCTTAATTTTTTTTTTTTATTATAAAACAAATGCCTGTTTGTTAGAAATAATTGGGAAAATCCACAAAAGTTTAAAGCAGGAAATGCATTGATATTTCCACCATTGTTAACATTTTGGTGAGTTTCCTTCCAGTCTTCTTTTTGTTGTTTATGTATATGTAAACATATGTAAACAGTTGTCTTTCTGAGCATAAATCTTTGCTCTAGTCTGTCTAAGGCATCCATCTGCCTGAGAAGAGATGAGGATTGTTTCACAGAAGCAATTCAAAGAGAAAAAACAATGTAGTATTCAGCTCTAGTCATGCACAATAGGATTATGCAGGAAACCAAGGTATTAACAGATGTCTTAGCCAAGATTCCTATATTAGTTTCCAATTGGTGCTGTAACAAATTACTATAAACTTAAGGGCTTAAAACAACATAAATTTATCCTTTTATAGTTCTGGAAGTCAGAAGTCTGATATGAGTCTTATGGGACTCAAGGTATTGTTGGATTCCTTCTGGAGACCCCAGGGGAGACCACTCCCTTCCTGTCTTCTAGAGGCTGCCCACATTCCTTGGATCATGGCTGCATCCCTCTGATCTCTGCTTCCATCATCCCATTGCCTTCTCCTAGCTTTGCCCTTCCTGCTTCCCTCACCTAGGGCCCCTTGTGATTAAGTTGGACCCACCTGGGTAATTCAGGATCATCTCAACATCATCTTGGTTGCTTACTGCTTATTGTCACAGGACCAGAACAACTCTGCAAACAGAAAAATGAAGCAGCTCTGTACTGGAGCAGAGATGAGTTCATTGAGGGCTGCTGGGAAGGACCACGGTGTTTGGAGGTAGCCTAAGAACAGGAAGCTGCTTGGGAAGCCGTTCTCAAAACAAAATTGTTATAGCAAGAGCTGCCATTTATTGAGCATCTATGTACCAGCAGCTAATGAGGTCATCTTTTTAAACAGCTGTTAGGAAAAACAATATTGAAATAGACACAGAATCTGAGATATAAATTGCCCACACTCCACTTAACTAATTAAGCCAATATTTTTATTTTTCTAACATATACATAGTTTTCCCATATTCATTATATTATAGATATAACTTAGAATGTTAATTACACATTTTCACTTTAATTTTTACCATAAATAATATTTTTATTTGGCAAAAATCATTTTATCTCCCTCTCTTCCCCTTTCTCTTCTCCTGCACTATTACCAGTATTAGCAACCTGAGAACATCTCTCTACCTATTTGTCTATGTACACTTAAAATAATAATGACAATAGACTTTTACTTAAAGCTTATTACAAGTCAGGCTTTGTTTCACCAAAAATAAAAATATTGGTTTCATTAGGTAAGTGGAGTGTGGGCGATTTTTATCTTTGTTTCACCATATTACCTACTGTAGCTCATTTAGTCCTCACAACAACCTTAGGAGGAAAGTACTACTGTTATCCTCAACTTACACCTAAAGAAACTGAGGCTCAGCAAATACAAAATATTCAAAAATGTAAACAAATCTGTAGACACAAAGGAGGTTTTCTTGGCCTTTTAAAAGGTACATATAGAGGGCTGGCTAGTTAGCATAACTGGTTAGAATATGGAATTATAACACCAAAGCCAAGGGTTCAGATTCCTATGCTGCTAAAAAAAAAAAAAAGTTCATTTAGGAAAAAGAGGAACACATATACATTTTGTGGATAATATATCTTGCTATCTCTGCAGGTCAATAGATCCAGCTCTAAGTCATTTTTAAGGAGAAATTTAAAAATTTCCCATTGTATGAATGTACCATCATTTATTGGACCTATTGATAAGCATTTATGTTGTTTGCATTTTTTATTGCCACTACAAATGATGTTGCAATAAATATCCTAGAATATAAATTCTTAGGTAAGGTATTGGTGCTTTATTTCTAGGGTAGAGTCTTTATTAATATTTATTTTTTTTATTTATAGGGTAGAGTCTATAGACTTTAGTGCTGACTTCGTAATCTTTCATATGAGACGATAAGCACAGCCATAAGCTGAGCCAAAGCATAAGACTCTTGAAATATGTGGGCTCCATCTAAGTCAGGGATATACCATTTATATGGCGAAGGGGGTGGTAGCCAAAGAAGACACACCGGAGAGGGGGCCCTGCCCTGGCACCAGAGGAAGCCAGGCAGAGCCCATCCTCTGCACATATCCCAGTTAATTCTACAATTTCCTTGGACATCTCTGGAACAGACAGAATTACAGCAACCTGCAGTTCCCAGTACCCAGGTATTCACTTTCTAGTCTCAGTGTGCTTATTCCAAAGAAAGGAAGGAGAAAAAAATGAAATCACTCACCTTCCCTTTCTGCTTTCCCAGGAACTCTTCTGTTGTGCACTGGGGGAATCACATTAAACTGTGCATCAGAATCTGCTTTTTAATGTAATTGAATCACTAGATAAGGATAACATCCTGGTAGGAAAACATGGAAGAAAATACGAGCTAAATGAGGAGAGAGGTGACAGGTAAAGACTGAAGAGAAAGGATAGAGGTGTTCTTGACCTGCCTAATAGAAGAGAAAAACATTTAAATAAATATTCACAATAGTTTGATATGTACAAAAACAGATATATATGTTCACGTAGGAAAGCATCTTCAAGTAACAAAAACAAACAAAAAACTACCCTAAGTCTAACGGTTTATTTTTCTTGTGTAACAAGGAGTCCAGAGGTGGGCAGCATCTGGTTCAGCAGCCTGGCAATGTCAAGTCCAGTGTCTCATGGGGTTGCTGGGTCAAAGGGAAGATACATTAGTAATTTTGATAGATGTTTCCAAATCCCCCTGCACAAGGGTTATACCACTTTGCATTCTCTGAAATACAACTTACAGACTAAAGATTAATATTCCTAATAGATAAAGAGCTTCTACAAATTGAGAAGAGAAACACCAGCAGCCCTGCAGAAAAATGGGAAGAATATATTAACAGTTTGCAGGGGACAAATGCAAATAGCCATTAAATATATTGTAAGAAGCTCAACTTCCTCAGAATATGAAAAATGCAAGTTAAAACTATAACAAGATATCATTTCTCATCTATGATATTGGCAAAGATCCAAAGTCTGACAACACACTCTGTTGATAAGACTGTTGGAAAACAGATTCTCTCATAATTTGCTAGTGGAAATGTGAAAGGATACAACCCTTACGAAAAGGAATTTGGACTATCTAGCAAAATTACAAGTTCATCTAATTTTTTAAAATTGAATCATAATTGATTATACATATTTTTGGGATTCAGTGTTGACATATGTTGATCAAATCAATATTACTAGCATATATTGTTACAAATTATACTTATTCTTTATGTCTCTTAATCTCTCCCTATCCCCCTCTCCCTCCCCCCTCCCACCACTGATAACTCTAGATTTCTTCTCTCCCTCTGAAAGAGTAATGGTTACTCTGTTGATTTGTTGCCTGCCCAATGCTGAGAGGTGTGTTCAGGTCCCCCAATATTATCATAGAGCAGATGCTTCTTCTGTCACTGTAGAATGGGCTTTGTGGAGAGAGACATCCTCTTCTTTTCTTTGGTCTCTGCTGGTGACTCTCCTTGTGTCAATGCACTCCAGTGGGTGGCAGACCATCTGCATGGTGGTTGTGACAACTAGCCACTTTCGTGAGCCGTGGTTACTGTGGTGGGCCACCCACATAGGGGTGATGTTTTTGGCATGCATCCTTGGTGCTGGTTGTGTGCCTGGTTATGGGGGGGTCCGGTCCCCAGCTCCATATCCCAGGTCCCCAGGTGGGGCCCCAAGGTGCTTGGCAGTGTGCCTGGTTGTGGGTGGGGGGTGTCCGGTCCCCAGATCGATGCCCCAGGTCCCCAGGCAGGCCCTGAGGTGCTGGTGGTGTGCCTGGGCCACAACTCAACTTTTTGTCCTTTGCTTAATTCTAAAACAGGGGAACTTCCTATGGAGACCAGTACTTGAACTGTGTGGTTTAGCTAACTTGCTGCTTTGCTGCTGTTTCCCTAGGGAAGGGCTTTTGTGCAGTTCAGGGTTTAATGACTGATCTTATAGGTACTTCTGGCTCTCCAGAGACCCGGTGCACTGGGTTGTGTAGAAACTCTGATCTGGGCCTGAGTTTTTTCATCAAACTGCATCCCATGCAATCCTACATTCTCAAGCAGTGTTCCCTTAGTGGTCCTGTGCTGATTAGGGGGTGGGTCAGCTATCCTTGCTGTGTCCCAGTGTTCTCCTTGTGGGCCTGCCTCCCCCACTGCCTGTGCTCCAAACACTTCCCATGGGACAAGCCCTGCACTGGTCCCTTGTGATGACTCACTGCCTCTGAATGGCTCCCCTTTTCAGTTGTTCAGGCTTCTCATTCCTGCATGGGTCCATGGAACCCTATTAGTGGTCTTGCTGTCCTGGGGACCACCAAGGCTCTCTTCTCCCCTGCCACCTCCAAGCAACTCCATCCAAAGAGCACAGTTGCAGCTTCTGCCAGCTCCTGCTCTGTGTGCTCAGCAGCACCAGCCATAAAGTAGCTATGGCCCGAAATGCTCTGAGCAGTTTTTTCTTTCTCTCATTTTGGCTTCTCCCGCCTTTATGAACTCCATAGGTCTTTCCTCCTCTTCCCCTGAGCTCCAGTGGCACCAGCTTGGCTGCTGTTACATTTTTATAGTTGTGAATCGGTTCATTTGTGGGAGAGAGTGACACTGGGGACCCTCTATTCTGCCATCTTGTCCGGAACTCCCAAGTTCATCTAGTCTTTAACATAGCAATTCAACTTCTAAGAATTTATTTCAAAAAAATAAACTGGCAAAAACCCAAAATGATATATGTACAAGCATATCCATTGCCATGCCAAGAATTATAATAGTAAAAGAATAGAAACAAGCCAAATGTCCATCAATAGGAGACTGGTTCAATAAATTATGGTGCATCCATACAATGGAGTATTATACAGCTATGAAAATAAATAAGAAGGATCTGTATATACTTATGTAAAATAATTTCCAAAATATATTTTTAACTAAGAAAGGCAAGGTACAGGAAGTATGCTACCTTTTGTTTGAGAAAGGAGGGTAAGTGAATATATAAATATATTTGCTTGTACTACCAAAAGGTAGTAATGGAAATATAAACAAAAAAATCAATAAAAATGGAGACCTATAAAAAGAGGAAAGGAACAGGGTAGAGAGGCAAGGGTGGACTATAGACTTAAGTACACATGATCTGTTGTATTTTGACTTTGGAACCATGTAAAGGTTTCAAATAAAAAATAAAATGAAATGAAGATGTAAAGAAAATTTATAAAAATTGGAAAAATGGAAACAAATGATAACAGTGGTATGTTAGGTTGGTGATTTAGCCATACAAAGAAGAGTTATTGCAACAACTCTATAAAATAGTATTCTAACAGTACATCCTTAATGGAATGTATATCCTAAGGACTAAAAAGAACCATAAAGGTATGTAAATCAGATAGACTAGATTATGTTCTGTCGTATTAACAAGTAAACTCAAATCATGCTGCCTTCAACAACAAAAGGTTCTTTTCTCCCCTGCTACATGGGTATTGTATGCTGGCTACAGCTGCGATCCATGTTGACTTCCCTCCGTGACCCAGGCTGGGGGAAGAGCACGTCTGGAATATTTTGCCAGTCATTGAGGCAGAGGGAAAAGATACTCTTAAATCTTAAATTTTCTTCCTGGAAATGACCAGTGTTAATACTATTGCACTCTCATTTTATTGGCCAAAGCAAGTCACACAGCCTGAATTCAAAAGGGCAGGGATGTATAATCCTCTGCAGAGACTGGTACCAAATAAGCATGAGCAGTAACACAGTCTAACACAGAGAGTAGTGCTATTGGTATCGTCATTTTGAAACTATCCTATGTATAAAGTAAGAGCACAAATAAGTATTTTTATTAATGTCATTACAAACCAAGGTTTTCAGCACTAAAAACAAGGGACACAAGTAAAAACCCAAATGATTTAAGACCCTGTAATCTTATGTTTTAATTGGAAATACCAATATGAACTTATAATTTATCTTTTCCCAAAGAGAGCTGTTGCCTTTTGCCAGGCTAACCACACACTGGGGAAAAGTCCATGAATCTACCCCTTGTTTATTTCTCTGGTTGTCAGTTATAACTCTGGTTAGGATACACAATTGGGATAGATATATTTAACAGATAACAATTCCCTTACGTTGGTTCCCTGGCTTACATGGCAAAATTCATTTAAATAGGAAGGGCCATGTGAAAACTACCCTTTTGTCTTGGCTGAGATAGTAAATCAGAAGCGATACTTTATTCTATGAGGAATTACAGAGATTACTGCTACTTTCAAAGGCTTAAAGGATGCAGGGGTAGTGACTCCCATCACATCTCTTCTCAAGTCACTTTTGTAGACGTTACAAAAACCAGAAGCGTCATGGAGGGTGGTGGTGGATTACTATAAATGTAACCAGGTGGCAGCCCCAATTGCAACACAGCTGCTATGCCAGCTGTGGCACCTCTGACACTTGATATGTGGCTGTTGGTATGGTGAATTATTTTTTTCTTTATCCCTAATAACAGGGAAGTCAAAAGCAGTCCTTTACATGACAAGGAAAGCAGTAGACCTTCTCTATTATTCCTCTGTTGAGAGATGCATTGGTGCAAAACAGGTGGGTGCCATGGGAGTCTGGGCCACCTGTTCATGTCACTTATTTTCACCTTCTGTAGTTGGTCAGGCCAAATCCTGAATGTATCATTTTTATCATGCACTGGATTACTACTATATCCACCCAGACTTATGACTCACTGGATCTATAATACTCAGATCACAATGAATGTCTGTGGTACATTGTAGTCACTTGGTGTCTCATGGCCAAGCATTTAGTTTCTGTTAGGGCTCAAGAGCACACCAGAATCAAAGCATAGCCTTGCTGCAGAACCTAGGAGTCTCTGCTGTATCTCTCTTACTGAAGTTTGTTTAAAACCCCACAAAATTATTATCTACCACGGATATCTCTAGTACCATTGGATGGGCTGGGTCATACATCCTAAGTGGCAGGGAAGCTTGTACTGATGCCTGGACATGCTGAAGAGACCTTTTTTGATCTGAGCCCCACTTGACTCCCTGAAGGCCTCCCCCTGAGTAACCCAATAGGACTTGGTCCTGGCTCGAGGAGCATTAATATAAGGTTAACTCTAGCCAGATATGGACTGTGCCACATGACAGCCCCTCTTAGAAGTGGCCCCCAGAAATAGTGATGGAGAAACATCCTCCCTGCGGGCAGAGCTGACAGCACAATGTTGACTTAATGTGTGGAAATAGTGACTCCCTGGTAGTAGAGAATGGATCAGCTTGTTCAGGGGCCTGGAAGGAAAAAAATGGCAGTCTGTATACCACCTCCAGTGTCCTAGCCCTGCAAGGTGTCCCTGAGCTGTCCTTTTAGCTGAGGCTTTGCCAGGCCATTTCACCATTTTTTATCCAGCTGGTTGTGTCTGGGTGATAAGATACACAGATTATCATACCTTGTGCTTTTGAGCCCAATGTGTCATACCTGGCTTGTAGTAAAATGTGCTCTTTGGTCTGTGACAATGAAGTGTAGGACTCCACGATGATAAGTCAGGCACTTTGTCATCCCTTACATGGTGGTAGGTAGTGGTAGAGGCACAGAATATCAAGAGCAAGGAAGCCTACAGAAGAGGTACGTGAATGGATTTACAAGAGTGGGCACAAAACATCCGGTTGATATCAAATAGCCTCTCTCCTCGGCCTCTGCA
This sequence comes from Cynocephalus volans, assembly GCF_027409185.1. Classification (NCBI taxonomy): domain Eukaryota; kingdom Metazoa; phylum Chordata; class Mammalia; order Dermoptera; family Cynocephalidae; genus Cynocephalus; species Cynocephalus volans. The sequence continues at coordinate 134,390,106 of NC_084463.1, forward strand.
GTGCTTGCAGAGTGGGCTCATGAACAAAGAAGCCATGGTGCAGGAATGCAGGGGGCATGAGCCCCAAACACAGACTCCTTTTCATCAAAACTGCTCTAGATTTGGTGCAGAATGCCCAACATGCCAGCAGCAGGCGCTGATTCTGAGCCAGCAATATGGTACCATTGTGGGGGTGACCAGCCAGCCTCCTGGGGGAAAGTAGATTATATCAGGCCCCTCTACTTTGGAGTCAAAAGCAATTCTTCCTCATCAGAATCAGCATCTACTTAAGATATAGGTTTGTTTTCTCTTCCTGCAGTGCCTCCACCAGCACTACATCTGAGGGTTGACAGAATGTCTGCTCTATTGACATGATACCTATACTATATTATCACAGGCCAAAGAGCACATTTTAATACCAACCAGGTGTGACACATCAAGCTCAAAACCACAGGATACAATAGTCTTCCTTGTACCTCATCACCCAGAGACCACCAGGCAGAAAAAAAATGGCAGGATGGCCTGGTGAAGTCTCAGTTCAGGGACACCTTGTAGGGTCGCCACACACGGTGTGGTACCTACACTGAACTAGAGCTGGTATACATATGGTGCTAAAATGCATGGCCCAGAAACCAAGTGGAGAAAGTAGAATGGACCTTCTCACCATCAGTCCCAGTACAGACATGCAGACATAGATTCTGTGGGATTACAGGTCTCGGTACCCAGGCAGGGACACTTTCACCAGGGTATGTAGTAAGGATTCCACTAAAGTGGAAGTGGTGGGACTAAAACCATCAGTGGAGAAGAGAGATGATGAATATGAATTTTGACAATGGACCAGCTGCCACTTCATTTGCTACACCTTTTTTAGACCTTTTGAGGAGATTGCAACTGGCCATCACCTGAAAGAACTTGATTTGCACCTCCCCTATAAGGAGAGAAGTGTGAACAATTTGTTCCATATGAGATCTGATTATTGTAAGAGGATGTAAGCATTTCTGGGATTCTGAGAGGCAGAAGGGGTGGGTATAGCAGACCCAGGTGAGTCACCACCCCAGATATATGTGGCCCACCTACACAGGCCTTGGCCACTCACCTTGCTTCCTGGTCAGCACAGCCCTAACAGTTACACATGCTGTTGTCTTGGTTGTACAGCTGTGCCTATGACTGTTGCCACCAACACACACTGAGGATTCCGCATGCACAGCAGTGGCTACACACTGGCTGGACGAGCCATAGGAAGATGCTGGCTTCCCCTACAGCTGCGATGGGAGCCAAGAACATAACTCTAGGACACAGAGGAGGTAACAGCATGAGAGACAGCACATAGCAGACTGTTGAGAGATGCAGTCGTATCATGTCTCAAGAACATCCAAGCAATTGGCTGTGTTTATTGTGAAGTTGTGGCAGCCTGAGGACCCCTCCCCTTATACTCAATCGTCCCCTCTGCCTCACTCCCTCCACACCCACCGACCCACTTTTTTAACTTCCCTTGCTTTTCTGGGATTGCACTTTTCCTAGTAAAGTGTTAGCACATAAGCTTTTGCTTCAGCCTCTGTTTTCCAGTGAACCTGGGCCAAGACACAGGGCTGATTACTGCTCTAGAGAAATAATTACACAAAATGAGTTCAGGCCATCGGATTGTGCCAGAAAGCAAAAAAACATTACCAGATAAAATGGTGTCAATTCAAGAGGACACAGGAGCCAATTTGAAGGGGCTCCCACTGGCCAAAGATGGCACAACTTGGCATCAAAAAACAGTGACTACAACGGGTTTAAATACATCAAATATATTTTTTAAATTATGAGTTCTTACTAACACCAAGAAAAAAAATCATCAGTAACTAGTCCACCACTTCATTATTCTGAAAGAGGGCAAAGAAAAAATTTATTTCTGTCTTTCCTGTAAAAATTACATTTCAGGGTCACTAAATAGTTCATGAGGAAAAGTTCTTCTTTATGGAAGGATGCTAATAAATGCAGAAGGAATGATACGTTTAGAAAATCAGCATTTTGTAGTTGAGTGAAATAATGGACTTGGCGATCATCATTAATAAACATTAACATCATGAGATGAAAGGTTAGTAGAGAACTTGATAATGGCAAGAGCAGGCTACCATCTGTGAACCCACTGATCAGTCTCAACACCACAGAAAGTGGGAGAAGCAGATATTCTGCTTCCGTAAAGTAATGCAATAGAAGGCACCATCCATGAACCTAATCCAGCCTTTACATGTACCTACCAATTTAGGAAACCCAGGGGCAGAGGAACACGTTTACCAACAACACAATGAGGCAATCGGTCAAATCCAGAACGTGAGAAATTCTACAAGAGGACAAATGACCCAGTTCTTTATGCAAATAAATGTGATGTATGAACTTTGTTTGGCTTCTGATTAGAACAAACCAACTGTTAAAAGACATTTTGAGGCAATAGGGAAATGTAAGCGTGGACCAGGATGAGATGTTATTAAGGAATTTTATTAACTTTATTGAGTATGACAAAGGCATTGCTGTCTTGTTTAAAAATTTTTTTCTTTTCTATTATAGATGCATACTGAACTGTTCTTTAGTGAAATGACATGTCTGAGATTTTCTTTAAAACACTCCAGAAAAAAAAAAAAATGGGGACAGAGAGATGAAACAAGAATGGGAAAATATTGGTAATTGCTGAAGTTGGGTGGTGGGTACATGAGGGTTCATTGTGCCAGTCTCTCTGCCTTTTTGTGCATGTGCTGGTTATTTTACTTTTTGCCCCCAGATCCACTCTTTGTTCTCTCTGCCTTGTTCTGTGCCCGGGGAGCCTAACCTTCATTGACTGAATCACCCAGATAACTTTGTTGGCTGGTTTCTGGTTGGGTTTAGCCAATGGCGGTCACCAGCAGTAGGTCAGGAGTGGGAGAAAGAACAGTCAGGGTATTTATTCCCCCTGTTTCCTCTCAGTCTTTCTGTGGTTCTACCAGTGGCCCTGTTCCACTACAGCAGTTGTGTTAGTTTGCTCAGGCTGCCATCACAAAGTACCATAGCCTGGGTGTCTTAACAACAGAAATTTATTTTCTCTGGAGTATAGAAATCCAAGATCAAGGTGTCACCAGGGTTGGTATCCTCAGAAGCCTCTGTCCTTGGCTTGTAGATGGCCGTCTTCTCTCTGTGTCTTCACGTGGTCTTTCCTCTGTACCTGTGCCCTAATTTCTGCTCATAAGGAAGGCAACAGTCATATTGGATTAGGGTTCACCCTAATAACCTCATTTTAACTTAATTACTCCTTTAAAGACTCTATCTCCAAATTCAGTCACATTCTGAGGTGCTGAGGCTGGTACAATAAACCCCATGTACCCACCACCCAACTTCAGCAATTATCAATATTTTTCCATTCTTGTTTCACCTCTCTCTCTCTCCTCAATTTTTTTTCCTAGAGCATTTTAAAGAAAATCTCAGAAATCGCGTCATTTGACCTAAGAAAATTTCAGTACACATCTATAATAGTTAAGAAATTTTTTTAGGTACTAGGAGTTAGGGCTTCCACGTACAGATTTTGGGGGGGACACAATTCAGCCTATAACAGCAATGGTCAGCAAACTTTTTTTCTGATGTGCCAGATAGTAAATATTTTAGGCTTTGTGGTCAATGCAGCCTCAACTCTGCAGTGGTAGCACAAAGCATAAGTAAATGAGTGAATGCATGGCTGTGTTCCAATAAAACTTTATTTACAAAAGCAGTTGGCAGGTCCAGGGGCCATAGTTCACAGATCCCTGCATCTGATCATAGCTCCTCTTCCAGGTGTTCACTTCTCAATGGCCTCTGCCCCTTCAAGCAGAGATGGTAACAGATTCCCACTGTCGGTAATCTCTGAGTTTCACACTTTCCCTCTTTGGTTTCATTAACCCTGATGACACCTTCCTTGGTCCCTTCATTCAGTTCTCTTCAGCTAAATGCCTTTTGAGTGCATCATCTCTTTCTGGTTAGGACACTGACTGATATTATGTTTGAAATTGTATGTTCAAACAATGTATATTTGAAACTCCTATACAAGAATCATAATGAAGGAAAAGGACAGATTTGAGAGGTAAAACTGATATGACTTGGCTCTGTGCCTCAACCGGGGGCTAAGAGGGGAACATGACAGGTGCTCATGGGTAAAGACCAAGATGGGGCTGACCCAGGCAGGAAGCACGCCCAGGACCTGACCAGGCCAAGAGGGGGTCAGACCACGTAGCACACCAGCCACAGTCTTTGGTGGCTATCACCTGGGAGCCAGGCTTGGACCAGTCACCCTCAGCAGGCACAGGGCAAGGCAGTCTAGACCAGCCACTCTGCTGCTGCAACTAGCGAGAACCTGGAGGCCAGCAGCGCCCCCTGCTGCCAGATGCAGACCACAGTCCTCTACGCACCCAGGCACCATCTGAGAGAGAAGGAGGGAAATATGAGGGACTGAGAGGTTTTTGTTTCACTTAAAGAGGCTAACCGTGACATCTAAAAACTTACATAAAACTGGGTTCACAGGATTGAACTAAAAAGTATTTTATCTAGCAGTTGAGGGCCCTTGCGGACAATCAGAGTACTTATAGGCAAATTAAGAAACTCCATTTTCTCTGCACGGCCAAGAGAAGTGTGGGCAATTTTGGACCAGCTACACCTGTCATCTCAAGCACTAGCTAGAAAAAACCCTGAGCTGCAAGGACGGAAATAGGTTCACAGGGGTTTCAGATGCCAACCTGTTCTTGGGTAAAGCCCTGAGAACCACAGAAACTAAGGAAAGCTTCACATGGGTAGAGACGCTTCTGTGACCCAGCCACACTTGGAGCCGGTCATCAGTTTTCTCCCAGGACAGTCAGAGGGCTGCGAGGAGCCATCCCCCATCACCTTCTATCTGTTCTCTGCTGGCTGCTGGAGTCCCCAGGAGACAAAGCCAGCAGGTTGCAGCCGGCCTCAGCACACCTCTCTCTTCTTTATGAGCCTCGCTCTCCTCACGTGTTGCTCAGGAAGATGCATGTATTCCCCGATCCACGGTGCTCCAGGCCTCACAGCTGCTTGCTGCAGTCACCTGCCACTGGAGGCCACTGGGGAAGGAAACAAGGACGACTCATTGGAAGGGGAACAGAGCCCAGGGTGAGGGGTAGAGGCGGGGCACAGGGATGGGGAGAAAGCCATTTGTTCAGCTCAGACCATGGGCCCCTTCCCTACGTAAGGATCTCCATGCTGGACATGCTTATCAACCTGGATCAAAAACACTTTCATCCAGAACAATCTGGTGGTGAAAGTGCTGTCCTGGCTGGGCAGTCAGGGGGATGCAAAAGAAACAGTTAAAAATAACTGACATGACTTCACTCTCTCATTCAGCCAGCGCTTATATTATCGAGGGTTTGACTTGAGCAGGTGGGTGTTTCGGACACTGGGGATAGAGTAAGGAACAGGACCGGGCCAGTAAGCTCACACACATGTGCATGTATGAGGGTACTTCAGAAAGTTCACTAAAAGATTCATATTATCTTTTAATTCCATTTTTCCATGAACTTTTCAAAGTACCCTGGTATGTATGTACATACATATACATGTGTATACACATATATGTATAGACATGCGTGTACATGTATATATGTACGTATATGTGTATATACAACAGGATACTACAAAAAGTTCATACAAATACAAATCTTTTCCATGAACTTTCTGAAGTACCCTCATACGTGTTTATACAATACATGTAGCATAAGTTAGGATGAGTGTTATGAAGAAAGTTTAAACCAGGTCAGGGGAGACAGAAGGTCTGGAAGGTTCAGTGAGGAAGACCCTCTGAGGCAGAAGGGCCAGCAAGTGTGGAAAAGGCCTTTCTGTTCACCTGGAGCTCTGCTTGGGCCTGATGAGATCGTCTCCCTCAGGCCTCACACTGTCCCATGGTCAAGACTGGGAAACTAAGGCCTAGAAAGATGAGGAACTTGATAAGTTCACACAGGTAGTCAGTCAGGATTTGAATCTTTATCTCTGAGCTTCCCCAACTCTTAAATACTATGAAGTTCTGAGTCTTCCAGAAACTCCCCTCTCACTGGAAAGCCCCCAGTCAAGGAAGCACTGCCGTGAGATTGAGAGCACAGGCTTGGGGGAGGCAGACTTCCCGGTTCCTGGCTTGGCCAGCCCAGGGCGGTGGCAGCAGAGGAGGCCCAGGAGCCGGAGGACGGAGGGCAGGGTCCTCACCCCCTCCCCGCCTCACGGCAGCTCCATCCCACTGGCCATCTGCCAGTTTGTTCAGGCTGCCATAATAACCAACCACAGGCCGAGTGGCTTAAACTACAGAAATGCATTTTCTCGCAGTTCTGGAGACCAGAAGGCCGAGATCAAGGTGTCAGCAGGGTTGGTTTCTTCTGAGGTCTCTCCTTGGCTTCTGAGGTCTTCTCTCTGTGTCTTCTTGTGGTCGTCCCTCTGAGCATGTCTGTGTCCTAATCTCCTCTTATGAAAACACCAGTCATACTGGATTAGGACCCACCCTAGTGACCTTGCTTTAATTACCTCTTTAAAGACCCTATCTCCAAATATGATCACATTCTGAGGGACTAGGGGTTAGGAGTTCAACGTGTCACTTTTAGGGGAACACAATTCAGCCCATAACAGGGGTGGTCAGCAAACATTTTTTGCAAAAGGCCAAATGGTAAATATATCAGGCTGTGGGGGCCATATGGCGTCTCTTGCCATTACCCTGCCTGACTACCCCACTTGCTGGAGAAGTTATTTCACCCCTGCGCCCCTCCATTTTTTCAGTTATAAAATGAGAATAGAAAGGTTCCCTCCTTCAGGGCGTGTGAAAAGTATTACATGATATCTTGCCTGTAAAGAGCTTGGAACAAACTAACGCTAATGGCTGCTGCTGCGGCTCTGCTTACCACCCCCCTCGCAAGTCTGCAGACTGACTAAGCTCAGGCTGAAGCAGCCCCTCGGAAGAGAAGACAGGCCCCCACTCAGACATTAGCTTATTTATCATGTTTAACTCCTCACAGAAATCCTGTCCATTTGATAGAAATGGAGACTGAGGGACACTGCAGAGAAGTGTTCTGTCTCTCTGTGACACTATCCTGTCTCAGTACACCACGAGGCCTCACAGAGGGGAGGGGTGTTCAGCGGAGAAAGTAGCAGGCCACATGGTCTAGAGGTGACACTGAAGGCATCCTTGTCTCCTTTTCCATCCCTTCCCCCAGACAGTCTTCAAACTGTCCCCACAGTGCCCCGGGATCCCCAGGGGATGCTCCTCTCCCATGTTTCCTACCCACGGCTTCAATGCAGACCTTCCCCTGGCTGTATCAGACTCCATCGAAACCTGCCCACCCTGTGTTCCACACCCTCTGGGTCTCCTAGTCTCACAAATAACAAAAAAGCAGACATGGTAGTGGGAAGAGCTCTCAGAGAACCCTTACATTTTAACCGAGTTTTCATTTCCCTTGAGAGTGAGCTAGTCCATGTAGTGTTGTCAGGCATGTTGGCAGACCCTCGGGAGATATTTTCATTTTGGCTGGGGCAGGGGTTATGAAAGTGTTGCCCATTTGACAGATGAGAAAATGGAGGCTCAAAGAGAGGTAGTTTATACATCGAATACTGGCCTCCTCTTCAGATCATGCTGGGATATCAGCTGCTGAAATAAAATACATAAATGCTATCATATACATCAAGAGTTTAGCACAATAAATATTAATTATCTGCCCTTTCCCTTGCCAATCCACCAGCCTCAAGCTGGAGGAGATATTTAGATAAAGTAAGAAAGGGCAATTAAAGCAGAATATTAAGGAGGAAGAGTTCCAATTGGATATCAAGATGGAGACGTAAAAAGGGGTGATTTGCACAGATCTATTGCACATTCGCCCAATCACAATTTAAAATTTGCCAAACCTAACCCATTTTCCATAAATCCATTTACTGAAGGCTAGAAACCCCACTGAGGAATCTATTTCTGATCTCCTTTTGAAGAGTTATTTAATTCCCAGTGAGCATGGCCCAGTGGCAAGATATTTCCAAGAAAAGGGAGGGGAATCTAATTCTCTATTTGGTTTAATTTTGTTCTGGAACACTTATGAAGGCTCAGATCCAAGGGGGAGAAAAAATACCCTCTTACTTCAGGCAGCACAGCAAGGACAGAAAGAGAAAGCAAAAATTTTCCTGTAAAAAAAAAAAAAAAAAAAAAAAAAGGCAGGTACAAGCTTGCTCATCTTTGCACCATTCTGCAAACTTATGATTGGCTTGAACTTGGAGGGATAAAGGACTTTGAAAGGCAAGGGCAGATGGGGAAGATGGAACAAAATGAATCCTGTAAAGGTTTGAAAGGGAGTGTACTTTAACAGTGGAAGAGGGATGGAGGGATGGATGGAGGGATGATGGATGGATGGATGGATGGATAGGTGTGTGGATAAGTGGGTGGATAAATAATAAGTGCATGTATGTATGGTTGTGTGTGTGAATGACTGGATAGCTAGGTGGGTGCACGGATGGATGAACAGATGGGTGAATAACTGTATAAGTGGGTGGATGGATGGGTAAGTAGATGGATGGATGGATGGGTAATGAATGGGTGGGTAGGGGAGCTAGCTGGCTAGCTAAATCCTGATCATGCTTGCGTTATGTTTGGCCTGCATGATATTTTGAAAACACTTGAATTACTTGCTCTCATTTAAAGCACAGAAAAATTCACCTAAAAATTGAATTTCTGGCTTCTCTTGAGAAATCAGGAGATCTGGCAAAACTGGGACCACATTTCTTCATGGCAACAACTGACTGGAACTGAGTAACAGCTGTTCCCTTTAGATGGGACATGCATGCTTCAGTCCTCCAGAGACCCTCCCTCTCCACGTGAGTTCTAACTCCCTCCTGTTTCACTCATGTGATCTACCTGTCTGGTAGGCATTTGTAAATACAACAAAGGGCCTAGTAAATATAGACCCTGTCTTCGTCTGTTTGGGCTGCTATAGCAAAATATCTTAGACTGGATCATTTATGAACAATAGGAATTTATTTCTCACAGTGCTGGAGACTGGGAAGTCCACGATCAAGGCACCAGCAGATTCAGGGTCTGGTGAGGCTGCTCTCTGCCTCATGAATGGTGCCTCTTGCTGTTCCTCACATGGTGGAAGGGGCCAGGGAGCCCCCTTCAGCCTCTTTTATAAAGTCATTAATCCCATTCATGAGGGCTCTGCCCTTGTGACTTAATCACCTCCTTAAGGCTCCACCTCTTAATGCTGTCACACTGGTGATTAAGTTTTAACACATGAATTTGGGGGAAGAGGGACATATTCAGACCACAGCAGACCCATTAGTAAGTAGGCACATAGCAAGTATATTATTCAGTGACTCTGCCTTTAAGCCCCTGAAAAGAGGCATTGCATGCTCCTCATTGCTTCTGTCACATTCCAAGTACTAGAGGATGGAAATGGAGTTTCTCTGTGGGTTAACACAGAACTAGGTCATTGCCTCTGTGTACACCTCTTTAGTATGGAGATCTAACCTCTCAGTAAGACACTTAAAAGCACTTCAGGATCCAAGTTCCCATGTACCTATTCAACCACACACATAAACTCTACACTCTATGCCATTGCAAACTCAAACGTCTAAACTGGCTTTCCTGTTGGGCAGGGCGTGAACTAGCAGTTCTTTGCTTCTATTTGTGCTATTTCTTCTGCCAGCAATGGGCCCTGCTGCCACTCCTGGTCCATCTGGTGAACTCTTTGCTCAGCTCCAGTGTCACCTCCTTCTTGAAGCTGCCCCTGACTCTGTCCTCACCACTTGGACAATTATACAAACACAGCCCCTGTGATTTTCTCTCCCAGGGACTACACTACCTTGCCTGCATCCTCAGGGTCCAGCACAGTTCCTGGCATGTGGTTGGTTTCCAGACACGTTTGTTGTTGGTTGAGTCATTAGCTATGCCATACCCACCTGGTCATGAGTATATCAAGGAAATGCTTTACTGCTGTGGTTACCAGGTCGTGCTCTGCACAACTGCAGGGAGCACCATGGACATACAGTAAAACAGGAATGAAGCTCCCGAGATTGTGCAGTACACAGCAGTGTAGGTGGACCTGCCCATAGCCCATCCTGGCTCTGGATAACATGGTCCTTCCTCCTAATTATGTCCAGATAGAGTTGTCTTCTATCAACTGGGTGCCCAAGTCCAGAAGCCCTCACTGAGTCAAAGGGACATCTATTATTCTCCAATTAATGTATTCAGTACAGAGCCCCATCTTCTCATAATCTTCCTCAGGTCCAGTTCTCCAGTGGAGATCTTTTGCTTTGTAAGTGCTGATACTTACAAAGTAAGTTTGAAAACTCTCTGTTGAGTTTGTTGTCTTTTGCAACAGAGGAAAGGGCCTGAGTTTGTATTGCCTTTCCCACAGGAGCCTAGAACAAGCTGATGGCTAAATGTGGACAGCCGATGTGTAGGTCTGTACGTGGTCATCACTGCTCAGCCTCTTTCTCTAGCTGCAGCAGCTACAATGCATTATTCTACATTGTGACCATCCTCCACTTCCTATGACGCATGGGGGCTGCCTGCCTCCTCTGCTGCCACATGACCTCCTCTCTGTCTCTGCCTCTCCATTTGTCCCATTAGCTTTAGCTCCTACTGCCAAGTAGTCAAGACCCCAGTTTCTGAGGTCAAAGTCTCCCTGAGAGGGAATCTGAATGTCCCAGATAGTCACCCATGTCTCTGTTGGATCCAACTTTTGCAGAGACTACGTCATAGGTTGACGATCAGTATATGCATTGGCTGTCCTCAGGCAAGGGGTCTAATCCCGTATGACCAGGGAGACAGGAGTCACAGGGTGCCACCATGGCAACTGAGGAGAAGGGACTGCTAGAAAGGAGGCTGAGGCATAGCAGGCATTCTGGAACAGTGCTACTCCAGGCCTACCTGCCATCCAAACATTGAATTCTTTAACATATCATATGCAGTGATTAATGGGTGGAAAATACTGAGTTGATTGTTTGTAACTAACTCATACAAAGTCCCACAAAATTAAATAAAAGGGAACTAGACATGAGAGGCAAAAGCAGTTTCCTCAAAAGATTCAGTTGGTTTTGTTCTCTGTGTCTGATTTCCTTTGGGTTGGCCCTGATTCCCTTAAGACCTCCAAAACCCCAGACTCAGCTTGCATCTGGAACCGAGGCAAGACAGGGGCCATTTCTCCAGCCCAGGCCCAGGCCCTGCCAAGAACAGGGAAAGGCTGGCCTAACGAGGAGGTCTCCCTGGGACACATTAACCGCTGTCAGGGTGTGAAAGATGATCAGCCGTTAGATTAATTCCTCATAAAATATCACTTAGGCCAGAGCAGGTTAGCTAAATATGTGGTCTTAAGAATTAGACAGAGCTTCCCTTTTGGCTTCAATGAAGAGCAGAAAGGCAGAACTCCAGGGGTCTAACCATGCAGGGGCCTTCAGGGCTGCTCCCAGGCTGGCTGCCAAGTTGCTTGAGGGCATCTCCATTGCAGAGAGAGGGCTGAGGTTTTCCCGTCCCCCAAGGGAACATCTCTCCACCCACTAATCCTGCAAGTTCCTTCAGCTTAGGTGGACATCAGTGGAAATCTAGAGGTTTCCTCCCTTATTTTCTAGGGACAAAACCCAGCCTCCAGTCTCTGTAGACTTCAGTGACAGATGCCAGGAATGTGGAATATGGAGGAATGGTGAACATGCTTCGTCAGAGGTAAAACATCAATGTATGTATGGCATTGATAATGCATATTTTTATTTCATCACTAAAGGAAGTGTGATATTCACTACTCTCCCCTGCATAGCCTCTGTTCTAGCTAGGCTGGTGTCCTCAATGTTCTTTGAACACAGCTGACCTCCCCCTGACCTCCCCCTGACCTCTGGACCTTTGCACTGGCTGTTTCCTCTGCCTGGAATACTTTCCCCCTAGATAACTGTGTGGCTTGCTCGCTGCTTCCTTTGGTCTTTACACAAAGCCTGCATGAGGCTCTCCCTGGTCATTCTACCCAATCAGTCACTCCAAGCTGCCATTTTTCTCCTTCCCTGCTTTATTTTTTCCTTCTTAGCCATGATTATTATTTACACTTGATATACCTTACTGTTAACTTGTTTGATCTGTTTCCCCTGATAGAATGTAAGCTTCATGAGGTCAGGGATTTTTGTCTCTTTCATTCACTACCACATCTCCAGCAATCAGAACAGTGCCTGGCACATAGGTGCTCAATAAACATTTGTTGAATTAATGAATGCATTGGAAAGAGACTATGTTTGGAATCAGATCTGGGGCCATATGTTTGCCCAGCCAGTTGTGAGCAGTGAGACCTGGGTGCATTACTTCACCTCTCTAAGTGTCAGGTTCCTTATCTGTAAATTGGGTTTGATACATATTCCAGAAGATTCCAGGAAATGTCAATGAGATAATGCATGTAAAGAGCTGAGTGCAGTGTCTGGCTAGGAAATGAATAGCCAGCAGCTATTTCACTACTGCAAGAAGAGTAAGTGATTGTTACTACCACGATGCTTGAGAATATTTCAACAGAAACAGAAAAAAAAACTTCCATACTGAAGGGGTCTTCAAAGAGCCTAGCATAATGAAGGAATTCTCACATTAAAGCCTGTCATCCCAAAACTTCAGATCACCAGAAATAAAGATCATAAAAACTGTCAGAGGGAAATAGTTAGAGATCAGAATGATCAAATTAAAAGATGACAGAACAATACATTTAAAATCCAGAAGGAAAATTATTTCCAACCTTGAATATGATAGCCTGCCAAACTATCAATCAGGAATGAGAATAGAATAGAGGAGTCTTCAAAAAGTCAAGGTCTTAAAAAACATTACCCCTTGTGTACCTATCTAAAGAAGTTACTGAAGGACGTGCTCCATCAAAATGAGAGAGTAAACTGAGGAAAAGGAATGGGATCAACAGGTAATCCACTGCAAGAGAGAGGAGAAAGGGAATTTTCAGGAGGATGGAAAAGAGGCCAGGAAAACAGCTGTATAGCAATTCAAGAGGAAAACTCACCCAGAGTAGAACAGGAGAAGAGAGTTGTCTGGGCAGGTATCTCTAGGGGTAAAAAATAAAAGTGGTAGGTTACCTGACATAATCTGTGGAGTTGTGCAGAAGATTTCATTAGAAATTTAAAGAATACCAAACAATCCTTTTTAAAAAGCAATTAAGTACAAGAAAAATAAACCATTGTACAATTACCTCAATAAAGACTGTTAAAATGTTCTCTCCCTAATAATTATTGGAAAATTAACCGCTTTAACCGCTTTTAAGATAACTGTTATCTTTCATTTTATTTTATTTTGAGGATAACAAGTTTTTACCCAGAAGTACCCTAAATGTATGTGCTATAAGAAGTGATCATTTGACACTATAATTTCAGGCAATGACACATTTACCAATGAATTCAACAGTTTCCAGTCAGAGACTAGCATATTGGACAACTAAAAGTGACTTGCTATGTATGGATAAGCCCCAAATGCTTTGTTATGCAAGGAACACCAAACAAGACCTCCTACAACACTTCAGCCTATTGGCCGTGCATGCTATTTCTACGTGTTTTGAAGTGCTCTTATATTTAGCTTTTATTTAGCCCTAAAGGTGTATTTCCTTACTCTAACAGTATTTTTAAGTGCAGCTTGAGTGAAAGATAACCATGAACCCCAAAAAGTTGGTGAAAAAATGGAGCAGCAAGATCACACCTTCCAGAAAGTGATCCCTCCTCCAGCCACCACACACTCAAGTCTACTCTTCCTTTGGTGAATGAAATAAGCCTCATTACATCACTTTATCTATATAAACTGTGTTTATTTACTTTAACTTGTGTATTATTTACTTGAACTTGTTTGTACTGTTCACTTGATATATGTTTCTATCTATGAAAATTGTTTGGGCCTCGAGTTGGGTTGGGATGTATCAATATTTTCTCCATTAAAATGAATAGAACTTAAAAAAAAATTGACAGCTTTTTACTCAGTAGCAGGGTTTTCAGGGCAAATTAAAAGGAAAGAAGTTTAAGAAAGGAAATGTAAAAACACTGCTTGGCTCAGCAGTGAAGAATATTTACATGGCCTCAATCATGAAAACAACAAATATGAATCAAATAAAAGAGGTGATTTAAGCCACATGGGGAGGATAAAGGAAAGATAATTGTATTTGAAGGGTGTTCTAACAGAGTTAAATCTTCATCTTCCTTATGAGAAAGTCAATACATAATACATAGATCTCAAAAATCAAGAATAGCAATACAAACATGTTATTTAGAAAAATGGGAGTAAGTATCAGAAGAAACATCTGAAAGTGTTGAACATGCTTGCCTCCGGAAACGAAGAGCAGGGTGAAGAGAGGGGCAGGACTGTTTGACTTTCTAAAGTAATAACTTTAATAAAAATTAAAATGATCTTTAAAAGGCAATAAATATTCATTGGAGAAAGGTTAGAAAATACACATATGAAAGAGGATAAAATAAAAGCCATTCATAACAGACCTACCCAGAAAAGCTGCGGATGAAACACTGGTCGGTAGGTTAGTTTTGAGTTTTTCTACTATACCTACATACATGCACACTTAAAAATCAAAGTGAGATCGTATCTTAAATATTGTTTTGCAACCTGCTTTTTTTTCTTGTGGTAATTGTGGCAAATTTTTCCAAATCAACATTCATCTACTACATCATTATAATGGCTACATATTCCCCCTCATATGGATATATTATAATTTGTTTAACTCAACCAGCCTAATTTGTCCAGCAAATTAATATAGTTTGAGATTCCTTCTAAAAGACAGTAGAAAGGGATTTTCTCTACTCTGGGTTCAATTGTCATCAATAGTGTCTATTTTGCTTTACTCACAAAACAATGAGATATTTTACTTGCTCTGAGACTTTCCTCTAACAATCTACACTGTTTCTTTTTAAAAATTCTCTCTCCCTTTAAAATTGTAAATGGAATATGTGTGGCCGATGGCTGTTCTTGCTTGACAGTGACCACTTTCTCAACTTCAGAGAAAAGCACCTCTGTTTTCCTTGGTGGAATCTCGTCTCCCTCTCTAGCAATGCTCAGCCCTTGTGGTTTGGGGGAAGCTGGCCCCACCTTCTGGTCCAGGACGACCATATGATCTCGCCTGGTCACTCAGCCTAGTTCATCTTTCTGGTCTTGGTGAATGGCTCAGGGGTGGACATGTGGCCAGAACTGATTCAAGGAGAGTCAACCCCATGACTTTCATTGGAAACTTGAGGAGAGAGGATTTCTCTTTCTTTTCACTGGGATTGCTGAGCTGATAAAAGTTTAAGTCTAGAGTGGCTGGTGACCATCTGCCACTACAAAGGGAAAGCCTGCCTGGGGATAAAACCAAAGAGGAAGAAAGATGAACCAAGAGATGTAAAAAGGCAGAATCCTGGTGATGCCTGTTGAGCACCTGAGTCTGCACTGCCTGTTGCTCCCGGCCAAAACAGTTGTATGAATTAATACATTTCCTTTTTTCCCTTGATCTGTTTTCAGTTGGGGTTCCATCATCTGCAAGTGAGTGTATATGTTAATAATATATACTCAAAGTCAAATAATTCAAACAGTATAGACAGTAAAAGTGAAAATTAAAATTTTCCCTTTTTTTCCCTGAATTCTCAGTTCAAACTCCCCAGAGACAATCATTCCTCACAGTTTCTTAACTATACTTCCAAAATGTGTCTGTGAATTTACAAATATACCAATTTTTCAAATATACAAACAGGATTATACTACGTATATTATCCTGCAACTTATGTTTTCTGCTTCACTACGAGGTAAAGGAAACCTTTCCTTCCACATCTAGACATTTACTTCATTTTTCCTGAGACCTGAAAAGGAGTTTACTGTATGGATATCCCATCTTCTAACCAGTCCAGCACTGATGGCCACTTAGGTTTACCCAGTTTTTCACCCTTTAAAACATGTTGTGATGAGCTTTCTTCTTTTGTGGTTTCGTTTTGTGGCAAATCCACAAAGCTAAAGAAGTTTATGCTTCTGGTCCCGCATGGCCCAGGTCTCTTCTGGGGGTACATGTAGTTTGCTTCCATGGGATGTGGATAAGTGACTGCTAGCTGCGTGGCATGAGGGTGGCTTCCAGAAATACCCCTCTTTCCCTGTGGCAACTCACAGGGGTCAAGATATGAAGTTGCAGGGTCATAGGTCATGTCTCACTAAAAACAAATCTGAGGACAACAGATTCAGAATTATGTGGGAGTGGAAGAGAAGTGATTGGAAACGTGCAAAACCAGGAGCTAATCTGCAGAAAGTTCTTCCAATTATCAGAGGTATGAAAAGGGTTTTGATTCTCATCACAGTCTGCCAGAGACATACTTAATAATGCAGTATATACAACTGTAAATGCACCATACAGTTTTCTCTTTTTTGATGGGAATCATAAAGAATAGAATTTATCAGAATTTCTGTTTGTAGGGCACAAGTCTGTAGCAGTACTGCAAACAGCAAGTACATGTCTATATGAACTGGCAGGTTTTATGCATCACAGCTATTAATAATAAAATATAAACTTCGATTTACCATGCTGTGGGAAAGTCTGCACTATCTTCCTATTCTATTATAAAAAATAGTATGTCAAAATTGTTGTCATAAGAATAAGAAGCAATCAAAGGGTATGTAGCCAAAAAAAATGCAGGAAAACAAGTACTGTAAAAGTGCATCAGCCAGTACAATAGTAAAACCATTATGCTACTTTTCTGAATTTTGTGATGTTTGTGGCATTTGTCAGCTTTTTAAAATTTGTAATTTTTATAGTTTCTTTTCTTGTTGTAAATAAATATTCATTTTTGTACCCAACCTGTATTTGTAATTTTGTATTTTTATGAGGCTCTTTAAAATTGTGTGAGCTTTGGGCTCTACAGAACTTGGTTCTGTGCCTACATGGCGGCTGAACGTACAGGGTCTGGAGCCTGACTGCACAGTTTCAAATCTCATCTGGGCCATCTACCAGTTCTGTGATGCTGGCAGTTTACTTTGCCTGTCTGTGCCTCAGTTTCCTCATCTATGAAGAGGGGATATTAACCTCAGAGGGTTGTTTTGAGGATTAAATGAGTCAATACATATGAAGAACCTAGAACCTGGCCATCTGTCATAGTCAATAACAACTATGACTATTTCTTATGCACTTGTGCAGGTATTTCAGCAGGATAGGTTCCTAGAAATATGAGCCCTGGCTCAAGGGTACACTCTTGACTAATTTTAATGGAAAATGCCAAATGTCCTCCAGAAAGCTATGCCAACTTACCCTCCCACTGTATATGTAGTGATATATATCAGAACCGTGGAGTCAGAAAGTCATCCTGGGTGACTCTAAGGCTTTTGTTCTTACTTCATTCCAGGCTAGCCCAGTTCCCTGAATCTGTCTAGGTCAAGTGGGTTTGGTGGCTGCTGGAAATTGTAGTCCCTGCTCCCAGCTGACACAATTACAAAACGCCTTCCCTTTTTTTGAGCACAGTGGCCCTGTAGGTTAGGCAGGTCGGGGCAGAGGTTACTAACTCATAGAAGAAGAAATTGTATGTCAGATCAGTAAGAGACTTACACAAGGTCACCCCAGCAGCTAAGTAGCAGGGAGAGGAGCAAGAATCTAGGTCTTCTGAAAACCTAACATCTTTCCCACAATACCTCATTGCCTCTCAAAAGTCCTTATATTAAAATGAAATATATTCACAATGAAATACACCATTTTCTACAAGTTAGTTGTGAAGAGCAGGCATTAAGTCTATATAATATAGTAAGAGGGCACTTCTTAGAACAATAAATTTAATTGCAGCCTCTTGATTCAAATCAAATCCACTCTGTTTTAAACTTTCAATTATGGTAAGACATAGCTGTAGATAACGTGCTTTTCATCCTAATTTGAGACCTCAGATAGCATCTCTTTTTGTACTTCTATCTTTAAAACCTGCCTCTCCCAGCCCCCAATCTTGTTATCTTCTCTTTGACTTGCCAAACAAATCTAGTCCAAAAAATAGAACTGATTAAATGCCTGAGGGAAGAAAGTGAGGAGCTCAAAGTAGGTGGAATCTGTTCCTACATGTTCAGGCTAATTTAACTTTTCTCACATGCCAAATTAGAAAGGGAAAGAAAAATTTGCATAGAAGGACACTTAAGAATAAACCAGAGGTGTCATTTGTCCCAAATTAGGACAGGATCCCATAATTGGTTTTTCCATGGATGGAGTAAGTTTCTGGCAAGCAGGAACTAACGGGTTGATGCTTTCGTTCTCTGGTGCACCCAGCAAGTGGGAGCTCAATCACACAGTGAGGATCAGCCCCCCGTGAGCTGTGCCTCAGGCCTTCTCTCCAGCCAGCCAGGCTAACAACCATGTTAGAGCATCTAGCTGCATAATGTCCAGCATGTGTAAAATGAGAAAAAGCCCAGGGCCTATGAAAGTGTATTCAGATCTGGTGATGGATGGATGGATGCATGGTTGGATGGATGGATGGATAGATGGATGGATGGATAGACAGATAGACAGAGACAGACAGACAGACAGACAGCAGAGGATTTACTTGGATATGCAACATGGTGGCTCCCAGGCCACCTTCTAATCCACCAACCACAGACTAAAAGCTCTGAGAATACTCAAAAGACCTGCTCTACCAGTATAATTATGAGGGTAAATTTTTAAAGTGCAGGACTGGGTATTCATTAGCCACATGTTATTCCAGCTGCCGCAGGAAGTTCCTCCCCTCTTTGGCAAAGGAAAGATGCATGCACATGGAGATGCCCAGCTTTGACAGCCTGGAATTACCCAGAGATTTTCCTCTTAAAATGAGCTTTACAGGAGCTCCAAGGCTAGTTAACCCAAAATAAGAGCTGGCAAACTTCCTGCCCCTTCTGGTGGACCAGGAAAAAAAGATAGATGAAGTCTGAAGTTGTTGAGCATCTAGTTATGGTAATAACAATAGTTTGCTTCCTTGCTTGCTCAATAAGTAATAGAAATGGACTCTGGTTAATATAATTAAAACAAAAGGTGAGGCTTTATTGAAAGGATATATGATAGCATAGAGAATTCTAGGAAAAGATAAACCTATGAACTTCATCAAGAGTAGGAACCACATTCGCTTTGGAAGTATGGGTAGCGGGAACTGATAATGAGCAGTCATGTCAAAGAACTGCCTTCAAGAAAAGTCTGTCTGTTCAAATTATTTTTCCATCAGGATGATCCACATGATTCAAATTGCTCAGTGAGAGCATCTGATTAGCCCTACCTTGGCCCAGACAGGGGATATGAGACACAGGGCATGGGACCCAGAACACAGGAGACAGAAGCCTGTATACAATGGCACAGGAGTGATTCTGCAAAGACCAGCTGCTGTTATTTTTTTAAAAGCCCAAAGGGATCTTGGTAAGCATAAGCAACAGATGTCCATCACTCTTTAGTTTCTGTCTGTAACCCAAAGAGAGGGTTATGTCTTCCCACTTGGAGTTGTGCCCTTCCGAGAGTTTCTGACCCAAAGCATGAGATACCCAGTACTCCATTTCCAGAAACTGAACATTGTACACAAAAATAAAATCTCCCCATTGCCACCTCACACATCTGGGACAATCTCACCTAAACCTTCAAGAGATAAGGGGTGGGGGATATGGACAAGTGAACAACCAAGCACAAACAGTGTAGTAGAGCTATTGTGCACCTGGCTGACCTAGACTCAGGGAGAGCCAAGAAAGAGTAGACAGTGAGTGAGAAGTTAGCAGTCTACAAAGAAAGACTGGGATGTGTGAAGGCAGGAAGAGGAGCCGGGGGCAGGGGGGCACTGGTGGAGCTGAGAGTGGTCAGTCAGCCAGGAACATAGAGGGTGGAGTAGATTGAATTACTGGCCCCAATTCTTCACCACTGTCTGCAGCCTCAACCTTGCCATAGCCAGGGTGAAAAGAACCTCTCTCCCCGTGGACTTTGGCTTGGCCGTGAGACTTGGCAGACATGTTGGCATGCCAATCCTAAGAGGCATTTTGAGAGCTTAGGATGGAGGCATTGGGAATTCCATGTGCCTCCATGAGCCACTGCCATGAGAAGAGCATGCCCCAGCTGGCCTGATGGATGAGAGACGCCTGGAGAAATGCCTTCAGGTCAACCCACAGAACTGCATCTGGAGGTAGAGCCACTCTGCGGGGTCTGGTCTAGGATACCCAACCACAATCATGAAGTGCCTTGTACGCCCATTAAGTTGAAATTTATCCTAAAGGCAATGAACACTAGTGAAAGGTTTGGAAAGCGTAGTGGATTGAATTATGTCCCCCCAAAACTCACTGAAGCTTGCATTGTGTCCCCCAACTTTTATGTATTAGAATCTTAGCCCCCACTGTGGCTGTTAAGAGGGTGGGAAATCCTATTATGATAATTGAAAGGTGGAGTCTTGAAGAGGTGATTGGATTGTAGGACCCTACAGTAGTGAATGGATTAAAAATGGTGTTCAGGGGCATGGTTCTGAGGGCTTTAACAGAGAGGAGAGTCTGTCTCTCTGCTCTCTCTGCTTCCACCATCTTGCAATATGAGACCTCTGGTCCACTGTCGCCACCACTGGATGGACTTCGGCCTTCCCAGCTCAGAAACTGTCAGCAATAAATGTCATTTTTTCTTCATAAATCACCCAGTTCCAGATATTCTGTTATAGCAACAAAAACGAACTAATACAGAAAGTGACACAGCAGATTTGCCTGTCCCCCCGCTCCCAACTCAGATTAAAGTTTAATTCACTGAAACAAATCAGCTCACAGTACATCGTCCCTCTACATTGGTGAAATTCTGCTTTTATTTTATTTAATTAAATTTTTTATTGAAATGTAATTGATTATAGATATTTGTGGGGTACAGAATTGAATATCAACACCTGTGTACAATGGGTGATGATCAAGTCAGGACAATTAGCATATTCATCATTACAAAACATAATCATTTCTTTGTGTTGAAGACATTCCATCTCCTCTCTTCTAGTTATTCGATAACATGTAATAATTATCGTTAATTATAGGTGTCTAGCTCGACTGTACATCAATAACACTTCTTTTTTTTTTCCTAACTAGCTCTTTTGTGTCCATTAACCTGTTTCTTGGTATCAGCCCTCCCCCTCTCCCTTTCCCGGCTCTAGAAACCACAGTTTCGTTCTCTCCTTCTGAAAGTTCAAAGTATTATTACGATTCTTTCTTTCTTTCCTTCCTTTCTTTCTTTCTCTTTCCTTCTTTCTTTCTATTTATTTGCTCCCACTTATGAGTGAGAACATGCAGTATTTCTCTCGGTGCCTGGCTTATTTCACTTATCATAATTTTCTCCAAGCTCATCCATGCTGCTGTGAATGACAGAATTTCATTCTTTTTTTTTTTTTTTTTTTTTTGAGTGCTATGTTGAGTAGCATTCCACTGTGTGTATATACCACTTTCCCTTATCCAGTCATCCATCGATGGACATTTAGGTTGGTTCCATATCTCAGCTATTGTAAATAGAGCTGCGATAAACATGGGAGTGCAGGTATCCCTTCGACACGATGATTTCCATTCTTTTGGGTATAATCCCAGCAGTGGAATTGCTGGATCGTATGGCAGTTCTATCTGTAATTGTTTGAGGAATCTCTATACTGTTTTCCATAATGGCTGCACTAATTTACAGCCACACCAGCAGTGTAGGAGGGGTCCCCTTTCTCTGCACCCTCGCTGCACTTGTTACTCTGTCTTTTTGATAATAGCCAGTCTAACTGGGGTGAGATGATACCTCAATGTAGTTTTAATTTACATATTTGCATTTCCCTGATGCTTAGTGATGTTGAGCAATTTTTCATGTACCTGTTGACCATTTGTATGTCTTCTTTGCCCATTTTTTGATTAGATATGTTTTTACTATTAAGTTGAGTTCCTTCTATACTCTGGATATTAATTTCTTGTCAGAGGCATAGTTTGCAAATATTTTCTCCCATTCTGTAGGTTGCCTTTTCACTCTGTTGATTATTTCCTTTGCTGTGCAGAAGCTTGTTAGTTTGATATAATCCCATTTGTTTATTTTTTCTTTTATTGCCTGTGCTTTTGAGGTCTTATTCGTAAAGTTTTTGCCCAGTCCTATGTCCTGTAGTGTTTCACCTGTGTTTTCTTCTATAAATTTTATAGTTTCAGGTCTTATGTTAAAGTCTTTAATCCATTTTGAGTTGATTTTGGTATATGACAAGAGGGAAGGATTTGCTTTTTAAAAAGCTCACTCTGGGTGGTCTGTAACAGGGGAGACAGATTCCCTGAGGTTCCCAACTTTACTTTTTAAATGTTTTTGCTGACAAGTATTTCTAATGTTGTGAGAGCATGCTTTTGTTATGTAATAGAAGAAGGAATCAACATTGTATATTCATTATGAACTCAACTATGTGCATGGAAAAAATGGAACATATATGAATTGAAAAACATACAGCGATTATCTCCGGATGGGATTATGGTTGATTATTATTTTCTTCTTTATAATTATATGATTTTCTAGTGTCACATGTCACTTACGTTATGAAATAAAATAATTCCACAATTTATTGAGTATTTATTATACTATATACTTTCATAAGATTTTATGTTTAATTCTCATTCCCCTTTTTATAGCTGAGGGCCCTGAATTTTAAGATTACAGTGACCCTTGAACAGCGTGGGTTTGAATTGTGTGGATCCTCTTATATAAGGATTTTTTTCAATAAATACTGAGAAGTACTGTAAATATATTTTCTCTTCCTTATGATTTTCTTAATAATAGTTTTTCTCTAGCTTACTTTACTATAAGAATGCATATATAATACATGTAACGTACGTGTTAATCAGAGTATGTATAACATCGTCATAGTACATACAACATATGTGTTAACACATATGTGTTAATGGACTATTTACATTATCAGTACACCTTCCAGTCACCAGTAGGCTGTTAGTAGTTAAGTTCTGGGCAAGTAAAAAGTTATACTTGGATTTTGACTGCGTGGGGTGTTGACACCCCTAACTCCCACGTTGTTCAAGGGTCAATTCTACTTTATTCGCCCAAGGTCAATCTGATAACATGTGGCAGAGTCAGAACTTGAGCCCAGATCTATCTGACATCAAAGCCTGAGCCATGATACTGCATGGTCTTTGTTTTCTCACAAAATACTCAGATCTTTAGTGTATAGCTTGATAGGTTTTAACAGATGGATATACCTGTATAACTCCTGACAAGATACAGAGCATTTTCATGAGCCCATAAAGTTCCCTCTTCCCAGTCAATCTTTGCCCTCAGGCTTCAGCAACCACTGTTGTGGTTTCTTTATTAAGGGAATTGTACAAAGTGTATTCTTGTGGTTCCATCTTCTTTCATTTGGCATAATGTTTCTGGGATTCTTGAGTGTATCTGCTGTGTTATTCTTTATTGTTGAGTAGTACTCCATTTCTCTGAATATGAATTTGAACTGTTTCCACTGTGAGGACATTATGAACAAGGCTACTGTAAACATCCCACATAAGTCACACATATGTAGTTAAGTGTTTTCATTTCTCTTGGGTAAATGCCTAAGAGTGGAAATGCTAGGTCATAGAATAGCTGTATATTTAATTTTATAATTATAGTTTTTGAACATATTTGTAATGGCTGCTAAAGTCTTTGTCTGCTACTGTCCACATCTGTGCCTTTGCTGGTTCTGTTTCTACTGACTTTACTCTCCTGGTTATGAGTCACGTCTTCTTCGTATGTTCTGGAACATGTGTTCTTATGTTCTTCACATGCTACTTCACATGTGTAGTAATTTTTTTATTGAATGCTGGACATTACAAATGCTACAATGTTGAGTTTAGAGTGTTGAATATTGCTGTGGCAAGCATTTTATTTATTTGTGGCTCAGTTCAATCCTGCTGGGGCTTGTGTCTAAGCTTTGTTAAGGTGGGTCAAGAATAGCCCACATGGGCTGGCCAGTGGCTCACTTGAGAGAGCGTGGTGCTGGTAACACCATGGTCAAGTGTTCAGATCCCTGTACTTGCCAGCTGCCAAAAAAAAAAAAAAAAAAATCTCATTTGCTAGGGCTGGAGCAGTCCTGTTCCTAGGACAGGCCTTTCTGGGGTCTCAGCTGAACTCCAGAGTGTTCAGTGATATAGCTAAACTGTGATTGGCCAGAAATCCAATATCTACTTATCATGTAACCTCAGGTTCCAGCTCACAGTCAAGTTCATCCAGCTCACAGTCCCTCGCTTGCTATTATCTGCCGGGCTATGCAGGGTCTCATGGCACTTGTGCAGCTTCGTATCTGGCCAAAGACTAAAAGGGACCCATATGCAGATTCCTGGGGCACCTTCTCTGTTCAGCTCTCTCCTGCCCCACAGTTTCCAGCCACCACAGAAGCCTGCATTCTCAACTCTGTTGACTCCACCCAGTGATATCACTGCTGTTTTTTGGGATCTACCTCCCATGCTGCCATTTGGAAAGTGTCCCTGGCAGAAAGCTAAATTAAATATGAAGCTCACCTCATGCTTTTCCTGTGCTCAAGATTCACTGGCTATGTTTCTGTAAATCTTAACAAGCATTGAGCAAAGCTCTTGGCACATGTTAGGCACTTAGTGAGGTGTTTTTTAAGGAGGAAGGTAAGGTGAATTTGACTCACTTAAATCTTACTTCTGGAAATACCCATAAGGCTATTCAAAGAGCCTGTCCAGAGATTCAGGCTCCTCTCCTCTAGCCGCTCCCAGCTCCTCCTCAGGGGTAACCAACTTTCTTTTCAGAAGGTGGCAAGCAGTTTTTTGTGCATTCGGGTTACTCAATTGTAAAGCTCAGAGCATTTGGAAAATGATCAGAACTGCATTCATCCGCAGTTGAGATGCATGCTGTTCCCTGGGGGACTTCATATACTTTTTCCAAATCAGCTAAATGCTCTCTGGAAGAATTATTGGTGGGGAGGGAAGGCTGTGAACAACTTAGCATAAATCATCATTCAGAATTTATCCTGGAAGCCCTGCATAGCGTTTCTCGAGTTACCAAGAAAAGAGCTTCCGAGGGAGGAAGAAGTCAGCTCCAGTGGGTCCCCTCAGAAAGGAAGGCTCCAGGTAGAGGAGGTTCTTGGGCAAAAGAAATCCCCAGTGAATGCCTTCCAGCTCCTTGCATTCACCTCAAACAGCTTTATCTTCCTGGGGCCCATTTTCTGGACCAGTGAACCAAATGAAAGACAGGCCATTTTCTTTTGTTTTCATCTTAACTGGGAAGATCAGGTCTCCAAAGGAAGGATTATTTCAAGCCTGCTTTGGGGATTACATTTGTATATTTTATACTTCACCATTATCTATCTCCTCTCTGCCCTCTGCCACTGCCACACACACACACACACACACACACACACACACACTGTATGTATAATCAATATCATCCTCCCTTCTGTGAAAGATGTGTCATCTGGCTTTGTGACCCAAAGGCCCCATTCTTGCCTTAGAGACACTGAATGGGAGATTTGAATTTGGAGTTCCTATAGTCTGGCCAGCGGAACTAACCCTCCAACCAAGATTTCCTCTTCATCAACAAAAAATGCTCATCGACAAGCACTGCTCTCCCCATGCCTGCATTTTGGTTCAGAAGCACAAGACAAACAAGGGATTGAAGAGACTAAATGCGTGAGAGTTTTAATTTTCCTCTGGGGGGAGGAGGAAAAGTCAAGTGATGATTTTGCTCCAAGCAAACAAACCGTTTTCCATATGTCTCCAAGAGAAAATTGCTCTTCTGTTATTCTGCACGTTCCACAGATAATTCCAGTGGGGGGGATTCGAGGAAGCAGCACATTTTCTTATGTTGCAGGAAAATGTGTTTTCCAATTCATAGTTTCTACACTTCAGTCACTGGGTTTGGGGAGCCCGCTCTGACTCCACATCTGCAAGAGAACGTGCTGTAGCCAAGGTTTGCTTTCTGCAGGGGACAAGGGCCACTGCATGGGGGCCGGTGAGGCGTGAGGCGGCCGGCGCTCCTGCCCCTCACCAAGGGGTGGAGGTGGGGTCTGTGCACCCTGCAGAAAGATGGCCCAGAAACTTCTGAGTGTTGCCTTCTGGCTCCTGAGGCACCTGCAGTCCCCACTTTCAAACCATGGAGGGGAGCCTGGGGTGGCCCTTCACATCCTTGCTTGAACATCAAAGACTTTGGCATCTGACCTTGTCATTCTCCTACTTCAATATCTTCAATAGCTTCCTCATTGCTTTTATGATAAAGTCCATTTTCTCCTGATTTTCTCATGAGTTCTTAATAACCTGATTCTTCTGATTCTTTACTCTCACTCTCTTTGCTCCCTCTGCAATCCTCCTTTCCCCCTCCCCCCAACCCTTGCCCCTTCCTCTCCTCCATCATGCAGGGGCATTTGCAGCCCCTGAATGCACTGGCCTCTCTTTTGGCTTGGAATTTTGTTCCTGGGGTGGGAACAATATACCCACACCCCACCTTGCTAACTCCGGTTCACACTTCACGTCTCAACACAGGATGATTTCCTCCTGCAGGACTGGCTTGGGCATCCCTCCTACTTGCCACCATAGGTCACCATGCTTAGCACATCACACTTACTCACTCGCAGGTGTTTATTGAGCATTTCTATGTCACAGCCACCAGGCTAGGCCCTGGGTATGCAGTGGAAAGAAAACAGTAATAAATAAGTAAATCAAATAAGTGAGGAAATTCTATTGGTGATAAGAACTGGGAAAGAAAGGATATAGAAATTTAAAAATAGGGGGTGAAGTGAAGACTACTTTATCCTATTTTATTCTAACTTCCTCTTTATCTGTCTATCTCTCCATTAGACAGCAAGCTCCTCAAGAGCAGAGATTTGTATTAATCTCCTCTTATTTCGAATGCCCAGCATAGGACACAGCATACAGAAGGCATTTGATAAGAGCTTGTGGTATGAATCATAACCATTTTCTGTTCCATTTCTGGGCCTATTTTCAATGATACTGGGAATTGAAAATTTCAAATCTTTTTCCAGGAGGGGTCAACCGGAAAATTAAAGGAACAGAGAGTAAAGCTACTGGCTCATTTGGGAACCAGTCTCCTTTCCTAATCTGCCATGAATCTATCATTATTGGTATGGTGGTTTAGTGAATATAAAATAAGTCCTCAAATTCTTTTTTTAATGGAGTACAGAGTTATATTTCAATACATGTATGCAATGTGTAGTGATCAAATCAGGACGATTAGCAAATTCATCACCACAACATCATTTCTTTGTGATGAGAACACATTAAGCTCCTCTCTTTTCGCCATTTGACAACATACAATAAATTATTGTTAATTATAGGTGCCAAGCATTACTGTACACCAATAGAACTTATTTTTCCTATCTAGCTTCAATTTTGATCCATTAACCAACCTCTTATTATCACACCCGCCACCACTTTCCCGCTTCTAGTAACCCCAAAGAACTCTCTACAAGTTCAACTAATTGTTTTTATTTATCTGTTTGCTCACAGATATGATGAGAACATGCAATAGTTCTCTTTCTGTGCCTGGTTTATTTCATTTAATGTAATTTTCTTGAGACTCATCCATGCTGCTGCGAATGGCAGAATTTCATTCTTTTTTATGGCTGTTTAGTATTCCATTGTGTGTATGTGCTGCATTTTCCTTATCCAGTCATCCATTAATTGTCCTCAAATTCTTTGACAACACTTCCTCAAAAGAAGTAGCCTAATTCTCTTCCCCTTGAATGCAGAAGAATCGGATACTGCAGAAATGATGATGTGTTAATTTTGAGGCTAGGTCATAAAAGACCATCTCTCCCTCTGTCTTCCATCTTGCTCTGTGGGAAGCCAGCTGCCATACTGTAAAGACACTCCAGCAGCCTATGGAGAGACCCACACGGTTAGGAACTAAGGCTTCCTGCCAACAGACAGTGAGTGACTATCTTGGGAAAAGCTCCAGTAGCCCCATCAACCTTCAGATGACTACAGTCTGAGCCAAAACCTTGGCTGCAACTCAGGAGGGATCCTGAGCCCCAGACACTCAACTGAGCTCTTCCCAGACTCCTGACCCACAGAAATTTACAGATAATAAATGTTTGTTTTAAACCGCTAAGTTTTGGGGTAATTTATTATGCAGCAGTAGATAACTAATGTAATTTGTCTGCACGCTTAAATTTATGTAGACAGAGAGGGCAGTTAGCTGTGCCTGCTTTGCAAGAAAAGGCTCTTCCATTCCAGAAAGAAAAGGAGAGCTTGTCTGAAAAATCAGAAGGGTGGTGTTATGAGCTGAATGTTTGTGTCCTCCCCAAAATTCATAAATTGTATCCAATCCCCAATTTAGTGGTATTTGAAAGTAGGGCCTTTGGGAGGTAATTAGGCCATGAGGGTGGAGCCCTCATGAATGGAATTAGTGTCCTTATAAAAGAGACCAGAGAGCTTTCTTGCCCTTTTCTAGTACATGAGGATACAAGGAGAACTGGGCAGTCAGCAACCTGGGAGAGGACCCTCACCAGAGCAGACCATGCTGGCACCCTTATCTTGGATTTCCAGCCTCCCAAACTGTAAGAAATCCATTTCTGTTGTTTCTAGGCCACCCAGTCTATGGCACTTTGTTATAGGAGCCTGAACTAAGATAGGTACATTTTTTAATCCACAGGGAGACTGAGTCTATATTAGGATTCTTGGTTTCCAGCCTTCTCCATAACATCTCCTAAGACCCTAAATGAGTTGTGAACATAAGCAGGCATGTAATTGATCATTCATGCTTCTTGAAAACTCTCTATGTGCTTAGCACTGTTCTAAAGAGCTTTGCATATATTAACTCATTTGAGCCTCACAACCACCCTATGAGATACTATTATTGTCCCTGCTTTACAAATGAGGAAACTGAGGCAATGAGCAGTTAAGTAACTTGCCAACAAGGTTTTTAACATTGGAAAAAAGGCCCTAACATAAATGAAGGCTTACTACATGACAACCATTTTAACACAGACATTTTGGTATTATTTCACTTAATCTACAACACAAACCTGCAAGGAATAGATCAAAACCCCTCTTTAAAGATAATGAAAACGAGGCCCAGGGAGATTAAGTGACTTGCCCATGGTCACACAGAAAGTGGCAGGCATGGGTTCAAAGCGTCGGTCTGCTGCTTCCAAAGTCTTCTTTCCACAGCACCCAGCTGCCTCCCTGTTCCCACCACCCTCTTCCTGCTCTCAGCTTCTGATTTGTGTTTGGCAAATCCAGGAAAATCACCCAGGTGCTGGCCAGCTGCCTATATGAAGAATGAGGTGACAGCCCTGAATTCACACAACCCCAGGCACCTCCAGGCAGCTGTGACCTGCACTCAGCCTGTGCTGATGTGCTTTACTGCCAGCCTTGGGAAAGAGACAAGTCAGCCAAGCAGGCAGAGAAGGAGCAAGATAAATGGGATGCCGAAAAACCCAGCTGGTTTGGCTTTGAGGCAAGAGTTCAGTAAATCCAGAGGCACCTGTGCCCGTTACATTCCTGAGGCTGAAGCTGCCTCTGAGCTTGGTTCTGCTTTCTGGGTTGCAGCAGGAATTCAGAGGAGATGGCAAGAAAGATCTCTCCTGACAGTCGGGAGAGGGAAGGACTCCCATCAATGCAGTCAAACAGGTCAGCCTGAGAGAGATGTGCACTGTGTGCACATCCACCCACCTCCTGTATAGGTGGAGAACCTGCTTCCCTGCATGTAGCATGGGCTCACTCATTCACGTTAACTCCCTCCCCTTTCCATTCTCTCCCTTCCAGTGTTTGAGACACCCCTTGACTTAACACAGAAGTCCACATGGCTTCCTAGAAACTGTTAGCTCTCCTTGCATTTCTCTAAGGAAATGGCTTAAGACCCCTTTTTGGTACTTGGGATGATTGTTTTGCCCTAACACAGGGAGAAGAGAGCTGTGTGGTTTAAGCGTTGGGGGCTTAAAGGCCATCTGGGGAGCATGTTAGAAATACAGACTCCAGTTTCATACCAGCAATTCTGATTCATTGGGTGCCCCCGTGAATCTGTATTTGTAAGCCATCTGCTGACCATACCTAGAGAACTCTGGATTAATAAGAGTTCAAGGCAAAGTCAAGAAAAGCATCCTATAACTGTCCCTCTTTGAAAAATTATTAAGGCCCCGGTTACCCCTAACCAGTTGAACACAAAATTTCATATTCTAGTGAGAAAGTGATGAAGGTCTAAAAAGAGAGAAAGTAGGGATTGTGTGCAAAATCAGATTTGACAATATGCATGGACAAAGCAAATCACTACAAATTTAAAATAATTGAAATCATGCAGAATATTGTGCTGGCCTAAAGTGCAATTAAATTAGAAATCAATAACAAAAAGATAACAAGAAAATCTCCACGACTGAGAAAAAAAATTATTTTAAAAAACTCTAAATGAATGGAGGATTATACCATCTTCATGGATTGGAAAACACAATAATTGTAAGGATGACAACTTCCTCAAATTGACCTATGAATTCAATGCAAGCTAAAGTAAAAATCCCAGCACGAGAAAAACTGACAATATCAAGGGCTGACAAGGTTGTGGAGTGATCAGAATTCTCATATATTAAAAATAGGAATGCAAAATGGTACAGCCACTTTGAAAAACAGTTTGGCAATGTATGCATACATATGTATACAAAATATACATTCAGTTAAACATACATTTAACTGCATGATCCAGAAATTCCATGCCCAAGTATTTACCCAAGATAAATGAAATCTTGTGTTCACACAAAGACTTGAATATAAATTTTTATAGTAGCTTTATTTGTCAATGCCAAAAACTGGAAACAATCCAAATGTCCACCAAATGGTGAATGAATAAACAGGAATGCTACTTAGCAATAAAAAAGAACAAACTAGTAACACAATAAAATGAAGGTATCTCAAATGCATTATGCTATGTGAAAGCAGCCAGACTTAAAAGGCTCTATACTGGGGAAGGTCCCCGAGAGGTGGGACCGCTGGGAGGCTCGGCGCTGAGCCCGAGTAGGGCCTGGTGGCTGCCCTTCCAACTGGAGCAGAACTTGGGTTCTTCCACTCCTCTCCACCCACGGGGGGATGCGGCTCCCGCAAAGCAAGACTGTTTGGTGCCGAAGATCATGAAAGAAACTCCACAGGGCCATACAGAGGAAGAAAAGATCTTTGTGAAAAAAAGCAACAAAATGCAGTAACCCCAAAAAGGTATTCTCCAAGACATGTTATAGTCAAATTGGCAAAACTCAGAGACAAAGAGAGAATCTTAAAAGCTGCAAGAGAAAAGCGTCAAATCACCTATAAGGAGCCCCAATCAGGCTAACATCAGACTTTTCATCACAAACCCTAAAAGCCAGAAAGGAATGGGATGATATATTCAAAATACTAAAAGACAGAGATTGTCAGCCAAGAATACTCTACCCTGCAAGGCTATCCTTCCGAAATGAAGGGCAAATAGTTTATTTCTCAGACAAACAAAAACTGCGGGAGTTCACTACCACACGACCACCCTTACAAGAAATTCTCAAGGGAGTACTGGGTTTGGTTCCTGAAAAATAACTACCACTGCCATAAAAACCCAAGAAAAATCTAAACCCACTAGTATAATAAAAATGGCATTCAGGAAGAGAAAACAAACAAACAAAAAGGCTATCTACAACCTAAGGAACCAACAAACACAGAAACCAAACAGTAAATCAGAAAGCAAGGAACAAAAGATACCTAAGACAACCAAACAACCAATAAAATGCTAGGAATAAATCAACATCTTTCAATAACAACTCTTAATGTAAAAGGCTTAAATTCCCCAATCAAAAGACAGACTGGCTGACTGGATTAAAAAGGAGGACCCAACTATATGCTGCCTTCAAGAGACCCACCTCACCCATAAAGACTCACACAGACTAAGAGTGAAAGGATGGAAAAAGATTTACCATGCAAACAGAAAAGAAAAACGAGCTGGAGTAGCTATTCTTATATCTGACAAAGTAGACTTTAAACTAAAAACCATAAAAAGAGACAATGAGGGACACTACATAATGATAAAAGGACTGATCCATCAAGAAGACATAACAATCATAAATATGTACGCACCCAATGTTGGAGCAGCCAGATTTATAAAACAAACTCTATTAGACCTAAAGAAGGAAATAGACTCTAATACTATAATAACAGGGGACCTGAACACCCCATGTCAATATTGGACAGATCATCTAGGCAAAGAATCAGCAGAGAAACACAAGATCTAAGGAATACTCTAGACCAATTGGACTTGGCAGATATCTACAGAACATTCCATCCAACAACCTCAGAATATTCATTCTTTTCATCAGCACATGGATCATTCTCCAGGATAGATCACATATTAGGTCACAAATCAAGTCTCAACAAATTTTTAAAAATTGGAATTATCCCATGTATTTTCTCAGACCATAATGGATTAAAACTAGAAATCAATAGCAAACGAAATTCTGGAAACTATACAAACACATGGAAATTAAACAGGATTCTACTTAATGACATGTGGGTCCAAGAAGAAATCAAGCAGGAAATCAAAAATTTATTGAAACTAATGAAAATAATGATACATCATACCAAAACCTGTGGGATACTGCAAAAGCAGTATTAAGCGGGAAATTTATTGCATTAAATGCTCACCTCAGAAGAATGGAAAGATGGCAAGTGAACAACCTAATACTTCACCTTAAAGATCTAGAAAAACAAGAACAATCCAAACCTAAAGTTAGCGGATGGAAAGAAATCATTAAGATCAGAGCAGAACTGAATGAAATTGAAACCCAAAAAACAATACAAAAGATCAATGAATCAAAAAGGTGGTTTTTTGAAAAGATAAATAAAATTGACAAACCATTAGCATGGCTAACAAAAAAAAGAAGAGAGAAGATTCAAATAACAAAAATTAGAAATGAAAAAGGTGATATTACAACTGACTCATCTGAAATACAAGGAATCATTCGAGACTACTATAAACAACTATACGCCAACAAATTTGAAAATCTGGAGGAAATGGATAAATTTCTGGACACACACAAGCTCCCAAAACTGAGCCATGAAGATGTAGAAAATCTGAACAGACCAATAACAATAAAGGAGATTGAAGCTGTTATCAAAAAGCTCCCAACAAAGAAAAGCCCAGGACCAGATGGATTCACAGCAGAATTTTACCAAACATTCAAAGAGGAATTGACACCAATTCTTTACAAACTATTCCAAAAGATTGAAACAGACGCAAATCTCCCAAACTCATTCTATGAAGCAAACATCATCCTGATACCAAAACCAGGTAAAGATATAACCAAAAAAGAAACAACAGGCTGATATCCTTGATGAATATAGATGCAAAAACCCTCAATAAAATACTAGCAAACAGCATACAGCAACACATACGTAAAATTATTCACCACGATCAAGTGGGATTCATTCCAGGGACGCAAGGTTGGTTCAACATACACAAATCAATAAATGTGATACACTATATAAATAAAATCAAACACAAGGACCATATGTTCATCTCTATAGATGATGAAAAAGCATTTGATAAAATTCAACACTCATTCATGACAAAGACCCTCTATAAGTTAGGTATAGACGAAAAGTATCTCAACATAATTAAAGCCATATATGATAAACCCACTGCCAATATCATCCTGAATGGGGAAAAACTGAAAGCTTTTCCTTTAAGAACAGGAACTAGACAGGGATGCCCACTCTCACCACTCCTATTCAACATAGTGTTGGAAGTACTAGCCAGAGCAATCAGAGAAGAGAAGGAAATAAAGGGCATCCAGATTGGAAAAGATGAAGTCAAACTGTCCCTGTTTGCAGATGACATGATCCTATATATCGAACAGCCTAAAGCCTCTACAAAAAAACTCTTGGAGGTGATAAATGATTTCAGCACAGTAGCAGGATACAAAATCAACACACAAAAATCAGTAGCATTTCTTTTCTCCAATAGTGAACATGCACAAAGAGAAATCAAGAAAGCCTGCCCATTTACAATAGCCACCAAAAAAATAAAATACTTAGGAATTGAGTTAACCAAGGAGGTGAAAAATCTCTATAATGAGAACTACAAACCACTGCTGAGAGAAATTAGAGAGGATAGAAGAAGATGGAAAGATATCCCATGCTCTTGGATTGGAAGAATCAACATAGTGAAAATGTCCATACTGCCCAAAGTGATATACAAATTTAATGCAATCTCCATCAAAATTCCAATGACATTTTCCTCAGAAATGGAAAGAACTATCCAGACATTTATATGGAATAACAAAAGACCACGCATAGCCAAAGCAATGCTGAGCAAAAAAAAAAAATAAAGCTGGAGGCATAACACTACCTGACTTTAAACTATACTACAAAGCTATAATAATCAAAACAGTATGGTACTGGCATAAAAACAGACACACTGATCGATGGAATAGAATAGAGAATCCAGAAATCAACCCACACACCTACAGCCATCTGATCTTTGACAAAGGCACCAAGCCTATACACTGGGGAAGAGACTGCCTCTTTACCAAATGGTGCTTGGAGAACTGGATATCAATATGCAGGAGAATGAAACTAGACCCACACCTTTCACCATACACTAAAGTCAACTCAAAATGGATTAAAGAATTAAACATACACCCTGAAACAATAAAACTTCTTAAAGAAAACATAGGAGAGACACTTCAGGAAATAGGACTGGACACAGACTTCATGAATACGACCCCAAAAGCACGGGCAACCAAAGGAAAAATAAACAAATGGGATTATATCAAACTAAAGAGCTTCTGCACAGCAAAAGAAACAATTAACAGAGTTAAAAGACAACCAACGGAGTGGGAGAAAATATTTGCAAAATATACATCTGACAAAGGATTAATAACCAGAATACACAAGGAACTCAAACAACTTTACAAGAAAAAAACAAGCAACCCAATTAAAAAATGGGCAAAAGAGCTAAGCAGGCATTTCTCTAAGGAAGATATACAAATGGCCAACAGACATATGAAAAAATGCTCAACATCACTCAGCATCTGGGAAATGCAAATCAAAACTACACTGAGATACCATCTCATCCCAGTTAGGATGGCTAGAGTCCAAAAGACTATGAACGACAAATGCTGGCGAGGTTGCGGAGAAAAAGGAACTCTCATACATTGTTGGTGGGACTGCAAAATGGTGCAGCCTCTATGGAAAATGGTATGGAGGTTCCTCAAACAATTGCAGATAGATCTGCCATATGACCCAGCTATCCCAATGTTGGGAATATACCCAGAGGAATGGAAATCATCAAGTCGAAGGTATACCTGTTCCCCAATGTTCATCACAGCACTCTTTACAATAGCCAAGAGTTGGAACCAGCCCAAATGTCCATCATCGGATGAGTGGATACAGAAAATGTGATACATCTACACAATGGAATACTACTCAGCTATAAAAACGAATGAAATACTGCCATTTGCAACAACATGAATGGACCTTGAGAGAATTATATTAAGTGAAACAAGTCAGGCACCGAAAGAGAAATACCTCATGTTCTCACTTATTGGTGGGAGCTAAAAATAAATAATTCAATTCACACATACACACAAAAAAAACCGAGGGTGGGGGAGAAGACACAATAACTACAATTCCTTGAAGTTGATACGACAAGCAAACAGAAAGGACATTGTTGGGTGGGAGGGGGGATAGGGAGGAGGGAGGGGGGTTTTGGTAATGGGCCACAATAATCAACCACATTGTATATCGACAATATAAAATTAAGGCAAAAAAAAATCATTGTGTACTATATGCATATATTGAAAGAACTTACTGTACCCCACACATATGTACATGTAAATTTAAAATAATTTGAATAAAAAAAGAAAATCAATTTTCAAAAAAACCAACAAAACAAAACAAAACAAAAAAAGGTTCTATACTGTATTATTCTATTTATATGACAATTCAGGAAAAAACAAAACTATAAAGGTTAAAAACAGGCAGTTGCCAGTCTGGGATGGGGGAATAGGTTGACCACAAAAAGGCATGAGTGAATTTTAGGGAGTTAATTGGAAGTTCTATATGTTCATTGTGGTAGTGGTTACATGACTGTAAATATTTGTCACAATTCAGAACTGCATGCTAAAAGGGAAGAATTGTACAGTAGGTGAACTATAAATTTTACCTCAAAAAACTGACTTAAAAAAAAGACACAGTAAACCAGAACTTCTTAGATATGCCATGTTTATAGTTACAAATCATTGGAATAGTGTTGATAATCATGAGAAAACATCAGACAACCCCAAATTGAGGAACATTTTACAAAATAACCCTTCAAAAGTGTCAAGGTAATAAAAGATTAAAAAAAGACTGAGAAACCATCCCTGATTGAAAGAGACTAAGGATATATGACAATTTAAGGCAGTGCAGGAATCTAGACTGGATTCTGAACTTTAAAAAGGACAGCAGTGGACAATTGGCAAAATATGATTAAGATCTATAGATTAGTTAATAGTATTGTGACAATATTAATTTTCTGTTTCAATAATTGAACTACAGTTATGTAATATATTACTATGAGCGAAAGCTGGGTCAAGGGTGTATAGGAACTCAGTATTATTTTTGTAAGTCTAAAGTTTTTGTAAGTCTATAATTATTTCAAGCTAAAAAGTGTAAGATAAGAACATTAACAACTTCTGTTTATCAAAAAATTCCATGAGAATGTAAAAAAGCAATCCACAATGTGGAAGACAGCATTTACAATACATATATCCAATAAAGAACTCATTTGCATAATATATAAAGAAGTCTTACAAATTAATAAGAAATATGTATAGCATGCAACAGAAAAAGGACAAAAACTGCTCAAAGCACTTCATAGAAAAGGATATCCAGATGCCAATAAACGTAAAATGTATGCAATTTCATTATTCATCCAGGTACATGCAAAATAAAACCACAAGATGCTGCTACACACATAACTGAATTGCTGCAATTAAAATGCCAATAATACCAAGTGTTGGCAAGGATTTGAGTTAATACGGGCTTTTCATACCCTTCTGGTGGAAATGTAAATTGGGACAATCTACCAACAATGAATATGCATACCCTATGCCCTGGCAATTCTGCCTCTAAGTTTATATAACTAAGAAAAATGTGAATATATTCACCAAAAGACATGCACAAAAATGTGATACTAGTACTATCTGTAATAGCCCCAAATGGATACAAACCAAATGGCTGTCAACAGACATTGTGGTATATCCATACAATGGAATAGTACACGGCAGTAAAAATGAAGAGACTACCTCTATACAGGACAACATAACTGGATCATACAAACATAATGTTGAGCAAAAGAGGCAAAATTCACCTTATGATAGAAGTGAGAATAGTGGTTATTTTTGTGAAGAGGCAGTTGGTGACAGGGAGGGGGCAAGATGGGACAATAATTACATAGGTGTGTTCACTTTGTGAAAGTATATTGAACTGTACATGTACCTGCAAATATGTTACACTTACAAAAATGTTTAATTCTGAAAATCTTTTGGAAGGCAATGAATAGGGAAAAAATGTTTTTATGAAAATATTTATAAGTCCCTTTGTTCTGAAGAAAAAAATAATGGTTCTGTGTAAAACACTCTCTGTATGAGCAAAGAAAAGCACCTGGGACAGCCCTTTTAAATGTACGTATGATGTAAAAGCCAAGATTTCCATACACTGAAACAGTAGCAGCAACATAAATACCAAAAGCAAGCAGACAGAAAATTAGAGAAGAAACTAACCATACACATCTGGAGAACCGAAAGCAAACCAAAAAAAATTAGCTTCCAAGAAATCAAATTGGAGAAGTGAAAAAACATGTTTTATAAGATAATCAAACTGCTGCACTCATGGTGATTTCGGGAATCTGCCTCCTCAGAGCAAAAGCCATGGGTTACTTTGCAGGGTGAGGATAAAGAACAAAAAAGATACAGTGCATAATGCAAAGGCATCAGAATGAATAGAAGATAATTCCCTTGGACATGAAATGCAATCAAGTCAAGACCCATATTTTATCTCTGCTGGAGGCAGTCTTATTTGTTAGCAAAGTGCTGGGATAGTCAACCATTGTTCTATCTGCCAAGACTGTCAAAACAAATACAAGCTTCTTTGCTCAGTGCTAAAAATGTCTGAGCCTTTGGAGAACAGCTGGGCAGAAAGCAATCTTGTTCAATTTCAGCACATTTTTCCCCAAGTATTAGGCTGTCCGAATGCAGCCCACATCAAAGCAGCCCAGACACCCACTGCAGGGGCAAACCTGTCATGAGAACACCACCCATCAAACTCAAGCAAGCAGAACGCACAATGAAACCACTTCAAACTTGTCCAACTTGCTGTCTAAAGGAGTAAGGACTTTGAAGCAAAAAAAAAGCTACTCTAAAAAGATAGTTCCTTTGAGGTGATTTTTTATAAATACATTTTTTAATGTTGCTGTGCCTGCAAAATGCTGTGTATTGATAAAGCTCTGGGAGCGTTAGAAATGATTTATGATTTCTTGGTTACAAATATCAATGTTGCGCAGGGGACATCTTCTCCTAAGTATTTGCAGGAGTCTTCGCCATGTTATGAAGTCAGCTGTCATTAAAGCATGCCTTATTTGTGGCTTCATGATTTGTATTAATTAGGAGATGTATCGATGATGATGTAATTGGGGGATGCAAGTAACTAAAAATTAAAAATAACTCAACTGGGTTAAACAAAAGAACATTTCTTTTATCACATAACAGGAATCTCAGAGGTAAAGCAGTTCCAGGTGGATTAACCCCACTCAACCCCACTCAAATGATGCTGTTAAGGCCCAAGTTCTTTCTGTCTTTCTATTCTTCCATCCTCACGCTGGGTCCCCTCATGGTCATAAAATGGCTGCCAGAGTTCCAGGTATCACACACAGATACTAAAGTATCTAGAAAAAGAGGGAGTGTTCCTGTGGGTTTCTTTCCATCCATAAGCAAGAAACTTTGCAGAAGGCCTCTCACAGATTCCCCATCATGTTTTATTGGCCAGCATTGTATCACACACCTAGGTCTAAGCCAATCACTAGAAAGGCAAATGAGATCACAATCCAACCATTAGGCTAATTTACTTCTAAAAGCATGGATGGGATCACCTTTCTGACTGATACCGTGGAAGAGTAGACACCCAAATAAATGTGGAGCCCTACCACCTAAGAAAAGAGAACAGGCTGTTAGGTAGGCAACCATCTGTGTCCGCTGTACTTGGGATGTAGGGTAAAACAAGTTTGGGTTAATTGAGTTTTTGGCTTAACCATATGACAGGCAGAAAGCCTTTCAGATTGTCAACCTGGCCATTGAAAGTTATTCTGAGATGTATTAATTCATTTTCTCCCCTACAGCAAAAAATGGAACGACACCTTTGGTACGTCTACGCCTAATAACACTCCCCTTCCCCCACCCTTTGAGAACTCCTCCCCTATCCCTCATATAGGAGGTGCTCAGTTTCCCTGGCCTGGGATTTCAGGACACACCTCTGGGTTTTAAGCCTCTCCCTGAGGTCTCAGGCCCCTCTTCTGGGTCCTCCCCTAAGGGACAGCTACTACTGCCAGTTATATCCTTTCTCAGCACCAACAGGAGGAAGGTGAGACCAAAAGGGGGGGCTTATGCAAATCCAGTGGCTGGGCATGCTCAGTAGAGAGCGGTTATGTAACTGATGGCCAAGCATGCTCAGTAAAGTGGGGTTTGTCCTCTGAATGACCTTCCACTAGAGGTGCTAGAGAGCACAGAACGTTCTTGACTATGCCTGGACAGGATTTGACCAATGAACTTGCTCCAGGAAGAGACCAACTGAGCATGTGCAAGACTAATGTTAAGTAGCTGAGAATCACCTCCTTAATTGAATATTCATTAGATAAAGAAACTATGAAAGCTGAATCCCAGGAGAAGGCAGGGCAGTTGCTCACTCTTCTGGAGTCAGCCCACCCTCTGCCTGTGGAGTGTGTATTTCTTCCTTTTTGTATCAGACTCTCTCTCAGCAAGCAGCTGCTCGCTCTCTTGAGCCAGCCAGCACTCTGTACTGAACTTTAAGGGTGTATTTCTTACTTTTGTATTAAACTTGGTGTGGGCCCTGCTCAGTCTGTGGAGCTCTGCCACACTCTCTGTGAAATCTGTATCTCTTATTTCCTATATTAAACTTGTTCTCATTTTCTCCTGTGACTCTGCTCTTGAATCCTTTCGTGTGTCGGAGTCAAGAACCTGGTAAGAGGACAGAGTGGGTTGAGGCCGACTATCGCCCCCTGGGGACCCTACCTCTGACATCATCCCCACCCTCAAGATGGCAGGAGTAAGCCTCCAGCAGCTGTGTTTGTGTAATGGGACCCTGCCTTCCTGGCCACAGATGGTTGGAGCTGAGGTGTACAGGGGACCCTAGCTGGACCAATCAGCTGCTCCTCTCTGGGCATTAGGAATGGGAGCAACAGCTGGTTGCTTTGGTTTCCTCATGTGACTGGGCCTGTGCACATAACCTCTAGAATTGGGGGGTGGGGGGCTGGTTTTCTGCCATTTGGGATGTGGGGGGAAAAAAAAAAAAACCCTGGTGCTTGAGAATGTAAAAATGAAGTAGATATGCAGAGAGAAGGAGAAATGAGTTTTGGCTCTGTAAGGCACCTTGACACTACCCTCATACCCCATCCAAATTCATAGTCCAGCTAGCTCGAGATAGCTTCTGTTACTTGCAAAACCAGAGTCCTAGTCAATACGAGGGTACTTCAAAAAGTTCATGGAAAGATTTTTATTATCTTTTAATTCTATTTTTCCACGAAGTTTTTGAAGTGCTCTCATACACGAGAACACAATGTACCTTTGCAGAGATGCCTGAGGATCCTGGAGAATGTTAGGATCATCATTAAGAACTTTCGTTCTTGTTATTCAGAACTCAATGTGCAGAAAACTGAAGACAATGAGTTGCACCTGTCATAAACTTACCCCAGAACTTGCAACAAAAGTTGCCTTTGTTCACTTTAAATCTTCACTCTTGGTTCTGTTTCTAATGCCTTAACCCTTTCCCTAAAGGTACAGTATTCAGCAAGGTACTCAACGGTAGCACAACAAATAGCTGTGTATTTTGTGAGTGGGGGATGTGTTATGCTGTGTCTTGGAGGGGTGGCAATGAGACTAGTACCGATTTGCTTTTCATGTATCATTTACTTTAATCCTTATGATATACTAGGTAGTACTCATTATAAAACCTTAAAAACCTTTGTTAGGGTTACACGGCTAAGAAAGCCATGGAAGATTTTAAACCCAGGTCTGAGGAGAACCAGAGTGGTGTTTTCATATTCTGCGTTGTTATACAGAAAGAAACATGCCTTGATTGGACCTCCTGTTAGGTAGATTCTGGTTAGCTGACATCTGACTTTGGCTATTAGTATTTGCACAGCGTAAGAAAGACAAAAGGACAGGGAGAATGACCTCCTAGCACCACCAGTCCTACTAAGGATATTTCTGCATTTTCTAAATTTCTAAGTTAAACATTGCTACATCTGCTGGGAACAGAGGATAGCAATTTTTAACACCTTATTTATAAAGGTGGCAAAAACAAAAGCCAGAGAAGATAAATGAGGAGCAAGAGATCCTTAGACGGACCTAGAAACACTTCGTAGCCACCTGCTCTCACTATCTCAGGAACATTCCTAAGCTGCTGATTTTTCTTGACTAATCAGAGGTGATTGCAGTTTTAGAGTTTGGCTTTGTTTTTGTTTTTCTCCATCTTTCATACACTCCAGCTCATAACTGTCTGCTGCTGCCAATTAGCAGTGATCTTGGAGTCCTGGATATGAATCTGTCAGAATGAAATTAGGGAGATTCAGGCAAAACTGTTTGCCTTAGTGTGGTTCTTTCCTAACAAAACAATCATGCAAATGTTTAAATCAAACTTTCCTAACTCTTCAAAACTGACACAGCCACATAAAGCTGCCCATCTGGAATATATTGCAAGTCAGAACCAAAATTTTTATTTTCTCCTGCTGCTGTTCTTTAAGCCGGTTAGTGCTTCTCTACCTATTAAATATTTTCTTTGCTTTGTTAGGTTTTTTAAAAACATACAGTAGAATTGTTTCTATTACAAAGAAATGTTACATGCTTATTTTAATACATTCCAACATTACAGAAGCAAAATGCAGAAAGGAAAAATTTGGATTTGAGTTTTTAATACTGTCTAGCCTTTCCCATAAACCTTGCCAATGTCAAGAATATCTTAAAGAAGGTAAACTACAGGAAAACTTCAATTAGTCAAAATACCCAAGGAACAGGAGATTCCAGATGATATGAGTTAACCAGAA
The DNA here is from genome assembly GCF_027409185.1 of Cynocephalus volans. Classification (NCBI taxonomy): domain Eukaryota; kingdom Metazoa; phylum Chordata; class Mammalia; order Dermoptera; family Cynocephalidae; genus Cynocephalus; species Cynocephalus volans. The sequence goes on from NC_084463.1 coordinate 134,432,297, forward strand.
AATCCTTTTCACATCAACCCTTGGTATTGAAAATCTTACTGAAAGTATGAGTCAAGTTTCCTGCCTTAAGAAGCACTGTTTACTCAAAATGTAACTTAACATTTGTCTGATAGTTGAGGGTCAGGCTGGACCTCAGGTTAAATATTCTGAACACCAATTCTCATTGTGCAGAAAAAAACAAAACAGGAGATTGGGTATAATTCATACTCAACCTTAGGACGTGTTTTCAAAGTTCCTAAAATGAGCCTTTTCCTTCTTGTATTTTGCTTCTTTTTCCTTGTGGAGAGAGAGAGAGAAAAAAAAATTACACTGCTAAAACTGGGAGTTTTGACTATATGAATTCCAGTTAAATCAAAATTTTCCCGTATTTAATTTTTTTCATTCAATCCTTTAGGGAAAATAGAATAAAGACCTGCGTGTGAAGGGTTTGTGACCCAGTCTGGACAAGGGGCTCTAGGGGTCTGTGAGCTCCAGGCCCAGCCCTAGCTCTACAAATCCTTATAAAGGATATAACTGAGGCCTTGGCCATCAGGAGTTGGGAAGCACCCTTCTCCACCTGGCCTTGGGTCCAATACAGGGGGATTTGGAGAAGTGAGTCCCTCCTCTGGCCACCCCCCTACCTTTACCCTCTGACCTGAGAGCAGAATGGCAGCATCCTGCATTTGGTCATTCTTCCCAGATCATTTGTCACTGTCTAGATCAGGGTTCCTCTTCAACCTTGGCATTACTGACATTTCAGGTTGGATAATTCTTTGCCGTAGGAGGCTGTTCTGCACATTGTAGGATGTTTAGCAACATTTCTGGCTTCCACCCTCTAGATGCCAGCAGCGCCCCCCGCCCTCCGCCCACTGCCTCCTCAGTTGTGACCACCATGAGGTCTCCAGAGGTTGCCAAATGTTCCCTGAGGGGCAAAACTGTCCCCAGTTGAGAGTTACTGGTCTAGATGCAGGCACAATTAGTCTCCCCCCACTCCCTAGCTAACCCCTTGTCAAGATTATGAGTTTTCTTGACCTTGGCAAGTAATTTCATAACATATTTCCTGCGCTATTTCATGGAAGAACAAAAAAAATCCTCTAATGAAAGTAATATTTTGACTTGAATTGTATGAGGCAGGCCTTGTTAAAATACAGCTGCAGTTTCTGCATTGTTTTCGGGAAGCAGTAGATTTGTTTTCCACATCAATCCTGATTTTGATGTTAAATACTGTATTTTCATCCTCTTCTAAATTTCCCTGGAGGTCCTTGTCATTATGTACATCAAGTGGATGCCTTAGCCACAGCCTCGCATGTTCCACTGTCATCCTCAACCTCATTTCTGCATCTATCTCAGAAATATTTTCACTACTGTTGCTGCTTCCTAGTGCATAGTAGATTTATTCACCCACTGGTTTTTTAAACCCATTATCCCCTCTCTCTGATAGACTGAGTTAAGCTTAAATTTGATGTTCTTGAAGAATATTCTGTATATTTAAAAAATCTGCCAAATTGGTTAAATTCAGATGGTTAGTTCTAAAACCGTGATTTTAAGTCTGCAGTCATATTTCTGGCATAGAAAGAGGTAGAAGTTAAATTGTTTTGGATAAACAGATATTATGATCAGGAGAGTTACCCACATATATTGATTATCAAATGTCAGACAAATTAATATTTTATATGCTATTTTATATTATAATACAATGTGTATGTGTACACATAGTTTTCCAGGCTCATCAGATTTTGTGTTTATGCTACTTTTACTTAGATTGTAAAAAGTAAAACACAAAGTGGGCCGTCTCCGTGGCTCACTCAGAGTGCGGCGCTGATAGCACCGAGGCCGCAGGTTCGGATCCTATATAGGGATGGCTGGTGCGCTCACTGGCTGAGTGTGGTGCAGACCACACCATGCCGAGGGTTGTGATCCCCTTACCAGTCAAAAAAAAAAAAAAAAAGTAAAACACAAAGTTATAGGTGCTCTCTGACTGTATAAAAAATTCCCATGTACACAGACCAAGCCTAAAATTTAAAAATTAAAATAGTTATATTAATTATAACAGATCTTTTTTCCTATTCAAAATTTTCTGTAGATTCTTGTTTGTATAAAATTAAAATAGCACATATTTTTCAGATCTGAAAAGTAACTTGTTCACAGGAAGTTCACTGGAGATAGAAAAAAGTGAAATGATGAAAAATGACTGTGATATCACCACCCAGAGACAATTATATTTATATTTAGGAAATGTTTCCTTCCAGTCATTTTTTCCTCTCACAAAAATAAGTCACCCTAAATAAACAGTTCTTAATTCTGATTTTTTTCTTGTCATTGTATACATGGCTATAAATACAACTAGCATATTTAAACTGCCCTACATTGTGGGACTTTCAGTGATTTCCATTTCTTCATATTATATGTTTAATGCTGCAGTGAAGTTCTCTACACATAAATCTTTGCACACATGTCTGAGCAGTACTTTCAGCTAATACTTGAGAAGAAAAATACAGGGTCAAAGGGTATGAATTTCTAAGCCTCAATACATATTGCCAAGTTGTCTCCAGAAGGTTGTGCCCGTTTTCAGTCTTTCTTTATTGACAGTTCTCTTGAAGGGCTTCCATCTTGTTCTGTCAGCCTCCTGGCCTGTGAAGACATTTCCCCTGGGACATTCTTCAGATATGTCAATGTAATAAGATCCATCTCAAGATATCTGTCAACAGCTTCCCTGGACCCATCTCAGACCATCTGTTAATGGCAACTCTAATATATTTCAGGAAAATGCTGATGCAGTTGCCAAAAACAAGTCCGCAATTGAATCAGGTTTTCCAATTGGTTAGGTTGCAGAATTGAAATGTGTTAACGACATGTGACAATCTTATTACAATATCCAGAGACAGCATGTAGAAATGTGTCCTTGTAAATTTAAGGGCAGGCTACAAGAGGGAGAATGTAGATTACCTTTCACGTGAGTTTTGTAGAGCTCACACCATCCCAACCATATTGCAAACTTGGCTGCAATAATTGATTGCCAAGCCTTGGCTTCAGGTGAGACTGGGAGACAAACACCTCCTAGATGTAGGGCTATATTACTTAGAAAGGTAGAGTGGTATAGTCGGACTATAACACGTGCAACTGGTACCTTGCAGTGGGTTTGAACTCCATGCCACCAAATGATCTCTAACCAGGATGAGTAAGTATAACTTATGTACTCCTGGGAAGTAGAAAGGATTGGTCTTCTTATGCTACATGACAATGTTCTGTAAACTGAAAAGCACTATACACATATGATTTATTACTGTCGTCATTGTGTTATTATGGGTTCTGACTCTGAGGTCCAGAGTTTAAATTATCTGGGATCAAATTCATTTTATTTAGGATGCACAAAATTGTACCAGTAATTGCCTGGTCCCATCCCCTTTCTAGATCCTCCCTGGCCACTTGACCCCCAACAAGAATCATGGAACCTAAGTTAGCCTTTAACTTTCAAGGGGCTGGTGTATATCCAAGTGTTCATATGGCCAGAGTTGTCTCTGCCATCAACTAGATGGGGTGTTCACTTTATCTCCTTTCTCCCTAGGTTCTCCTTTCTCTGAACCACTCACTAAATGAATCACTTTCTGAAATGTCACAGACAGGGGAAGTTCCCAGGTATCCAGGCTGTTCCTTAGCTCACTGGAACATACCATCTCCTTGGCATCTAGTCATAATGAAACAAACAGCCAAAGCCAAGAGAGGATGGAAACCAAAAGGAACACATAACAGACAGAAGTTAGGGGCCCACCACCTTGCCAACGAGGCAGACTGGAAAGGCAGGCCTGACTGAAACTGCTTCTCACTGCAAATAACTTTAATAAAAATGGGTGGTACTCAGCCACCCTCCGATGAGCTCAGAGCGTCTCAGTGTGTCTCCTGCATGTGGCCAGTTGGGGGTGATAAGAATGACCTGAATTCTTTCTGCCATTACACTGCCAGAACCCACCCAAATGGCATTCTCTTGGAATGGAGACCAGAATCTGGCTTACTTCATCTGCACGTGTTCTATGGATTTATTCTCACTCTGAGTGTAGGAAGAGAAGAAAAGAGGGGATTAAAAGCACTAACATTTTTTAAGCTCTTTCATTTATTTTATCACATGTAGTTGTTGTCCCAATACATGTGCCGCAAGCCAGGACTTTAAGCTCTTTCAGAGAAGAAGAAACAGAGACCCAGAGAAGTCAAGTATCTCCCCCTAAGTCACACAGGAAAGAAATAGTAAAGCCAGGACATGAACCTCAAACTTCCTGATTTGAAGGTCTCTGCTCTCTCCATCATAGCACAGCAAGAGTCTTGGGTAGGCCGATTTCTTTTAGATTGACTTCTGAGATGACCTTGTGCCTACAGACGCACATTTTTCTATCTCTGCCTCAGAGTTGCAGTTGAGCTGTTGAAGGAAAGGGAATGGGAAGGAAGCCAGAATGAGGACTCAAGAGATTTTATCACTTTGATAAAAAATTACCATGATAAGGTATGGTATATATTGCTTATAAATTTGGGCCAATTTTATGTGTTAATTTTTTTTATCTGAATGAACCCAATCCAACCTATATGGACATAAATAATTTGCATGTCTTCTTACTGGCTTTTGTTCAGTCTCAAACTCCTAGGACTTGGGAGCCCTGACCGTCTAGGTTATACCTAGAATTTAGAACTATCTTTCATTTTCTTTCAATCCTGATTCAGTGTGGAATTCAGGGTCAGTGTAGACAAATCAAGAATGTATGATTATTGCAGAAACAGGTTGCTCAGCCAGGGTCACATTTCCCAGTCCTCTCTACGTCTTTCTGGATCCATGTGACTAGATACTTCCAAAAGACTGTGAGGTCATTTCCAGTCCAAGGTAGTGAAGAAGCAGGTGCACTCCTTCGTGCTTCCTCTCGTCCCTTCTACCTGGATGCAGAGAACTTTGGAGCTAGGGCAGTTGTTCTCAAACTTGAACATGCATCAGAATCAACTGGAAGGCTGTTAAAACACAGACTGCTGGGCTCAACCCCAGAGTTCTTATTCAGTAGATATGAGAATTTACAAGTCTTATAAGTTTCCAGTTGTTGTTGATGTCACTGGTCTGGGGACCACACACTGGAAACCATTGCACTAGGTCAACACCCTCATGCAATACTGGCTGCACTTTAGACACCTCTGGAGGTATTTTAAACATTTTGAAGCCCAAATGTCAACTCAAACCAATACAATCAGAATCTCTTGGAGGTGGTGGCCACATATTAGTATAAACTCCTCAGGTAATACAAAGTACAGTTGAAGTTGAAGAACATTGCCTTAAGATAAGCCCTAAGATTGGAGAAACATAGATTGTCAAATCACTGAGTGGAGGAGAGCAGAGTGACAGTGAGAAATATTTACTTTGGATGGTTATTTGAACAGGAAATAAACTTTTATTGTCTTAGGCTGCTGAAATTTTGAAGATGATTTGCTCTTGTAGCTAGGATTATTCTTACTAATACTATAAAGTTAAGTATGAAGAACAAGCTTTCAAACACTCTCCTGCTTCTCCTTTTATTGCCTGCCTTATTTTGCTCTTAGAGTATTGATCAGATTTATTAGATTCCAAGACACTTATTGCCCCACGTTTTCTAGAAGTGTAACTTTCAAAAGAGATAAGGCTCTATAGCACATGTCACATAGGTATAGTCTCTTTTTCTCCTTTTCCTTGTGGGCAGAATGGCAGCATAGCCCTAGTTCATTCTCTTCCCTTCTCCCCACCCCTTCACTCTTTCTCTCCATAGACACATCACGCATTCATCCTTCCCCCAAGAAGCAGGTTCAGAGTTCTTGACCCGGCCTGGAAGGACTTGGGCAGCCACCATTTGGCAAATACTCTGGGCAACGGTGGCATAATGTTCTACTCTCCTTCCCTGCTATATGTTGAAAACCAAACATCAAAACCAAACCTTACAACAAGAAAAGCCTTGATCCAATATGCATCAACCAGTGCTGGAGGACGTGAAACTAGAAAGCCAAACTGGTAATACCGGAGAATTGGGTTTGAACAGTGAGAAGAAAGAATCATAAAGTCTCTTCTTACTTGGATTTGAATTATAGTTTTGTGCCAAAGCTCTCTCTAAAAAGGAAGTGCTACCTTTTGCTCCTATGAGGGCACTACTAAGAGATGGGGTTAGTAGGTTAAAGGCAAGATTCAGGTGTTTTGAGTCCCTGGCCAAATGTCTTTATATACAATTGAGTGCAATTGAGATGATAATATCAGCATTTAAAAGCCATGGTGACCAAAGACAGATATGGATGACTTCTATTGAGGAATCAACCCGTGTCATGTGTTCACTTTCAGGCAGACCCAGCCATCGCTTGAGTAATAAACTGGACAGATTCTCCCCCATCGCCCATAAAAATGTCAGTTTTAGATGAAGGGGAATGGAAAAGCTAATGGCTCTAAAAGCATATATTGCAGGTTCTGGCTTTTCATGATAAACGTACAGGGACAAATAGCCTCAGGTGAGAATCGCTTTTCTGGCTGAAGGGCCGTGAGCTGCTCTTCCTTGGGCAGCTCTTGTTCTTGAAGCTTCCCCTCAACTTTCCCTGTTGGGAAGTAGACAACTCCTTCACTTGCAAGAAACAGAACATCCAACCCAAGATAGTATGAGCTCAAAGAAAATATTAAATCACATAACTAAGTGTCTGGAAAACAGGACATTTTTCAGATATTGTTTCAGGGGCTCAAGCACTGTCCCCAAGATCCAGCGTCTCTCTTGTCCTCTTCCTGGTTTGACTGTATTCTCAGACCAGTGCTTCCTGTTGGTAGCAAAATGGCTACAGGTGCCCCAACCTCACTCACACCTTGCAAGTCCAGCAAGGATACAGTGAGGGTCTCTTTCCCATAATTCCCAGCGAAAGTCTCACTGCTTCTCTCATTGGCTCTAATTAAGTCACATGATTATCAATAAACCAATCATTGGAGGCCAAGGAAATGCAACCCCTGCATTGGCTAAGGCCTAAATCACATGCTCTACTCCTGAACCAGGGATACAATCGTGCTAAAATCAGATGGCTGAGAAAGGGAAAGAGGTGATGGAATTGTCAACAGTAGGGGCAAAAGGTTTTAGACAGTCAAAAAACCATAGATGTCTGCCACAGTACCCCTAACTTCCAGCGTCAGCCCTAGAAAATTCATCAACCAAGAGGAAGTTCAGCTGGCACATCTGATTTCCTACATAGCTTCTCCAACCAGCCACGATAACAGGGGAAAGATGGAGGTACGAATAAACCCGAAAAGGGAACAGAACTCAAGGGTAGCGATCTCTCAGGAAGGGAAGAATGAGGCTGCCGGAATGGAGACTGTGTTATCCAACCTGGTCATCATGTTTTCCCCTGGCAGAGCTGCCCACGCACACAAGAACTGGATCCCGTGTCGATGATATTCTCTTTCCCATAGAGACTCAACAGGCAGACGCTTCCTCTCTGGTTTGCCCTGGGCCACATCTCTCCCTCCACTCTATTGACACACACATAGATCCTCTTATGATGCTCCATGGAAACCAGAGATGGAATGAATCAAAAGTGGTCAGAGGAACCATTGTTCTCCCTTGTAAAATAACTGAACCTTTGTTGATCTGTTGCCAGCCTTACATTACTCCTGAGAGATGCCCATTGGATGGAGGCTGTAAACAGGAAACTTGAACCCCTCAGTCATTCTTTGTATCATTTATTGTTTGTAGGCAGCTGCAGGGCATTCGCCATCACAGAGCTTGTGCTTGGGGTTGGCTCCTGGTGGGGGGTGGGGGGTGAGCAGTATACATTTCTAAGAGCTACCAGCGGAGAAAATACATGTTTTCAAAAGCAGAGCAGAAATGAGGTTCAGAGATGAGCAAAGATGCATTTTTAAATGGGTGACAGATTTGCAAAGGGGATAAAATAACTTAGGTTTACTTTGAGTACAATCGCCATGCCCACACACTGTGGCCACAGGGAAAAAAAAAATTCCCCAATTCCCTATTGTCTGGCTGAAGATGGACTATTATTATTGACAACAGTGAAGCTTTGAGGTAAAAGAAGTAAACGACAAGGCAAGACATAGTTCAGAACTACTCCCGGGCTAACGGGATCTCTTATGACAAAGACGGTATCGTGTGCGGGTTAAGAACTAGGACCCAGTCTGCCTGGGTGGGAATCCCAGCTCTGACACTAGCTGTGGGGCTTTGGGAAAGTCACTTAACTGTTCTCTGCTTCAGTTTCCTCATCTGTTACGTGAGGATAATAATAGTACCTACCTCACTGGGTTATTGTGAACATTATATAAATTACTATGTATGAAGTGTTTAGAACAATGACTACTGCATAGTAAATGCTTGAATGTGTTAGCTGTCATCATAATTACTACTAAAGAATGCCTCCTTATCCAGGGCACAGGGCAGCCTCCATGTGGTGGGCGAGCGCTGAGCGGAGCACCCGGGCAGTTCTTTATCAAGTCCCTGTGTCCTTGGTGTCTGTGCCCCACCATCATAGCGGCCATGTGTGCATCCACCTCACCCCAGCCCAGTGCCCAGCATAATCGCCCTCCTTCCCTTTCCTGGATTTGCCTGTTACCAGGAAGATTAACGACTGGATTATCTCTGAAATCCTTCCCACAGAGGTTTGGTCTCAGCCTTGAACTTCAGAACGTTCTTCGTGGCTGAACATAATGGTCAAATGTCACCATACTTCTCAAAATCTGGGTTGTTTTTCCTTCATTAGAATGTAAACTCTGTGAGGTTTTTGTTCACCACTGTGTCTCTGTCCTGAAGCAGGTCGACATTGGATTTGTTTGTTGAGTAAATAAATGGATGAATGGATAAAATCAGTCTTAACTTTCACTGCGCATCAAAGACCAACCTCGCAGTCCAGTTGGGTTTTGCCCAGTTCCATTTCCCCAGTGATGACTGGTGTGTAGTGAACCTCAGATCTGCTGAGGTGTGACTGTCTTTTCTACAGTCTTCTTGGGTCTCCATTCTGAAACTCCTGGAAGCTAACCACCCCTCATGTCTTCACATGTACAGAAAAACAACTAAATTAAAGTGTAGTCTAAATCCATTCAAGAAAAAAAAAGTTAATTTAAATAAAAGTAAAATAGAGCAATATTGTTTGTGAAACAGGCACTTTACCAAATGAAATGAAACATTTCTCAGTGTATGGAAAGACTTTGAAATGGACCAAATAAATTACTGAGTACATTCAATGAAAGTCTAGGTGTTGTCTTGGGCACCCTTCCAGCTAATTTGGTTCTGTGGGATCTCTGCACCTTTCATTGCCTTGAGCGTTTTTACAACTTTGTAAGTTGTAGCTAACTGATAGCAATATAAATGATTCTTTTCCATAGACATATTTATTAGTTTTCTATTGCAGCTTAACAGACTACCACAAATTTATCAACTTATTATAACATAAACTTATTATCTTGTATTTTCGTCTTCTGCTCAGGGTCTCAGCAGGCTAAAACCAAGGTTTGGCCTGGGCTGCCATTTCATCTGTGGCTCGGATTCCTCTTCCAAGCTCACTGTTGTTGGCAGAATTCATCTCATGGTTGTAGGATTGAGGTCCCTGCTTTCTTGCTGGCTGTCGGTATAAGCAGTTTTTAGCTTCTAGAAGCTTCCTGACATTCTCTATCATGTGGCCCTCTCTACAACTTGGCAGTTTGCCTCCCAAAGGCCAGTGGAATGTTTCCTACTTGAAATCTCTTCATTTAAGGGTTTGCTTGATTAGGTCAGAACCACTCAGGATAATCTCCTTTCTGAATAATTTGTCTCAAAGATTTAATTACATCTGCAAAATCCCTTCACCTTTGTCACTGAATGTAAACTAATCATGAGAAAGAAATCCACCCTCTTCATAGCCCTGCCCATAATTAAGAGAAGGGGATTCTACATGGCATGTACATTAGGGGGCAGGAATCTCAGCATCCGCCTACCACAACATGCAAACGAAGTTTGAAAATTGTCCCCACTCTGCTCCCTCAAGCCGGTGTTGCATCTATTAAGCAAAATTTATGTCAGCATTCTTGACTGTATATGTATATATATCTAGTCTTTGAATTGTCCTTTGAACTTATGGTTACATTTTACTGGTTCCTTCATTAGTTAATGAGTTAAATAAAATCTTTGACATGGATTCATTTTATGTTTGTATGAGTCATGATTTTACTTTTAAAAATATTATCCTTTAACATCAACTTTTAATATTTATTTCATAATTTTTCTTAAAAACCATGGATGTGTTGCTTACTTTCACATACACAACTGAAGGGCTGTTTCCCTTTTCCAGAAATTGCCCCTGGGAAGAATTCAACTTGTAGCTCTTGAGACCTACTATTATTTGCTGCTTTGAAAGGATGATGTTTCTGGCTTTTACTGGTCTCATCTTCAGCGGCTTAATCCTGGCACCCAGTGACACAACTGCCATTGTCTTAGCATTAATAGGGGCAAACAACATATCCACCTCACCACCCCTAGGTTAAGTTCCTTTGTTATGAACAAAAAAATAGCAAAGGGTCCTGCTGACGCAGGAATCCTGGGATTCAGGGAATTTGCTGCTGGGATGGGCAGAGGATTTCCCCTCTTTATGTTCAAAATAATGCACTTTTCCAGTCACTTAACAATGCCTTTGAGGAAACAAATGTTAATAAAATTAGGTATTGTCTACCTATGCCTAGCATGGTGCCTGATACATAGTAGGTCTTCAGCAAATTGTAGCCCTGTGAAGAGTGAAGAGAGAAAAGTCATGAAGAGGCTCCTGGGATCGCTGCGTCTGTCCTGGGATCAAGCTCTTTGAAGGCAGGGCCAGCCTTTCACAAGCGAGGATAGCTCGTATGTAGCTCATTCCTGGTTGCTTCTCTAAGCAAAGCAAAATCTTGCTCCTGCCAGGGAAGCAAATGAAAACTTAATACCAGTTAAATAATACATAATAGTGAAATCGTTATCCTGTGTTCTCCCAGTCAGCTAACTTTGTAATGTGTAAACACTTACGGGGCATACAAAATCAAACTACCTAAACTGTGGCAAAGTGGAAGGAACAATTCCAAGTTGTCTGGCAGGGCACAAGGCTTCTCATTTTGCTTCCCTTTTCCAGTCAGGAGCCAGGCTGACATTCTGGACAATCATCACATAACAGCTTTCCTGTCCAAGTTTAAGAGGCATCCATCCGATCTTTACAACTGGTTCCTCCCAGGTCACCCCCATGCTACCTCCCTCCCAAGTTTCTTCTCTCTCTCTGCCTTCAAAAGCAAAGACTGTAACGTCATAGTTTTTGCCTCCAAAGCCGTTAGCAAATATTGAGTATGTTTCAGCAACATGTGTCCTGGAGAGACGGAAAACCCACATGACTGCCTTTACCCCTTTTTCATTACTATGTGGTAAGAATGAAACAAACTAAGTTTTAAAAAAAAACCATTAAAGAGGGGCTTAAGATGGGGGAGGAGGTATGGTTTGCAACATAAAACTCAAAAAGGCATTTGAGGGTGAGGGATGCAAATCTTTGAAATTGCTTCCGAATCCACTGTTATAGGTTATATTGTTGGCTAGCTGTATTGATTAGTTTTATGTGATTTATTTGTTAGAATTTCTGCCAATGAACACTTTAGGATTGTCTTTTGTATTTAGTGTATCTAACGCCCATTGATCAGGTCATTGGTTTATTGGTTATCTACTTTACTGCCAAATGATTCTCTGATTGCTTTTTTCATTACACATTTTTATTCCAGGAACAGCTTCTATTGTGTCACATTACACTAATGGAAATTATTGATATGGAAATTACTAGGTACTGAGCTTAAGAATTCTATGATACGCAAACACATTACATTTCTTCAAATTGTCAATGTTCTTGCATAATTAGCAGTAAATATTGACATGTTGGTGAAATTAGTTAATTAATTTAATTCAAAGCAAAAGAATAAGAAGTATCTTTAGAAAGGAAAGGAAACATCAAATATTTTGCATAGCTATGTAAAATAAATATAGTAAGTTTGGTGTTTGTGTTTAACATTGTTCAGCATGCCTACTTAAACAGAAGGATGCTTTTCATTAATGTTGCTGTAAGCATGGCCATGTTATAGATGGAATAGTTAGCCCCAGGGTGGCTAATATCTGTGTAGCATTGTCCAATATGTTAGCCACTAGCTACATGTGGCAGCTGAACACTTGAAATATAACTAGTCCAAATTGAGATGTATTGTAATTATAAAATGCACACCAAGTCTGGCTGGTTAGCTCAGCTGGTCAGAGTTTGGTGCTGATAATACCAAGGACCTGGGTTCCATCCCTGTACTGGCCAGCTGCCATAAAAAAAAAAAATAAATAAATAAATAAAATAAAATGCACACAAAATTTTGAAGACTTAATATGAAAAAAGGAATGTAAAATATCTCATTAATTTTTAATTGATATATGTTGAAATGATAATATTTTGAATAGTCAGTAATAAATTATTGAAATTATTATTATTATTTTTTTGTCGTTTTTTCGTGACCGGCACTCAGCCAGTGAGTGCACCGGTCAGTCCTATATAGGATCCGAACCCGCGGCAGGAGCGTCGCCGCGCTGCCAGCGCAGCACTCTACCAAGTGCGCCACGGGCTCGGCCCAAATTATTGAAATTAACTTTACCTTTTTCCCCCTTATTTTAATGTGACTACTAGAAAAAATTTAATTACATATATTGTTCACATTATATTTCTACTAGATGGCACTGGTCTAGCACAAGTCTTAAATAGATAGTGTCTAACACTTCTTCACTGTTTAATATGGTAGCACCTGGGCACATGTGACAATTATATCTAAATAAAAATTATTTAAAATTAAACGCAACATAAAATTCAGTTCCTCAGTTGTGCTAGTCACATTTCAAGTGCTATTGCCATATGTGGTTAGTAGCTACCATAATGGATGACAGATAAAGAAAATTCACATGGTCCTAGAAAGTTCTTCTGGAAAGTACTGGTCCAGCACATCCCAAAGCAAGCATTAGAACTGAGAATTCCTCTCTGCTAAGCCACTGTCCATTGAGACTGTAATGAAATACCATGAAAATAAATGCGTCATATTTAAGGTAAAACGTGCAAATAGTGATAACATGTGGTTGGCAGTGCTGGTTTTTATATCAGTTATTTGTCCTCGGAAATTCTAGTCTCTAAAGGCTGTTCAGAATATAGTTTTCAAAACAGTATTTATCCAAGGGGGTGACCACCTCATTTTGATGGACAGAAAGATGAAAATCAGGCAGAAAAAAAAACAAAAACACTTATGATGTTCTGATAAGTTGTAGTGAACAAGAGTGTCCACTTCAGCTCCAGTCCCCTCTTTGAAGGGGTCTGGTGTCAGAGGTCCAAAGAAGTTAGACAAAGAGACAGCACCTATGGTCCAGCAGCCAGAGAACGCCCATGTTTTTTCCTTGCCCTTGCTGCCTGGAAGTTAAGGATCATGACACCTCTATGTTTGTTTTGGGGTTAGAGGGCTGCAAGGTGGGGACATCATGGGTTTTAAAGTAAGCACTTAAGGGGAAATGTCTATAAAGTCAAGGGTCAAAATTATTGGGAAACCTACACCCTCAGAACCACAAGCCAAAATTTATTTCTTTAGTTTCTCTTTGATTTCGGCTGTGACATCTTTTTCCCCAGAGCCATAGAAGGCCCAAGTGTCATCAGAAAAATATGAAGAAGTAGGTAAAGCAGTAAATGAATGGGAGTTTCTTATTTTCTTTCTTTGGCACAGTCGTTTTTTCATGGTGGGAGTGGGGGGTGGTCCAAATGCGTTTATCTGAATGTATTATATATATGATGGAATTCCTCTGTAGTTTTGTTACATTTATTCTGTTTGTCCAGAAGTGAAGATATCAAGGGGTCTTTACTGAGTGCCTGCATGTTGTTTTTGTCCCGGGTTTTCAGAGGAGGAGACAGCCTCCGAGTAGTGAAGTCCATTGGTCAAGGTCACTAGCCGGTTAGTAGCTAAACTGGGATTTAAACCCAGGTCTCCCCTGAAGCCAGACTCTGCTTTACATCAAAATAACTCTCCAGGCACCTGAAGTAGGCCCAGTGGGATTCCCTGCTGCCAGCATTAATGTGGGTATAAATGAGTTAATACTGTATATTGCTGCTGAGGCGCAGGATTTAGGCTGTGAGAGTCTCCATGGACAGAGGCTAAGAATCTTTGTTTTGTCACTGATAAATGATCTGCAGGCTCTTAATCCTGATTCCATATTCCTCATTTGTAAAGCTGTGGCATATTTTCACTGACAGATCACTCTCTCTGCCAGCTTAGTTTCACATGGAAGTTTGGGATTTTTTTTTTTTTTTTCTTTAATCTGAGTGTAAAATGGGAGTATTTTCATAAATGCTTAAGCATCTTTAGTGAAGCTAATTTATAGAATTTAAATGTACCTCTCTGGCAGTTTAAACCCAAATTCCTCAGCAGTGGGGGGTTGAGTCCAAGAAACAGGAAACAGCTCTGTTTCATTGTTCATGCTCAACAATAAAAAATTAAACGGCCTAAAAAGTGCAAGCCAGAGAGAATTTTTTCAGATGTTCTCTCTGAATTTGAGTGATGGCGATGAAGACAAAATTGGATGCTTCTCTTCTCCCCACCTCCTCCCCCTCCCCGGCGTGGCAACCACGCCTTGTGCCTCTGGGGTGACTCAGTCCTTATGGCACAGCGCCGGGCATGATACCCAGCACGCTTCTGCCAGCACTTCCTTCCCAGCCCCTCCCTTGGGAGAGCACCTTGGGAATTGCGTGACTGGGTGGTAAAGAGCCTGGTCATGCAACCACCACAACTGCCCTGTCTGCACAGTCTGCTAGGGAGCTTCAAGCACAGCCAGAGTCTGCAGCAAGGCTCCCACGGCAAGTTTTTTTTTTTTTTTTTTAGCTACTTTCTTCTTCTATTTTATAACCCCATCCTTGTTTTAGCATCTGTTTTTGTTTCCAAATGATGAGACGGCATGAAGTCTTCCTTCTCTGTTCTCATATGGAACCTGGATATATATATAAATAAGTGGATATTTAATATATCAGAGAGAAAGGTCCTTGTTATTTCTTATCTATGGCCTTTGGAGCTCAAAAGCCTCCTTTTACCCTCTGCTCCCCACCCCTAACCACACCCTAAAGGTACCAAATCTTCTCTGGATGTGCTGACTCAGTTTTTTAAAAATTGTACATCGCCGACACCATTCTAGCCTTCAGATCAAGAGATTGTGGACTGTATAATAATACAAGTATAGAACAATTAACATTTAATAAGTGCTTATGCTGTGTCCTGTCCCATATAATAGATACCTTGTCTCGTTTAATTCTCAAGACAATACTGAGACAAGTACTATAATCATCATTCCCATTTTGCAGATGAGAAAGCGGAGGCTCAGAAAGATTTTGTAATCTATCCAAGGCCATGCTGCTTATAAGTAGCATAGCAGGGCAGGTACCCTGGTCTGTGTCATGTGTATCTCATGTGCCTCACTGAGCAGAAGCTCAGCTTTCCAGATTGCCCATGATGGAAAAGAAAGACATTCTTCAGGCTGGCCTGCAGGCTAACAAAGACAGGAAGAAAAGGTAAATTTGGACATATCTCATTACATGAAATAGCTATATACTTGAAAATTATTGTTTTGGTCCAGGATAAGGTAGGCTACACTGCAATAATAAACCTCAAAGTATTAGTAGCTTAGCATAGCTATGTTTTATTTCTCACTCACTCAAAATCTAATGTGGAAGTCCAAGCCAGATGGTGGGGATGTATGTCAATGCTTCTGTTGACAGTTCCAGCTGAATCCAGCCTCTGACTCATCCCATCCCAGGCATGTGAAGGAAAAAGCCCCCAGATGGTTCCTCCTTTTAAAATTTCAAGTCTCCTCCAGCTATTCACATTGCTATAGACTGAATGTCTGTGTCCCTTCCTCTACCACCAAATTAATACGTTGAAGCCCTATGAATACCCAAAGTGATGTCATTTGGAGATGGGACATTCGAGAGCTGATTATGATTAGATGATGCCATGAGGGTGGGACCCTGGTCTGATAGGATTAGTGTCTTTATAAGAAGAAACAGCACAGAGCTCCCTTGCTCTCTCCAAACTATACGAGAATATAGCAAGAAGGCGGCCCTCGGCAAGCCAGGAAGGGAGCATTTGCCAGCAACCAAATCAGTGGGCACCTTGATCGTGGACTTTCCAGTCTTTAGAACATTGAGCAAACATTTTCATTGTTTAAGGTACCCAGTCATATTTTGTCATAGCAGCCAGAGCAGACTAATACACACATTTTCCTAGCTAAGATCCTAGACATCATGAAACAAGACAAGCCATTCCACTGTGTTTTTTTCTGAAGTCCTTGCCCACAGAATGCATGAGCCTATTAAAATGATTGCTGTTTTGAGGGTGGTTGTTTATGAAACCATAGATAACCTAAACACACATAATTCATTCAACAAGTATTTACTGACCATGTATTAGGAGCCAGACACTATTCTGGGCATGTATCAGTGAACAAAATTGGTAAAGATTTCTGTCCTTGTATTGCTTATGTTCTACAGGAATAAAAATTGATGTTTTAAAAAAAAATTGTTTTAAGTATGTTTTTCTTGTTACAAAAGTAATACTTGCTTATTCAATGAAATTGGAGAAATACAAAAAAAATACTTAAAAGTACAAAAAAACCCCACAGAAATGATAATCATCATGCAGAAATAATTCATTACTATTATTGTATTATCTTATAGCCACTCTCTCTCTTTCTCCAAACTGGAGTCACATTGTATATTCAGTTTTATATCCAGCTTTTTTCTCACTATTATTGCAACCTTTTTCTCACATCATTAAAATTTAATTTTTAATGGCTGCATATTGTCCCAGCCTGTAGCAATACCAATTATTTCACCATTCTGCAACTATGTTACATTTCATTTGATTCCAATTTTTCACTGTGATAAGCAACATCTTGAAGAACAACTTTGTACATGAATCTTAGGCTTCATTTCTGATTAGTTTTTTAGAATATAATCAGAGAAGTGGAATTACTGGTTCGAAGGGTATGCAAATGTTCAGGTTCTTGATAAATATTGCCGGGTTGCTTTCCAGAATGTTAGCAACAATTTACATTCTCACCTGTATCTTATGAAATTCCTCTCTGGTATTCCTGCCAATATTCAGTTATAGAGTGTTTCTAATCTTTGCCAATTTGTTACATTAAAGAATGGTATTTTATTTTAAGAATGGTTTGCTGCCTAAGTTACTCAATAATTATTGGGATTTGCCTAAACCTGAATACTTTAATCCTAGCTCTGGCACTTTCTAACAAAATATGTAACCTCTCTAAGCTTCAGTCTTCTTTTTTGTCAAATGATGATATTTATTCTGACTTCTTGGGTTATTAGGTGGATTAAATATGTGCAGGTTTATAAAGGATTTCACACTGTGCTTGTCATAGAACAAATAAATGGTAGATATTACTACAGGTGTGACAATTCAAAAATTATCAACACAAATTTTTCCAGCCTTTTTACCTTCCCCTGTATGTTAAAGAAGAGCCTTATTTATCTTAATGGTATTTCTCTCCCTTCTTTCTCCTGTGAAGAAGAGGCTGACATTCTTTTGGGCTTTTGTGAATTAGAATTAGGAGGAGTTAAAGAGGAGAAGGACCAGGAGACAGGTTGGCCAGGGACAGACAACCCAGAACCCAGTGGCTAACAGCAAATGTTTATTCTCCTGCACATGGATCTGCTATTGGCTACAGTTAGGTTGATCGTGGCTGGGCTCAGCTGGATGGTTCTGCTTTAGGCTGTGGGCTGTCTGGGCAGGTTGTGAATAGGTTTAGGCTCCAGGTTGTGAATAGGTTTAGGTCTGCCCCACGTGGGCTTGATCTGGGGCCCATACTGATGGAGCAGAAAATACCCAGGGCATGTTATCATGGCAGATCACCGGAGCATAAGAAGTCAAGCCAAAACCCACAAGCAGATTTAAGGCCTCTATATCTGTTACATCCGCTAATATTTCATTGGCCAAAGCAAGTCATATGGCTCAGCCCCTCAGGGCTGGGAAGTCTCCTTTTCCCATAGTGGGAGGAGGAAGAAAGTGAACATTTGCTGAAGAAATGATCACAATAAATGTTCCCAGCAATTTGCAGGAAGAGGGTACTAGAGAAAAGTGATTACAAGACTTGTTGGGTACGCGTGAGATTTTACAAATCAGATTGCTTTTAATTTCTGAAAGACTTCAATTATACCTCCTTGTAAATTACTTTTTGTCTGTTTGGACTGGGCTTTATTAAATGCTACTTCCCTTCGGGACTGATCTCACGTTGTAATGGCTGTGATAGGGTTGCATAATGGAAACAATGCCATCTTTTCTGTGGCCACAACCCCACACAGCTTTTTCTCTCTGGGTATTTTAGATCTTTAAGCATTTCCTAATGTTTCTATTTCTTTTTCTTCCACCAGTAGAAACACTATGGATAGTAGCTTCCTAGTTGTGATTTACCAAGCAGAGGTGTGATCTCCATAAGCAATGTTTCAGATGTACTGTTGCCATCTCACTCAGAGTAGGACAGACATCAAGGCTGAGAAACTTGAATAGGAGGGCCCAGGGGTAGAGACTGAGAGCAGCCCACTGGGCCTCCGTCATGACTCACAGCCTCAAAATTCACTTACAGAACCTTCCAGTGAAATCAAATTGATGTGAGCGCAGGGCACAGCACTGATCCGATAGAGCCGAAAGAACTCTAATGGAGGGACCATGTCATTTCAGCTTCCCCTTGCCTCCCTAGACACCATTTGCTTGGAACCTAGACAGGATACTGAAATCTCAGAGATCATATTTGCTGTGATCTGTGGGTTTGGTTAGCTCTGCAGAAGACTCAAAACATTACCCCACATTCCCAGGAGTATGCAGAGTTTTTAGTAAATACATCCCAAATTTTGATTCTTATTCACTCTGAATGTAGATAGACCAGGTAGATATGTATATATCAACTGAACATGTATATATCAGCTCTGCTTATTTCTCTAAGTGTCATCTGTCTTTAACTTTATCTAGAACATTTTTGTTTTGCTTCAGAGAAAGCAATGTTCTCAACTTCTTAAAAATCCAAGCTGAGAAGAATCACAATATAAAGAACTATGCTAAACATTTGGTCCTCAGCCTTCCTGGAGCTGCAACATAAAGCATCAGTGGCCTGATGTATCATCAGTATCTACTGGGCTTTCATTGCAATAATGTGTGTCATGTGTGCTTTTTAAATTAATGTATATCTGAGTGTTTCAAGGTAGGGAATTGTCTGTAATTCTGGCTCCTCAAGTTGTCCTAAGACATTTTCCAGAGCTTTTCTTTTTGTTTTTGTTTTAATCTATAGCCAGATTGGTTGTATTTCCACAAAAAAAGAGGGTGTGTGTATAAAAACTTCCCTTATGTTGTTTCTCCTTCACTCTCATGCCACTCCCAAAGAGTTGCTTTTTTCTGTTGTTGTGTTCTTTACTGAAATCCCAATATAGGCAATATTTTAATATAGTTTAAAGCTTAGGCTCATTTGGAAAACACAGGTTGGATCTTTGGTCATTTCCTAGCTCGGTGACCCATAACAAAGCACCTTACCTTTCCACATCTCAGTTTCTTCTTCCAAAAATGGAAAATAATAGGACCTACCTGTGGAACGTAAGATATCTGGCATATAGGAGGCATCGTCTCTTGGCCCTCGTGGAGCTGGGCTGTGGCTGCAGTGGCTGTATTCCCCTCATGCTGGCGGGGTCCCACCTCTAGTATCCACTGTGTCTCTCGGCTTTTCTGCCTTAGGGTCTTTTCCATAGTGGGGCAGCCAAGAAGTACAGAGATTTAACACTCAACCAGTGGGGGACAGGAGTCCGTGGATGAAATTCTCACCTCCAATTCAGAGGGATAATTTGAGGTGTGGTCTACCTGGATCCCAAAGGGTCTACATCAGGATTGAGTCTCAGTTGCCCACAATATTAACCAGCTCAAAAACACCCCAAACACCCCTTTCATGGCCTTTTCTCCCACTGTTGACCCACTATCTTCATTCTCTCACTTCTGCTTCCTGGGGTCACCTCCAAATAAATTATCTGCACCCAAGAACTTGCCTCAGCTCTGCTCAGGGAAACCCAAACTGAGAAAACTGTCAATAAATATTTGTTATTATTTTTATGGGAGAACTTTTCTATTCCTAGGAAGACCAATGCTGGTACCAAAATTCAAGATATTTAAATTTAACAATATGCAAACAGGTAAGTATTGCCTCATTTAGTTGCACATTTAACAAATCCCATGAAATCAGACTGTCCCTCCAAATTGGAAATTCATGGTTTCTGGATCTTGGTGCCTTTCCCACCATCTCTCACTTTCTTCACTGTCACATGTATAGACTTGGTCTTGGCTCCCTCTCTAGACTGGAAGAAGGCAAGGCCTGATACTGGTTTGTCTTCCTCGCCTCTTATTACACCCAGCTTAGGGCCCTGCGTATAGGAGGTCCTTGATAAATATTTGATGAATGAATGAATACATGAATGGATGAAAAGGACATGGAGATCTCCAAAACTTGCTGCTGAAATCCTCCCACCCAGGGGTTCCAATTGATCTGTTTATACTTCTCTGTCTGAACTAGGCTTGTACATACCAGTCTATAGATCCAGAAGACCTTTTTCACATATGAAAACCACACTGTTGATCTGCTATTGACGTAACAGGTGCTCAGTAAAGAATTGTTGAGTGAATGAATAAATGAATGAATGGTAGTTATTTGCTATTTTCTAATAGTTGTAGTCAGAGATGATATTCAAAAGTAATGGCACCAACCGATCAGAGCTTGGCCCCCTGCTGTGTCAAGGTTTTTTTTTTTTTAACTCCTAAATGGCTACTGGGAGCTCCAGAGGCTGCAGGGAGGAGCTGCGCAGCTGGGATAATGTGATAGGCACTTAGTGGGCATGACCCTATTCACCAACTGGCCCAGAAGTGTTTTTTGATTTCAACAGTTGGCTGTCTATACGTGTGGGCTGTATGAATGTCAGCGCTGGTTGTCAAGATTGGCATTAGGTCTTCCAAACTCTTACCCAATCCCTTTTTGAGCCCAAACATTAGCATTGGCTAGACAACTGAGTGGGATAAAGGTTCTAGCCAGTGACCAGAGAACTTTTTTCTCCTTCAGTGTAAAGCCAACTGGCCCATACCACCATCAACCTCAACTTCGGCTTCACTGGCCCTGAGCTGTGAGATTTCAGCCAGCTGGCCTATGTGGACAGCTTCTACTATTATAAGGGCTTAATCTTTTCCACCTTAGAAATTTTCATTGTAATTACTCTGGATTTTTGCTATGGTCAGGCCCATGGTTATGTGGCAGAGACCTGAGCATTGCAGGGTGGGCAGGCACACCTCTTCAGACAGACCAGCGTGGACAAATGTCCTCCTTCTAATTCTCTTTTAAATCCAATCACCCTTCTGGCTTGGCCATGAGGGCACAAGCTTTGCCAAAGTGACTTTATTATGTGTCTCCTGGACCATATTCCCTTTTGTACATGTCACTCCGTTTCCTGGAATTATTATTTCTGGTGGAATTGGGGTGGATTTCTGGCTACCTATTATTTTTCCAGCTGAAGCGTTTTATTCCTTCACTTTGACATTTTATGACGCTTTGTGAAAAGACCCATTCTGCTCTCAGAAGGTTTGTAAAGGGTGTTACTGCGCTGAACCTCTCCTTCATGGCCATGGTAAGATACGTGACCTGAGACACATCACAGGTCTGGTGCTTTATTGACTGTAGGACTTTGGGCTTAAAACTGAAATTCTTTGAGTCTTTGTTTCCTCAACTGTAAAGTGGCAAGAAAGAGAGAATGAAAGAGATAATGTGAATCAAAGTACAAAGCAATCTAAGGTATTCATTTTTGTCAGCCATAGTTCCCGGCCTTAGGGAGCTAGTTTCATGCAGAAAGTACCACATTGATAGGCAATTGAGATACAGACTCATAAGTCCTACAAACAGGAATAAATACAAGGTGTTACAAGAGCGTGTGGGAATGAGGCTGAACTCAGTCTTGAGGGCTTATGGAGGGCTTCTTGGAAGAAGTGTAGAAAGAGTAGGAGCCATTAATAGCAATAGTAGCTATAATTAGTGGGGTGCTTAGTATGTGCCAAGTGGTATGCAGAGCACCATGTCATTTAGATCTCACAACTGTGCTTACCTCACTGGGGTCTTAACCCCCATTTTATCACGGAAGAAACTGGTTCAGAAAGGTTAAGTAACTTGCCCAAGGACACACAGCTAGGTGGCATAGTCAGACTTTTGAATTTAAGTTTGATTTTAGAACCCTTGCTTTTACCTGCACTACGTCCCAAATCTGATTAAGCTGTCTCTGCTTAAAACCAACCACTTGTGACTTCCCACTGCTCGGAGGATAATGGAAACTCCTTAACATGCCCAAAGTCTCATGCCTACCTCTCTGGTCTCACCCTTTACTTCTTTCTCTGCCCCTAACCCCTATGATCATCAGCCTCTGCAGCAGCTCATGAAGAATACTCAGCTAAGAAGTCAGAACTTGTCCTCGGGGCAATAGGGAGCCATGGAGGTTTTAAGCAGATCGCGAGTAAGATAAGACTTGAGAAGGCCAGTTAGGAGCCAGCAGAAGCAACCTAGGCACAGGTACATGGCGGCCCGCACTAAGGGAGGGGCAGGAGGGAAGGAGAGGGGTGAATTGGATTCAGGAGACATTAAGCAGGTAGAATCTACAAATCTCGGTGACTGAGGGTGTGGTGGGGTCAAGGGGAGAGAGGAATCCAGCCTTATCCCCAGACTTCTGGCTTGAACGGCAAGGTATACTAGCTATTTTTAAGGAGCTGCTATCAATGCCTAACAGAAACCAAAACTATTTACGATTCTACTGTGTTTTCATCACATGTATGTTGAAGGGCCCTTGAAAACTGTAAAATGATTTCCCTTTCCTGTCCCTTTTGTTCACTTCCTTCCACACTGGGTGTGAGGATTCACTGAAAGCTCAGCAAAAAATCCATCCCCCCGCCCCGGCTGAACTACAAACCTGCACATCAGTCCCAGATCAGGCAGTCAAACAGCGCCTGAAATTAAGCTTTTCAACATTAAAATCAATCAAACCCAAAGAACATAGCTTGAAATGTAGAGGTGTTTAGAAGTAGGCTGAGGCACACCGAGAGAAACAACTTAAATTATTAAAGCAGAATTTTCACAGTGCAGGGAAAATGTTCCAATAATGTCAGATTAAAAATGTCAATCTATCTACCTGTGGACGCTTCTTACGAGTGCTCTGCCGTTTATGCTAGTCCACGGAAGAGAGTGTGTTATGCAGGGAAGGTAATCAGACCCAGGCGTGCCGGAGTCACTTTCTCCCACTTGCCCCTGACTGAACATCTCCTGTGACTTCTGGCTTGTTAGTTAATTACTGTATAAATTTCCCTTCTGAAAATGGAGATCTTATTCATTGTTGTGTTCTTTGCTGAATTTAAGTGCCAAATGTTCATGTTGTCTAAAAGGATGGTTTCCTTCTTTCCAATTCATTTTATCCCTTTTTTCTTGACCCTGTGGGGCATTTATAATACTGAAATTATGACATTAAAATCACTTTCATATCAGTTGACTTTGAGGTCAAGACTATAAGGTCAAGAGGGCTTTGAGGCAGAATTAGTCAGATAGAGAAACTGGAATGAAAAAAAGTTTTTCTTAAGTCAGTGATCTTCAAGAGGACTTATATTCAACTATGATGCAAGAAACTCTAAAGGGTCATGTGTTCATTTATGAAATAAAATATATCAGTGCTGTTCAAAAGAAATATATTGTGAGCCCTCTATGCAAGCTGTATATAAAATTTATGATTTTCTAGTAGCCACATTAAAAAACAAAGAATAAAACAAAAACCAGTGTTGTTAATTTTGATGTCATCTTATTTATGCTCCATATCTCTCTTATATTTCAACATGTGATCAGTGTAATTATTATTGAGATCTTTTACGTTCTTTTCTGTACTAAGTGTTTGAAATCCAGTTTGCATTTCATACTTAGAGCACGTCGCCATTCAGAATAGCCACATTTCAAGAGCTTGTAGCTACCTTACAGGACACTGCAGATCTATGCAGTTTGGTGACGGTTTTTTTCATGAAATTGGTAGACTGAGTAGATTTATACATTTAATGAATCCGCTTTTCTTTTTTTTCCAATTGAGAAAGAAAAAGAAATGTAGCTGTGGTGAAAACCAGCCAAAAGTTTCTCTTGATAAACTGCAATTTGAATTCTTTTTCATATAATTACTCCTTGGTTTCAGAACTGGCCACTTGAGAAATCACCTTTTAAGGGAGTAGACAACTTCATTCAAGGGGCATAAGATGGAGGCATTAAAGTAAATAAACTACACGTTTAAAAAAGTGAGGGGTAAAAATTTAATCATTTCATATGGTGCAAAATTTTCATTAATAAATGTCAGCAGGTCTCTCTTCTGCAAACTTGTGACTTCTATATTAAACATGAATTACAAGAACTCTGTTCATTGCCAGAATTATTTTTCCATAGATTAGTCTGACAATTTAAATATATATACAGATATACACACACACATTCACACATGTTTGGCAGCTCTGGGATGACTTTAATTTCTGGCTGGGAGAACTCTCCTGCTCAGCAATTTTTCGGGGTGGGGACTGCAACAATTAGATGCATCCTGAAAACTTTTCTAGGGGTTGAATTGTATAATTTACATAATAACATAATAAATCAAGTTCTGTTTGACATGCTAAGCATCTTTAGCTTTCTAGTTCCAAACTCAATGAACACATTACCTTTCAAGCTGCAAATGCATTTTGTGTTTTATGAATTGGAGATTGTTTTACTGACATGGTTTGGTATGGTATTGTCGGTATGTGATTTGGTATGTTATCTTTTGGAATCAAAAGGATCTGGTTTCAACTCTCTTATTCACTGGGTTACTCTGGACCAGTCTCACTTAAATTCTCTGACCCTTAGATTCCCCATCTTTGTAAAAGAGACAATAATATCTATCTCAGAGGCTGTTGTAAAGATTAAATATGATCATAAATTTGCAATGCCTGAAGTAAACACTTGATTAATGATACCTTTTTCACACTGCCTTCCTCAGGCTAACTGGTAAGTGAGATTTAATGATGTCAAATGTTCACAGACTTAATGTTTGCTGTAAGTCTTTGTATTAATTATCTATTGCTATGAAACAAATTACCTCAAAACTTGGTGGCTTAAAACTACAAACATATAATCTTACAGACTCTGGGTCAGGAATCTGGGTACAGCTTAGCTAGATGCCTTTGCTTTAAGGTCTCTCATGAGGTTGTAGTCAAGCTATTGGCCAGGGCTATGGTCTCATCTGAAGCCTTGACTGAGGAAGATCTGTTTCCAAGCTTACTTATGTGGTTGTTGGCAGGATTTAGTTCTTTGTAGGCTGTTAGTTTCAGGACCTCAATTCCTCACTGGCTGTTGGCTAAGGACTTTACAGTACTTTGCCACATGAGCTTTTCCATAGGGCAGTTTACAACATGGCAGCTGGTGAGAGAGAGAGAGAGAGAGGCCAAGGATAGAAGCCAGAGTGCTTATAGTCTAATCTTGGAAGTGACATCCCATCACTTTTGCCTTATTCTATTTGCTAGAATTGAGTCACTATATCTAGCAACACTCAAGGGGAAGAAATTGTACAAGGGTGTTAATACCTGGAGATGAAGATCATTTGGGCCATCTCAGAGGTTGCCTATAGTAGGCTTCTTCTACAGCTTTATCCTCCATGTTTCCTGGCATTACTCTCTGCTCACACATAGGTCCTAAGTCTATAATACAAATAAGAGCTGAAAATATTGGAGTTCTGCATCAGGAACTCTGCTAAATGTTTCACATTGTTGTTGTGATATCATATGCTCTTATATTATATGCCATTATGATATTATATACCCTTATGATGTTTCAAGACTTGGTAATTTGTTAATTTGATCCTTGTCTACCCCAATTAGACTCTGAGCTCTATGAGGACAGGGAATTGGTTTTGTTCAATGCAGCAATCCAGAGTCTAGGACAGTGTTTGACACAGAGTCAGTTCTCAATAAATGTTTGTCAAACAAATAAAGGAATGAGAAAGACTTCTTTTGCTTCATACAACAAGCCTAGGAGGTGAGTACAATTATTAAGCCCATTTCACAGGAACCTGAGACTCAGAGATAAAGTGACTTTCTCAGCCTCACATAGCTAGTAAGTGGTAGGCCCAGCCATCCCAAAGTCAATTCTCTTTGTCACCTGATTCTGTGGCCTCCTGATTCTATGTTGGGGGTAGAAGGAGTGGTATGTTTTGGGAGGAACTTACCAGGAAGCCTCTCAGTAAGCAGTTTCCACCACCCACTACAATTTGGAGTGGAGCAAGCCGTCCATGTCTGAACCCTCAAGTGAATTTCTGTTTTCTTCACATACCATAGAGAAGAATGAAAGCCACATGAAGGAAAGGGAGAGCATGAAGCAAGGAATACTGAGCCCTGTGAAATCCTGAGCCATAGAAGTGACTGGGGGAGTCAAACTTCTCCTGCTATCTCTCTGCCTGATTTTTATGAATTAAGATGATGTGTACTTGTTTCCAGTAAACTTTTTGTAAGTAAGGTTTTTTTTATTAGTCCGTTTAGTGTCCCTGCTGCTTTTACCCTCTTGTTAGTTCCAACACATTCTTATTCTCAAGTTTAAAATGGTTCTTTTTGAAAGTTTGAAAGCCTAGGTCTTAGGCGCTTTGGAAGAGAGGTCATGATAATGGCAGTAAAAAAAGAAAAAAGAAACTATGATAACAAAACTAACATTTTTGAATGCTTACCATGTACCAGGCAACATTTTACGTGCTTCCCTTATATTAACTCATTTAAAAGGTCCTATAGAACCATTAAGCCAAACCTATAGATGACCTTAAAGGCAGATGTACTAGTTATCTATTGTTGCATGGCAAATTACCCAGAAAATTAGTGGCTTAAAACAATGGTGAACATTTGTTATCCCTGAGTTTCTGTGGATCAGAAATTTGATGGCGGGTGGCTGAGGGGCTCCATTCCAGTTCACGTGAAGGTCAGTCAGATGTTGGCCGACAGTACAGTCATCTGAAGGCGTGACTGGGACTGGAAGATCTGCTTCCAAGATGGTTCACTCTAATGGCTGGCAAGTTGGCAGGAAGCTCACTTCCTTTCCATGTATCTATTCATGGGGCTGCTTGAGAGTTCTCACAACATGGTGGCTGTCTTCCCCCTCAGCAAGTGATCAAAGAGAGCAAGGAGGAACTGCTATGTCCTTTGTGACCCAGCCTTGGAAGTTACCCACTGTCACTTCTGCAATATCTATTGGTCACACAGGTCAGCCCCATTCAGTGTGGGAAGGCTCTACACAAAGGCATGGATTCTAGAAGGTGAGGATCTTTGACAGCCATCTAGGAAGGTGGCTACCACAGCAGTTGCCTTGCAGTGTAAAAAGCTAACTTTTCTTGAGCAACTACTATGTGCAAGGTGCTGTGCCAAAGGCTTTACAAACATTATCTCTTTCAATCCTGACAGCAACCCTAAGATCCAGGTGCTCTTGTTATCCCCACTTTACAGATAAGGAAACTGGGGCTCAGAGAGGCTAATAACTTGCCCAAGGTCACAGAGCTAGTATGTGGCAACTGAAATGAGCATCGGAGCACACCTCAGACAGACTTGAGTTCAAGTCCAGCTTGTGCTATTTTCACCTGTGGTGTTACTGGGCCTGCCGTGAGAAGAAAATGAGAAAATGTACAGAAAGTACAGAGTATTATATCGAAGACCACAGAGAGACAAAAATCTTTCTTCCTTCCTTCAGCAATGTGAAATCATTGCTCACATGCAAGGATGAGTGTCTGCCTTTTGGTAAATAAGACATAAAGCAGCCTGATTCTGATTTTTATTAAACCAACATTAAAAAAGATTGTGATTGGCCCACAGGACCTGAACAATTAGCACTGGAACCTATCACATTTCCTGAAAACTGAGTATCTTGTGCTTTTGATAGAATTCTAAAGAACTGGGAAAGAGGAGAGTAATAAAGTACCAAAAAGTGGTTTAATCTCCTGCCCAGCTTACATAGTGAGGATGTTGGGAATGACTTAGTATAAGTACAGAAACAATAACTGAACTTAAAGAGGGCTTTACATTTGTCCAAATGATTTCAAAGACATTAATATGTTTTTTAAAAGTGAATGTGTGTGGGGGGTGGGGGGGAGAAACATGTGGAGAGTAAGCCAGGCTCACTAAATCATTCCCGCAGTTGAAGTTCATGTGCCCAAGAACAACAGCATTGGGTCAGGTCCATTGTCTTTCCATATTCCTAAAGTTTGGAGGCAAATGAGGAGCTGTAGAAGAAATTATTTGCCTCTTTTAGTATTGCTATCAAAGGCAGGGGCCTCTTCCCAGTGTACTTTCTGGGAAAATGCACATATCCACAAACACAGGAAATTTTGCATAAAACTTTAGTGATCATGGGTCCCAGGATAAAACACCAGATTGCGAAATCTTTTGGAGAATTTACTTCTGTTTTCCATACTTGACAAACCACTTTGTAATCCGAAACTTGCTAAACTTTCCTACATTGCATCACATTTTCTCATTATCTTGAACCATCATTGGTATTTTAAATTTTGACCTGACCTACTTTAGCCTTCATGTTTTCAGACTAGAGCAGGTAATTAACAAGTAAAGTCATTGAATCTCAGGCATCCTGGAGGTTGTCTGCAGTGCATGCCGTCAGGGGAGGAGGAGTTAGCAAGAAATTGGTAAAGGGCCACAAAAAAAGATTTACATCGTATAATGTTGAATATACTAATTATCCTGATTTGAGCATCACATATTGCATCCAGGTATTGATATTCAATGCTGTACCCCACAGATATGTACCATCAGTTATGTTCCGATAAAAACAAACAAAACAAGTAGTCAGCCCCAGCACCCACACACTCCCGACACCTCCGGACAGGTACAATTTATACACAGTAAATCTCACCCTTTTTAGGGGTGGGTTTTAGGGATGCAGTTCTATAAGTTTTGACAAATATATAGTCCTGTGACCACCACTACAATCAAGATGTAGGACGGTTCCACTGCCCCCCAAAGTTCCCTTGTGTTCCTTTGTGCTCATCCCACTCCCCCACCCCAGATCCTGGTGATCACTGATCTGATTTTGGTCTTTGTAGTTTTGTTCCCCCTTGGCTCTTTTGGGGCTGGATTCTTTCTCTTAGCATCTTCTGAGATTCATCCATGTTGCATTAGATGATATATAACAATTTGTTTACCCATTCACCAATTAATGGACATTTGAGTTGTTTTCAGGTTTTGGTGATGATACGCATTATTTTTTTGCTTTTGCTTTTTGGGGGATGGAGTGGGGAGAGGTTGGAGCACAAAAGTGTCATTCCCTTCTTTCCACCATTAAATCCCTTGGGACTTTTCACGGGTGCTGCCTGGAAGCCCCAACTGCATTGGAGCAACAACTGTTCTTTTTGCATTTGGGTGTCTGCCTTTACATTCACTTAACTTTTCTGCAAATTGGAGCCCACACGTTCCACCGGTCAAGGTGCACACGATCCAGATGAAATAACCCACGCAGCCAATGCTGTGTGCAGGGAAGGCGTCAGCCTCTTTTCTCCACCTGTGGTTCCCGAGTCACCTGCGCTCGTTAGAAATGCAGACCCTCAGGCTCCACGCCAGACCTACCGGATCGGAGTCAGCATTTTAACACGATCCCCAAGTCTGTCGGGTGCACACTGGAGCTTGAGAAGCACTGGCCGGATTCCACACTCCCTACTAAAAATAAACTACATATTTTCTCATAAGATTTGGCCCTTTATTCCAACATTTCCTTTCCCTCTCTGGTGTAAACTCATTTCGTAGTTGAGTAAAGAACTCAAGTGTGGGTCTGGGAGGTGGTGAGCGCCGCATCCTCGGAGGATACAGGGGCACAGGAGGAGGAAAGGGGGAGAAGGAGGAGGAAAGGGGGAGAAAGAGGAGGCGGACCACAGAGCCCGGGCTGCTCTGAGATCCCAGCAGCCGGACGCGGGAGGCGACGAGAGGCCGAGAGGCCCGACCCTCCGCGCCCCCCTCGGTGGCCCCATCGAGCCGGGACACCCGCGGCAGGACGCGGCCGGCGACGCGCAGCCCAGGCGCTTGCAAAACTTCTCGGAGCGGGTCGGGGCGGGGCCGGAGGCGGGAGGGGGAGGGGGAGGGCCAAGAGGGAGGGAGAGGGCCGGCGAGAGGGGGGGAGGGCGGGGGAAGGGCGGGGGGCGGGCCGGCGGGAGGGGCCGGCGCCCCGAGGGGCGGGGTCAGCGCCGAGGCCGCGGGGGCAGCGACGGAGCCGGGCAGCGGGAGCGGCGGCCGCGCCATGTGGCTGCTGGGGCCGCTGTTCCTGCTGCTGAGCAGCGCGGCTGGTGAGTCGGGGGGCGCCGGGCGCACTTCCCGCGGGGTGCGGGGTGCGGGGCGCGGCGGCCGGGCTGCTTCTCGGGGAGTGGGTGTGCACGGAGGGCGGACCCCGGCGCCGGGCTGGCCGGGACCCCGCCGAGGGGCCGCCGCGGGGTGCGCGCCGTGCTATTGTGTGAGCGCGCGCCGCGTTGTGTTGTGTTGGGTTGTGTGCACGCGGGCGGGGCTTTGTGTGCAGCCCGGCCCCGGGGAGCCCGGCGGCTGCCCCGATTGGGCGTAGCTCGATTGTGTCTGTGTGTGTGTTGAATGTGTTGGGGAACGGAGGAGGGGAGGGGAGAGGAGAGAACTCTTCCCTGAACCCATCTTCCCAGTCGCCCGGGCGCTCGGTGCCGCGCCAGCCTTACCGGGGCCTCTTCCCTAGTCTTTGGCGTGCTCGTGCCTCAGTTTCCCCACCTGCACTGCGGCACGAGTAGCATCGCTGGGGTTGTGTTTGGTTTGGGCAAAGTGAGGTGAAGCGGGGCCGGACCTAAAATTATTAATTTTTCCCACTGATGCTGGGAGCAAGACCTTTACTTAAGTGGTCTGACCACCCCCACTCGTCCCGCAGGGGACGCCCTGACCAGCGAGGGGTCCTGGGAGAGGCCCCGGGGCCTTATCTGGCAGCCTCTTGAACCTGGCATCACCACAGCGCGTGCATCCTGGGGGCCTGGAGAGAGCAAGCCTCCTTCCCCGCTAGACAGCGCGAGGCTCCCAGGAACTTTTCTGCTGATGTGGGCACGCTCCGAATTCCGGCCTGGGAGCCCTTCCTCCTCTGCCCCTGCCCGCCGGCCACAGCTGTCAGCTGCCCCTCCTTGGCTCGGCTCGCCCCTGGCCCCTGATGTTTATTTCTGGGCAGCGGATGCCCAGGAAGTGGGTGACAGGGCCCAGTGAACTTTCTTCAGCAGAAGCTTGCTTTCCTGGCGTTTTGTGCTATCCACGTGTCTAATTTATGCCTGATTTCCCCAAATGCTCCTAGCAACTTGCCTGTCGAAGTGTCTTTGGTGGTGTGTTTGTCGGGGAAGTTGTGGCTCACTTCATTCTGAGCTGTCTCTTGGATATGTAAGTGCTTTGAAGGGAAGTCTCCCGGCTTTCTTGAAGTCCCTGGTCTTAGACATCCTCTGGGTATCCTCCCTCTCTCAGACCTGGTATGACATCATCCCCACTCCTCTGAAACTCCATTTAGATGTCTGTGGGTTTGCTTGGCTTCCAGTGAAGGAATAGGCCTCCTGGTGGCTGTTGTGGATTTTTAACCAGGTCTGGGTCACAGTGCCCTGTTTCTTCGGAGCTATTGGACCACCCTAGGGAGGGAGTTCCAAGGGGGCATTGGGCAGCCAGAGCAGGTGTGAATTATTTGGAGGCTGTGAGAGCAGGCCGATTTCCAGGGCATCTCAGACAGGAAGACCTGCCCAGATTCACACACTCAGTTTGCATATCCCTGGTGCGTCCCCTCATAACACTGAGAAGGACAGTCTGGAAGCCGGCTCGTGTGTGCCATCAGACAGCTACTTGTGGCCCAGTGGAGACTATTATTTATTTCATTTCCCGGTTGGTATTGGGTTGTTTCAGTTTAGTCTCTATCTTTGTAAAAATAGTCGTAAAGTTAATTTTGTCCCTGTCTGGTCAGTACTGGTTATTTAATATAAAGGGAGTGTGTGTACGTATCAAATAGGGCTAAAAAGAATAGAATAGTCATCATGGAGATGGGGGGTGGTAAGCAAGGAATAGCTCAACCATCCCAGATAAATAAAGGTTTTTCATTATCTGTGGGCTTTTTCTTTTAGGACACAGTATTTGCTTTCAATATTTCTTTGGGGGAGGGGATACCAGACTTCTGTTCAATTAAGAGAAGCAGTTTTACAGTACAGTGGTCTTGGTCTTGTATTTTTTTTTTACAGTACCATGGTGCTATGAATTCAAAGGGACTAGGTTCCCCCAGCTCAGGCTCCTGGCCATTGGTTCTCACAACATGTGCTTCCTGGATGGAGCAGGCTGGCGCTCTGGTTGTACCCAGGTTCCTTTCTCTTTGGCTTCCTTCTTTTTCTGATCATTTTCCTTCACGTGTTTCAGGAAGCTGTCTGGGCTCATAGAGTGCTTAATATGTTCAATACGCACTTTAATTCTCTTGGCAAGAATCTTGCCATTATTGTGTTTGTTTACAACAATGCCAACAGCATGCTGGGTCACATTGTAGACTCTTCCAGCTTTGCCGTCGTAACATTTGTGGGGCATTCCTTTTTGAGCCCATTCCCTTGATGTCTGCAATATCACCTGTAGTGGATTGACTTATGTACCCCCAAAACTCATTGAAGCTTGAATTGTATCCCCCAAGTTTTATATATTAGAAACTTAGCCCCCACTGTGACTATTAACAGGGTGGGAAATCCTATTATGGTAATTGTAAAGTGGGGCCTTGAAGAGGTGATTGGGTTGTAGGACCATGCAGTAGTGAATGGATTAAAAGTGGTGGTCAGGGGTGTTCTGAGGGCTTTAAAGGAAGAGGAGAGTCTGCCTTTCGCTCTCTCTCTCTGCTCTCTCTGCTTCCACCATCTTGCAATGTGAGACCCCTGGGTCGCTGTTGCCACCACCAGATGGAGTTTGGACTTTCCAGCCTCAGAAAGTGTAAGCAAGAAATGTTTTTCTTTATAAATCACCCAGTTTCAGGTATTTCGTTATAAGCAACAAAATGAACTAATACATCACCTTTCTTGTAGATTGGCATGCATGTGGCAAAGGAACAACTCCCTGTTTTCTAAAAGGCCTAGAGGACGTAGCATTGTTCAGTTTGGGGTTCACAGCCAGACCAGATACCCTACATTTGTACCCCATATCCTATACCTTGATCTTCTTCTGGGAAGTTGATAAAACAAGAGAGATGATAAAAGCCAGTACTTTATCCTACACCTCGATCCTCTTCTGCAAGAAAGATGACAGCTAGTACTGTAGATTTCTGTCTCCATTTGATAACCTATGAAGAAACTGGGATTAAAGTCGAGTGCTACTCTCTCCGTCCTGGGTCTTTTCAGGGCTGGGGCCGGTGACATTCCACAAGCAATTTGGAGGCCTTTCTTATTCAGGAACCTTCTCAGACACCACGTGTATGTTTTTTTCTTCCTTCGTTTTTTATCGTTTGTGTTAGGGAAGGGAAGCATTGATTTTGACTGTAATTTTTTAATGTATCCTACAAGAGACTGAGCCCGAATGATGCCATCTGATGTCTAGTTTTCCTCCAGTGGGTGGACTTGGTGGGTTTAAGCGTGTGGGTCTGGAGACATTTCTAATGGTGGCCATGTAGCGTGGTGGTTGGTCTTCTCACCTCTTGCCCTGCTGACCTTTTTTTGGACTCCTTGACATTCTCTTTCTGTCAGTGAAAAGGCTCGATTTCCCCATGTGTACTCCCAGGAATGTGGGTATTAACCTTTTCTCCTGGAACGATCTGCTTGATGGTGTGATGGGTGGGTTTTATATATTTTTAAACTAGCTATGCATAGCCCAGCCCAGCCCAGCCTGAGGATGTGTGCACCAAAGTACAAATAAACACACCTTGTTACTTTTCATCTTCAGAGAGAGACCCAGTAAGGCTCCCTGCTGTGGGTGAGATGTTTTTTCCTGACAGCCCACTTAGGCCATTTGCCCTGGGATAAGTGGGGTAGGGAATGTGAGCAGGGGAGGTGGGATGGTAAATTCTGGGCCTTGAAGACCCGTTTAGACACCTTTTGGACAAAGTCTCCAGGATAAGTTGAAAGTGGGCTTGTATTGTGACCGTCATAAAGCAGTTCAGAGAATTTGGGGATTAGGATGCTTTTAATCAAATAATTTCATTTTAAAGACTTGGCCTTTATAACCTTGCCTGTTTGTATGTATGGGTAAGGGGAGGAAAGGGAATCTGGTATTTGTGGAGCATTTCCTGAGTGTGAAATGCTTTGCTCACCACTTTAAACACCTGATCGCGTTGAAACTTTCCAACGATATCATGTGGCAGGAAGTTGTTTTATGATTCG
Source organism: Cynocephalus volans (assembly GCF_027409185.1). Lineage (NCBI taxonomy): Eukaryota > Metazoa > Chordata > Mammalia > Dermoptera > Cynocephalidae > Cynocephalus > Cynocephalus volans. The sequence continues at coordinate 134,466,740 of NC_084463.1, forward strand.
GGAGAGATCAGTAATGCCTAGGGTACCATAGTAAGGGCTGAAGCCTGGATCCTAACTTAAGTTTCTCTTCGTCCCCAACCTGGGTTTTTCCCACTGTTTGCAAGTTTCCTGCATAGTGGTTCTATGGCTTTCTTCCCAAATGCTTTTGTGATTTAACACAGTCAGTGGGATTGTATCCATAAATGCTGCTGTCTCCGTGCCCCTATCTGTTCACTTTGTGGTCACTGCTCTGAATTTATTCAGCAGACATCAAATTTCTCTGGAGGACATGTTCATGCTCATGGTGAATACATAGAAGAAATCTGAATCCTTGAGTGAAGATGGAACTTTTGTCAAAACAACCCTAATGTTTCTGCTGTGTGCATGGTTGGGAAGCACGTTAGGCAGGGAGATGGTTCCAAGGTTCCATTTCTTGACTTGAGCTGTAGTTACACGGGGGTTCACTTTCATTCACTGAGCTCTATCATTATATTTCCCCCTTATATGTTTAATGTAGTTCATAATTAAGACATAAAAGATACTGTATACTATGGATGTGTCTTGGAGTGATGGAACTGTTTTTAGCCATGGGATTGCCCCAGGGACAGTATGGTTTTGGTTGCTGCGTTTTCTTGTTTATTCTCTTTCTCTCTTTGGAATATTTGGAAATGCTTGGGGCATCCTAACCATGCAGGGGTTTTTTTTTTTTTTTTGTTTGTTTGTTTGTTTGCCAATGCCTCTACTTGACAACCAGGGGGATGATGCGATGGCTGTTGGTGTGTGTGTGTGTGTAACTGCTTTCTTCCATTGTAATTGTTATAAAAGAATTTATTGTACTCACTTGGATGCTGAGGAGGATCCTTACAAATGATTGCTGGAAGACTGGCCAGGTAATTTGAAGATTCACCATTTGTTTGTCACATCATTTGCTTGGTGTTTAATATTATTTACCATATTAAGTGGACTTCTATGACAGTGTGACTGCTTGGTTGGTGGGATAGCGAATGTTTGCTTGAGGTAGGATTGTTAGGTTTACAGAAGTGGTTGCAGGGATGGGGTTAGTTCAGTGCCTTGGCACGTTGACATTTTGCACTGGATAGTTCTTTGTTGTGGAGGCTGTTTTGTGCGTTGTAAAATATTCAATGGTGCCACTGATTCTAGATGCCAGTAGCAGCTTCCTCTTTACCCCCCAGCGTGACAACCAAAAGTGTCTCCAGACTTTGCCAAATTGCTCCTGGCTGAGAACCCCTAGTCTAGTATGAGCAATCCCCTTTGTTATGCATTTGAGCATTATTACTGCCCATCCTAATACTGTCCTTTAATATTGTCCCCTGGGTGCAGTGGGTCAGGATGGCATCCTACTTCTGAGTGGCCATCAGGCTTCTGCTTTATGTTTCTGCAGCCATGCAAGTTCAGTGAGAAAACACATTCTTAACTAGCAGTGCCCTCAGCACTGACCCTTTCCCTCTTGCTTCCCCCTTGTGCCATCATGAAAACTTCTGGAATATTCGATTATAGATTGGGTTCTCTTGGGAGAGACATAGGCTGAGAAAGCAGCTGACACCAAAAGCCACCTGGCTCCCCAGAGTTAAACTTGGGAGGTTCATCAACCCTGAGGGTTAAAGCTTTCTGAAAGTTTGCCTTGGGAGCTGCGTGTTGAAATCTTAACCCTGGAAGTTCCCCTTCCTCCAGGCTATAGAGCAGTTATTGTTCTTTTCTACTCCCCTTTTCCTCCCCATAATTCCTTCTCCCTTGCCATCAAAAGGCTTTACAACTTGAGTCGGTTCTGCAGGTGCTGGGGAAATCGTCCACACCAGCGGCAAGCTGGTTTTTAGAAGTTTTCATCTTATACTTTCTTCTGTAAAGTCTTTAAAGTTAGGCTCCATGTTGTTTTATGGCACTTGAGTTCCTTTAAGACACTTTGTCTTCCAGCTGTCGTTTCCCTTTGTTCTGATCCCAGCCTTCCTTGAGTTTTTTATTTCCTCCTCTTTTGCACGCCACATATGTTGTCTGCTGCTGTCTTTCGTGCATGACTTCGCAGGATGCTGGGCTTCCAGAGAGGAGTGCACATTGTCCCCGTTCAGGCACATTTGTCTCAAATCATGCCCTCTTTAAAAAGCCTTCTCTAGTGAGGAGCTCTTCCTTTCCAAGCATGTGGTAATCACTTGCCTTTTTGTCTTTGGGTAACTAGAAAATTCTTAAAGTTTTATTTGGCTGTTCATTAGTGTGGTGCCACTTCTGCCACACCCAGGCACTGTGTAGTGCTACGGTGGTGCAAAGCCGTGTAAAACTTGTTCTGTGCCCTTGAAGAACCCAATGATCAGCTGATGGAAATGAGATTGTTTGCCTTCTTTCATCATCGGGGAAGGCTAGAGACTCTTTCCTGCCGGTGGTATCTCAGAGGCATTTTTAAATGTGAGACATGCGGATAGATCTTGGACCTTGATGGGGACAGAGCAGCACAGATGTTGCAATGCCCCAGCAAACATGGAAACCCCATCTTTGGGGATATTTAATCGGTGCGTCATTCTTGAACGGGTTTCAGAGGTGATGACACATGTCCTAGTGTGTTACTTTAGCTTTCCAGATAAAATGTGGGAGTATGTGTGTTGGTGCTCTAAGATGCTTCTAGCCCTAGTTTTCTGAGATTTCAGCAAGAACGTTCTTCTGTGGCTTTTGGACAATAGCCTTTTTTATCTTATGGTTGTACACTGTATGTATGTATATATATATAAACTTCTCTTAGCCCCTAATCCTACTAGATTGTAAACTCCTTGAGGGCTGGGATCGTCTGTTAAATGCATATGTCATATTTCTTATTTCTTTTGTGGTGTCCAGGAGAGTAAATAATGACTACCACTCATTGAAGGTTTACTCTGTCCGGCAGGGCACCAAGCACTGTGTATGCATTATTTTGATGTAATCTTCTTGAATTAAAAATAGTACAAAAATAGTACACTGAGTACATGCTTATTATACAAAATCCAAACAAAATAGAAGTAATGACAATAAAACATTAAAATCTCCCTTCATCTTCTTTTGACATGTCTCTCCCTTCCCCTAAGTAACTCTATTAACTGTCTGGCATATATCAATTTAGCCTAATTAACATGGATATATATATATGTATAGATACACATACACACATCCAGACTTAATTTGATGAACTCATACTTGTCTATATTTGTAGGTTTTTGACTTGCTTTTTTACTTAACTACTGTGTTTCACCAGTTCTACCTTGAGCCACATGAATAGGTCACACCTGCCTCCTATTGTTTAGACATTCTAGCTATTCCAGAGCATTTAGCAATTTCTCTTGCCTTCCCTTGCGTCTAGCTCAGCTCATGAACGGCACTTCATTTAGCCTCTGTCTCAGAAGCACGATGTCCTACAGCTTTAGCCATTTGTGAAAATCTTCCTCTTTTAAGTCTCTTAAAGCTCTTGGCTCTTGCTTTGTAAGAAGATATGGAACTGTAGTCATTTTTTCCAGCGATAGATATTTAGTTCACTGTTATTATCAAATTTACATTGTTTCCCTTCCTTTTTGTGTACCCAATTATTTTTCAGTTTAGTGCCAAATTTTAGTGTCATCTTTTAAAAGACATTCTCAATAGCAAGTAAATTCTACCTGTGCACTGTCAACAATGCACTCAATGGAAGTGACAATACGTAAACGGCTGTGACCGAGTTCACCCGGGAACCACCAGTGACTGATAAATCACAGCTTCCGCCTGCCCCGTGCTGTCAGAAGCTGCTGTTGGCTGTGAGGCACATCCTGACATTGGAGATGTTGCGATATCAAATATGTGTGTCTTCTTGGCCATCTTTCTTTCAGCTCTTGTATATCTACTCATTCTTTTAAAAAACCACTTTAAAAACATCTTTCTGGTATATGTGTATGCTAGAGTTTATCTAATGCTTCTTCTGCTGATGGATCTTGTTTCATTTTCACAGCAGTTTATTTAGGTAGGTGGTATGCTCTGCCATTTTTTTAGATGAGGAAACTAAAAGGTTAAGTAGTTTTCCCAAGCCCTCAGCCATGAGAGGGGGTTTCAGAGTTGGCATGTGAGTTGGCACAACTTAAACCAGTGCTCTTATCCACTGGCTCTTCTGCTTTGGCATAGAGTAGACACTTAAGTCCGTATTTGTTGGAAGAAGGAAGTGTGCTGTCTAGCTTGTGCTGGAGAATTCCATCATTGAATAGTGATGTCAATACTGATTCCATGCTTGTCTTGTATAGAACGATCTGTTTGAGAGCCATTGGAATAGGAGGCATCCCAAGTTGTTTTTATTCAAATGGCCTGTCTTTGGCAGATTGAAACTGATGTTCTGCCATTCCCCTGTGAGGAGAACTTATCATTACAGACATTTAAATTGGCCTTTCTAGAGGCTTGATTTATCAAAAGAAACAATAAACAAATTATTTCAGCACCCTGAGACTTGGCTTTGAATATATTACTGATGGAGAATTTTTTTTCTCTTTGATGGAAATATTTTGTTGGAATACTAACCAAAAGCAATTTCTTTTTGGTCACTACTTCCCTCAAATAGTGTTGGGTGCCAAATAGAAGGGCCCACAGTTTAAAAAGTCTAGAAATAGATTTTTTAGACAAAAATGTAGTGCTGATGATAATGCCTCATATAAAAAGAGAGATTTAAATTTTTTAAAAATTACTTTCTGACCCTGAGCTTAAGCTTGTATGGTTCATGTATGGAAGAACTTTTTTGAACTAGTGATTGATATCATTTATTCTGGAAGGTGAAATTTTAATGTATTGCTCCAGAAAGAAGCTAGAAGTAATTGGCACCATCTTGTTACCTCAAACCAGGGAGCTCTTGTGGGCAGTGGTGCCTTATGAAAGTAATGCTACTGGTCTGTAAAGTGTTAATAATCATAGACAAGACCTGTATCAACCAGAATGAACTTCAGGGTTTTAAACTCTCACTCCCAAGTTCTCTACAGAGAACCGAGAACCATACTCTCCTTTTGAGTCATTGTGATATCAGAAGACTGGTGATAAATTGAGTGAATTCACTGGTGCCCAAGTCCAACGGGGATTTTTGACAGACAAATAGAACAGTGTGCAGACGAGGTCCTCTGTGCTGGAGAGCAGCCACAAAGAAGGAGGGCAGCCGTTTAGCTTACTCTGGAACAAGCCTTTGGCATCCGGGTGCTGGAGGGACGTGGAATTTATGAATAACTTGATTTAGAAGACTTGCAAACTCAAGGTGCCAGTGTTCCAGGTGGCAATAGGACACTTGTGTGTTTGTTGGCATAGAGAAATGAAAGCATAAGGAGTGTTTAATTTTATTGCTTTAAAAATCCCTTCTCATTATAAGGCCTAGTGAGGTTAGCTTTGGGAATGTCAGAAGTGTGTCGTCTTTGATGGCATTACTGGAACTTTCTCCTTCAGCTTTAGCCTTGAATCAGAGCAGTGTTCTTCAGGAGTCGTTCAACTAATTGGATGTGGCTGAAAAAAGAGCCCCAGTCACACTCATAGTTCAACAGTCAGTTGAAAAAACCTTTTGATTGGTTTGGAAAGTTCTAAATTTAACTTGTTTTTTATTATAAAAATAAAATGGGGGAGTTTGGGAGAAGGTGGAAGAGTGATTAACAACATAGGGTATTTCATCAGAGTGAAAGCTGTAAAAAATGGTTGACGCTAAGAGATTCCAGAACAGAACTGAACAAGGTATTTCAAAAACAGATTTATAAAAACATTGGCATAAGTTTGGTTAAAAAGTGTGGTATTAGCAAGTAAGCCCAGCTGGCAGGGACCTGCGGAAGCAGGATTGGAAGGAATTGATACTAACTACTATAAAAGAGAGGAAGTTGTAAAGAATGATTTTTGCATCAGGAATATTCTGCATTAATAAAAGATGGAACTAATCTTGTAAATGTCATAGAGGAACTATAGCCTTGGTGGAACCGGTGAAGGGCGGCAGTGATACAGTAGGGTAAAGATTTAGCATTCCCAAGGTTCATGTATGTTACCCAAGTTAATGGTGATGACAATACAAGAAAAGCTAATGGATGTTGAAAATATAAGGTGGTTCAGTTTTTGAATAATGAACATATCAGAGCAATTGGAGATGATCAAACACTGGAATATGTATTCAGAGAAAGGAACGTTGTCCAGCATCTTTTGGAAGTACCCATAAAATGTGATTCAGCAACAATCCTGAACAGAAAAAAGGACTCTTCTCCTTTCTTGTGTGACTAAAGTCCCAAGAGGCAGGATGGGGTCTGTTGTGTTCTTTGACATCTGCCGTGTTTGCTGTTGTACCCCAGCACCTGCCTCAGTGCTTGGCATAGTGTCAGGCACCCATAGGGTTTCCTATGAGTTACCTAGAAGAAGGAATGGCGGAGGGTGGGGCGGGGTGGGGATCACTAAAGATGTGTGACTGTGACTTTGAATTGGGGGGACAGTCAGATGAGGCCATGGTGAATGAAATTTACCTGGTCAAGCTAACTTCGCCTTTTGCTTACAAATTGTTTCTCCTCCTCGAGATTTTGGAACCGTCTCATTGATCTTCAAAGACTTGCAAAGATCGTTTTTAGAAGAGATACCCTTGGCTTAAAAAGATAAAGAGAAAAGAGAAAGAGGCCTTTGAGAGGGAAATGGATTGTAGCAATTTTAAATTGGGTGATAAATTAGACAAATACATTATGTGGCATATAAAAGGGTTTCTGACAGGTTAATGAAAACTGCTACGCATCTTAATTCCATTTGCAGAGTTTACATAGTTTACCGAATGAATAGGAGAAGTTTCCAAGGGGAAAAAATGAAAACACTTCTGTTTTATAAAATATCAGTGTTAAAAATATTAAATAGTAAGAAATTGAAGGTTATATTCTGGCTTAATTTAAAAGGAAATAAAAAGTTGCTGGTGAAACCGTACAAAGGATTTCAGGAAGGAAGCGCATCGATAAGTATATTCTTAGAGGGAAATGGAGGGTGACATACATACATCAATTATAAGACTAAATGTAAAAGAAAATGTCACTTACTCTTTAAAAAAAAAAAAAAATCACCCGTCTGTTCATTATACATGTTCATTAAGGCATAGTAAAAATGAAGAGATATAAACAGAATGAAAAGTTAGGGAAATAAAACTCATTATGCAAGGGCTGCTTTTGTGGTATCAGATAAGTAATTTCATAGCATTAACATTAAGATAGATAAACAGGGTTACTGCGAATGGCCAAAGGTTCATTAAACAACAAGTATCTGATCATCCCACATAAAAAGACATGAAGAATTAGGAACATAATGAAAAACGGTGTTGAAGGTTCTTCAGGTATAAAATTAGCTAGTGCTTGCCAAGTTTTGGAAGGTTAAAATATTTAGAAAATACATAGTTTTAATGTTTTAAAGAAAAAGTCTATGGGAATAGGGAAATGCCCAGCTCTAAAGGGTGCTGATGAGTGGGTGGTAAGTGTCCGCAGTTGGGAGTGATGGGGGATCTGACCAGGTCCTCGGGGAGCCCCCAGGGACCTTTCCTCCACACACCTGCTCCCTGGATCTGCAGAAGTGTTTGCTAATGGAAGCTTTGGGGATAAAATCCTCCCTGCTAATGAGATGAGAAGGTTGATTAAGCTTCAGTCGGGCTTAGTGACCAGTGGCTGCCGGGGGTGGGGGTTGGGGGGGGTGAGGGGGTATCTGCTGGTGGGAATTTACAAGAGCAGTTTTGGGCCTGTCGGATGGATGGGAACGGAGGGCCTAAGAAGAAAAGTGTATCTTTGCTTTTATGTATTGTTAAGCATTTACATTATTTAAATTATTAGAAATCATTTTCCTGGTTGAGTACAATGTATTTTCTTTTTTAAGTTTGTAGTATATGGATTATCGTATAGAGCTTTGCTACTCAGTTAAGTCTACAGATCAGCAGCATCAGCGTCACCTGAATCAGAATCTGCATTTTAGCAAGATCTCCAAGTGATACGTGTGCATATTAAAGTTTGAGAAGCACTGATGTGTTGAGTAAGAATACAGGCTTTAGAGTGAGTCAGCCTTGGTTCAGATTCCACCTCCTTGCCTTCACCTTGGCTAGGTTTCTTAAACTTTTTCAGTCTGTCATGTCTTCATCTCTGAATAGGAATAATAGTCTTTACCATGTAGAAATATTTTACATGAGATAATTCATGTAAAGCACTTAGCCTTTATGATTGCCCATTAAATGTTGGTTATTTATTAGTAATACTCAGATTTATTATAAAAACTTGGACAAAAGGTAGAAACACATAACTTACAGTTCCATAACCTAAAGATTGTTAAAACATTGGTTTATTTATTTATTTTTGATTTTATATAGTTTTGATCACACATGGAATAGAATTTCATGTCCTGTAATTTTTTTTTTTTTACTTAAGACTATAGCATAGGCATTTTTCCATGTTAAACTAACCTGGGAGGACAAATAGTCCAACATTACAGAATGCCTGGGTGTTTTCTTTGATGCTGGCTATAAAAATCATCTAACCTAACTGAGCTGGTGACATACTTTCTCACAGCTTCTTTCAATTTCACTACGTAGGGGATGATATTACCTGATCTGCCTGATTTTACCTGATAGTCATGAGGATCCAGTGAGAATCATGTATGTGAAAACAGCTGGTAAAACGTAAAATGCTGTACATGTATATTTTATGTAAGTGAGTGGTCTTAATGTGTAGGAAAAGCCTAGAAACATAATTACCTGTTAATGCCATGATTCCATTTCTAAAACTTTCTCCTAATTAAATAGTTTGGGATGTATACAAAGGTTCAGCTGTGAGGATATTTAGGCGCGATTGTTTATTGTGGCAAAACACTGGAAGCTAATAAAATGCTTACTACTAGGGGTGAGTTATCGGGTCAGCATACTAAAGTACTGCACATACAATGACAAGGGTGCTACAGACCTTTGCTCTCCAATAGACATCCATTGGTCACATGTAGCTACTTCAATTTAAATTAGTTAAGATTAAATAAAATTAAAAAATTCAGTTTCTCAGTCACACTGTATATTTTAAGTGCTGAGTAGCCCCATGTGGCTAGTGGCTACCATATTGGATAGCACAGATATAGAACATTTCCATCATTGCAGAAAGTTCTAGTGGATAGCACTACTCTAGAACAATAATTCTTATATGTAAAGAGAATTCTTACAAAACAGAATGGTTCAAATTTGTAGTGTGTATCGTTCTGTGTGGCATAAATTGCCCCATGGTGGTTGGGGCACACCATGTCATTTCTTTATTTTTGTAAAAATAGTCAAATCTGGCCTTAGTTGTCTCCACTCACCAAAAGCTAGAGATTTGGTGTAAGTCAATTGTTTAGTCCCCTCCTTTTCCTGTAGGTTCTATCAGGACTCCTGGGTGTCTGGCTTGGTCATTGGTGTTACTGTTGCTTTTTGTTCCAAAGCCTGTTTGTTGCCTAGTGTACGACTGTCCAGTCCTCGAAACTTCAATCTACTTCTTCCCATCAATGAACTACCCCCTGCATTTTACAGCAGTGATTTTCAAGGGTTGGGGGAGAGGCAGCCATTCCGCCCCCTCCCTCATTTAGATTGGTGGGAAACCGGGGTGGAAGAAAGGCTGAAAACCATATACTGCTTAAATAAGCAGTAACAGCCCAAACTCCTCTTGAGTCATTTGCAAATGTGGGTGATGCTTTCATCTAGTTTGCATACATACCCTGGTGCACACTTCGTAAGAAGGCTCTACAATAACTGGTCCCTCCATCCCCTGCCCCTCCCAGCAGCATCGGGCCTCTAGGCACCCAGGCCTTGCCAGTGGGGTAAACTGGCACAAATAAACACGGTTGGTGCCCTAGTGACTCCTTGGATTTTTAGCAAATGATTCTGGCCAGCTCGACTGGGAAGGAATGCTGTCTTCCAGCTCGTTCATTTCTGCACCTCTAAATGCAGTCTTATATAGTGTGTGACCATCCTGTTTGCTGTCTGGTCTTACTATTAATATTTAATAAAAAGGTTGTGACTGTTTGTAGACGGTTTCTCAGAGAAAGCTTCCTATTCACCCTTTGAAGCCTGGCTAGTGAGTCTCTTTTTCTAGAAAACTGTATTCCCGTATTCCAACTCCCAATCACAGAATTAATCTCTGGCTTAATAACAGGTGCCTCTACCTTGTATTTGTTCTTGTTGAACTTAACACACGATATTGCAGTTGATTATGCTTGTTTACTATACTTGAATGGATATTAAATCTAGGTAATTGTAAGAGTAACTTGGGTGCTTTAAAATACATACTTTTTAATTACTTTAAATTCTGGAATCTCTCAAAACATCATAAAAGAACTGAGAATAATATAACAAACACTAGTGTATCACACAGATTTATCGGATTTTTAACATATGACATTTTAATTCAGATTTTCTTTTTAAAAGAAGACTTCCCCTTATCCCATTACTTTCTCTCCCATTCCAGAGGTCACCACTATCCTCGAGTTAGTTTATATCCTTTCTGTTCATGTTTTTAACCTATATGTGCATCTATATCCAATGCATAGTATTTTAAAGTGTACATAGGTGCTATCATACTGCCTATACTTTTACAGCTGGCTTTTTAAATTTACTCTTATGATTGTGAGGTCCATCCATGTTGCCATATATAGAGGTAATTTACATTAACTGCTGTAGAGTATTCCATTGTGTGAATATACTGTAGTTTATTCATTCATCTATTAACAAGACATTTAGGTGATTACTATGACTAGCCAGACTACAGTGAAAATCCTTTTGCATAATAGCAGGACTTTCTCTATAATATTATTCTTGAAGTAGAATTGCTGATCAAAGGCTTTGCACATTTTTAACTGGAGTCTGCATTGTCAACTTCTCTATGAAATGGTCCTACCCATTTATACTCCCTTTAATGGCTTATGAGAGCACCTGTTTCCCCACCTCTCTTCCACCATTTGGAATTTAGAGTTCTTAGTTTCCCCATGGAGAAAAATGGTAAGTTGCTGTGGTTTTAATTTGCCTTCCCCTGATTACTAGTGAGGGGAGTTGTGGGCTGTGGCCAGGCCTGCCCCACAAAGTGGATACAGATGGAGAATGCTGTGGTAGTTTGGCACTGGTAGGTAGGAGGTGGTTATTCCATTGTTGGTGTGGCAAGGATTTCTAGGCCCGGACTCTGGACCTTAGGGTTGGTGATAAGGTCTGTTTCTGCTGGAGAGCAGAATGTTTGCCATACATGGATTCTGGGCACTCCATGGCTCAGCATTTAGCAGGTGGCCAGCCACAGTTTTGTGCTCCCTTTTCCTGGTGGATGTCTCACTCTGAGGCTGCTGAGACTCCTGAACCAAGGGTGCCACATTGTGAGAAAATCAGGTGCCACTCTCTGGGTTTCATTTTCCATAGAGGTGTGGGGGAGTGATAGTCCAGAAGGCAGGCTCCTGAACTACATGGTCTGAGTTCAGATCCTGGCTGTGACCTTCGGCCAGTGACAGAGCCACTCTGCCTCAGTGGGCGCTTTACCTGTAAAAGGGGGATATCCTAGATCTTTTTCTGTTGCATAACAGAATACCTGAGAATGGGTAATTTATAAAGAGATTTACTGCTTACTGTTCTGGAGGCTGGGAAGTCCAAGAGCATGACACTGGCGTCTGGTGAGGGTCTTCTTGCTCTGTCATGACATGGCAGAGAACGTCTCATGTCTAGAGGACATGAGTGTGTGTGTCAGCTCAGGTCTCTTCTTCTTATAAAGCCACCAGTCCCAAGTCCATCCTGATGACCTTATCCAATCCTAATTACCTCCCAAAAGCCCCACCACTAATCAATATATGAATTTGGGGATTAAGTTTATAACACATGATATTTGGGGGATACATTCAAACCATAGCATGGGATAAGGTTAAGAACAGTCTCCTAGCATTCTTGCGGACAGTAGATGAGATCATGCACATGGTCCTTAGCCCCATGCCTGGCACATGGTGATTACTCAATACACATTACTAATCCGTGCTCTGAGATGGGGTGTGAGGGCTGGGTGTGCCATTTATCTCAGATCCCCAGAGCCTAGCCCAGTGCTGCCAGTAAGGGGGTACTCAGTAAACGTTTGTTGAGTGAATGTGTGAGTTTCTACTTAGAGACTCCTCTGTTCTGCTTCAGTTTGTACAGCAGGCCATGTTAAGGCTCTTGAATTTTATTCTAGGAGCAATGTGAATGTTTTTGAGCAAGGACTACTATGATTCCATTTGTGGTCTTAAAACAGAGATGAGGGCTATTGATCCTCCCGAAAATTTGAATCCTGAGATTTCTGGTACCAACCATGAACTTGAAATCAGGGTTTTGTGACTCTTTTTAAAAAGTTTCTTTTTTCTTCCCCCTCCCTGGAATGTTCTTCCCTTTGCCTTCTTAGTCTTTTTGAAATACGTTCAAATAGCTTTTTTCCCTTTGGTGGCTCTGAAATCTTAAAGTTTTGGAGTTTGAACTTGAGCTTGTCTATAAGTTCTAAGGGATATTTCTCTTTCATGACTTAGGGCATGTTGCAGGGTCAGTGCTAAGTAAGATTCTGGAAGCAGAGTCCTGGGAATCTCGGATATATTATAATTTTCCTGCTAGTTGAAACAGCTCATCTAAGTCTCTTGTCTCTACAGAAAATACCATTTTCCATCCTAACTTTTGGATTGAAAAGGGTATACTCACCCTGTGGGGCCATCATGCGGACTAAGCGGCTGATGATAATTTTCTATATGTTGGTTCTGCACTGACTTCGAGGGATGAACAGCTTGCTTCTCGGAGGCTCATTAAGTTTCCTGGGCTCTCTGGAGCACCTCCTTTTAAATGAGTTCCTCCAGAGGACTGAAGAACCTCGAAGATTTTGAAATAGAAATGCCCTTTCTCTAAGTATTTTTAGGGGAAGACACAGTGACTGTTTTTTTCCTGTTTAAATCATTTTCATTTTTTTGAGAGATGGAGGAGGAGCACAGAATGGAAAGAAATTAAAACCTCTGAGACTTGAGGTATTTGCATACATAGGACACCATAAAAAGGACATTTAGTGGATTAAGAAGGCAACGTGGGTGGGGAACAAAACAGAGGGTAAAAGGCTGGCTTTGTAAAATAAATAAATAACGATGCCACTTGGAAATGGTGATTAAAGCAAAAGAAGTCATAATCAAAACAGCGCAGAAATCAGAAGTACAAAACTGTAATTATTAATGGGAGAACAAAGTAGGATCACATACTGACAGTCAGAACTGTGGGGGAGGGCCAGGCCCCAAGGACAATGAATTTAAACCCTATTGGATTAGAATTTTAATTACCGTTCACTTGCATTGCCAGAGATTTGGGATGAACACATTGTGTGCTCGTGTGTGCACACGTATAAACACCACGTGTAAACATTGCTAGCCTTGGTCCTAGGAAGATATTCAGCACTGGACATCACAGGTCTTCATTCTGTATCTGCTTATCATCTATTTTAAAGTGACTTATTTGGGATTATGTCACTGGCTTTTTAGAACAACTGTGTATTGCTCACTTACTGGTAAGGCAATGCGGTAGGTATGGTTGGATATGCAGAGTTCTCCCCTGACCTTAAGTAATGAAGAGTTTATGAAGAGGGGGAAAACGTGCACAGAGGTCTGAGTAAGGCCTTGTACAGTAGTGTGGTGAGTGAGACCGGAGTGGCACAGACCAAAGGCTGCTGGACTTCACAGCAGGACCACGTTTCTTCTAGTAGTAATGAATATACAGAGATGGTAAAGGGTCCCCGAAGTAATGGAATTCCAGGATGGCATGGGCTGAGTCCCAGAGGTGAGGAAAGTCTGCAGCATATTTGAGGAACCTCAAATATTACAGTTTTGCTGGAATCTTCAGGAGCAGTGGGAGATAAAGCTGTAAAGAGGACATACTCTGCTACGAATATGCCTCCTGCTGACAGCATTCCCTACTATTGGGTACTTAGTTCCCTGGCACTTGAGAAAGTGCTTTACACACTTGATTTTGTTGAATCCCCTCAAGATCCCTATGAGGTAGGGACTATCATGATATTGGCTCCACCCAGTAGAAGGTTGAGTCTCAGAGAAACTAAGCACCTTGCTGGGATTTGGGCAAGAGCGATGTTTTCCAGCTCCATAGCCCATTCATTGGTGGGCGGGGTGGTGTTGAGGACGACCAATGCTTTGTGTGACAGGCAGTGGGAAGACTTTGCCTGGATCAAAGCTCTATTTAGAAAGACTGGGGTTGGCCTCCCCTTTGGAGGCAGTGGTACATCTGAGTGTAACTAGGTCCTGGCCTATGTTGTCAGATGTTTCTGGAAGGGGGACGGCCTAGATTTGGAGTTTCAGTGAATGGTGAGAGCAGAAGCTGCATTTGTAAATTAGGGTGGGGAAGTTGAGCCAGGGAGGAAGTGCCGGCAGCCAAATGAAATTGATTAGCATATCTGGCAATTCCCGGACATTGGTATTATGGGCCAGTGAAATAATGAAAAAAAAAGCTGAGCTCCTGAGGCTGGATTACCTACTTTTATTTGATCAAATGAGAACAATGAAAAAAAAAAATCACCTTCTATTATATCATCACCATTTTATGAAAGAAATCACTTTTTAATACAAACATGTAGCAGTGGCTCATCCTCGGAATGGCTTTAAGCAGGATAAGTTTAGTTCTAAGAAGAGCCTGCTGCATTATTTCTTTCATTTTCTACATGTGTCGCTGATCACTGAACTGGGGTATTCTTGTAACTCACATTTGGGAACTGCTGGTAGAGGCTGTTTTGTCTGGAGGCTTGACTGGGAAGAAGGCGGTTCCAGGCAGTGGCTGGGGCTGTGGGAGGATGTAGGTCATCGGTGTTCAGGTATGTGAGTGTTGAGGATTCAGGAAGGGTGTTCTAGGGCAGGAAGCCCTCACTATGTGCAGGGGAGCTGGGGAGGCCTTTGTGAAGATAGAACTGGCTGGAAAATGCTGGAGAGAGGAGGGAGAGAACACACAAGCTGAGGGTCTAACGTTTATTGAGCACCCACCAGGTGTGCGTGATAAGAGAGATCTCATTTAATCCTCATGAAAAGTCTTTGGGGCAGAGAGACTATTATTTCCATTTCACACATGAGGAAACAGAAGCTCTGGGCGTTTAATGTATCCAGGACCCCTCACTACCAAGTCGCAGAGTTGCGATTTAGACTAAGTCTGACCTCATCTTCTAGCCTCTACGTGGGTTCCTAACTGGGATGGCGTTGGCATGCTGGTATGACCTTTTCAGCTACTGTTTAATTTATTTAGAGTAACAATAGTGAAGTGTCGGAACACTTTTGCTTTTCCCTTTGGGATTTATGTCATTATCTTGTGACTTTGTGACAGTTTCTGTTGGTTTTGTTCCTCCTGTGCAGCCTCATCATTTGGTAACTGGCAGATGGGGCTCTCTTGTAGGCAGATCTCTGTTGTATGAACAAGCCTTTCCTGAGTGCACAGCATGTCTCCAGCTTGCCTTCCTGATTTTGTATGCAGGTCTGGGTTGTGGAATCTGCATGCCTTATGCAAGGGATGGCATCTTGGAGCTCTTGTAGTTTCTCTCCCTGAGGAAACGAGCTGAGAGAGGGGGAAGGATCCCTCATATTCCAGATGTGGTCCGGATTCGAACCCTGGCCTCTGCCTTCTCTGTCGAGGCTCTTCTCACCTCATGTCCATGGAGGCTTCCCTGCTCACGTTAGTGTGAACCCCAGTGGACTTCCCTGAAAACTCAATGCTCTCTTTGAACAGCTGCCCAAGGACGGTTTTCAGGTTTTTATCCATTTTTCTCTTTTAATGGAAGGTCTGACTGGCTAGTTGGTTAATGGGTCCTGGGTTCTCCCAGGCCACTTAAATTCCTAATTTTCAAGCATTATCCATGGAGAAAATCCACTCTGCAGAAGCTTATGACTTAATGAGCTCAGTCAAAGTCAATCAGAAGTTGTGGGCAGCCGCTTTGATCGTGGTGACGGGTGTTCTGGTTTCCAGCAGGGAGGTGGGGAAAAGGCTGTGCCCATGACTTATTCAGCACTTGCTTGGCTGTGCTGTCTCACCTGGCTCTCCTGGGAAGCCCCGGTGTTGAGATGCTCAGGATTCAGTCTCCGTTCAGGCTTTATGTCTCAATATGGCCTGTGATGCTTCCTTTCTGGAAGTTTTTGCTCAGCTGGAAGCAGCCAGATGTTGGAACCAGAGGTGTACATCTTGAGTAAACACGTTTCTGCTTTCAGAGTGGCCCACGGGGCTCCTAATTGGTAGAACCAGCTCCTCCAGGGAGGGGGCATGTAGGGCCCACGTGCATGTGTGCTGTGTTTTCAGAGAGACCCACTGATAAAATATTTACATCACTGACTTGGTACCAAGTCCTGGTTTATTTGTTTTAAAAGTCTTTAACGATATATCAACCATGAGGATTCCGGCTTGGTAGCTTGTTAGCTTTTTGTTTCTCGCTTATGGTTTTTGTTTTCATGAGGAGCAAGGAAGCTAGGTATGATCTTCTGGGAAGAAGCCAGCTGTGTAGGAGAAAACTGTTCCATTGTGTGGCTAGTAAATGACTAATAATAGGAGAGAGCCCCTCGTGGAGCCCTTATTGTGTGCCTCTGGCACTGTCCTTAGTGCTTTGTGGTCATTATCTCTTTAATTCTCTCATAATCTTCTAGGTAGGTATAGTGGGTTGAATTGTGTCCCCCAAAAGATATGTTCAAGGCTTAACCCTTGGTGGCTGGGAATGTGACCTTATCTGGAAATTGGTTCTTTGCAGATGTAGCTAGTTAAGATGAGATAATATTGTATTAGGGTGGGCCCTAGTTCTAATGACTGGTGTCTTTATAATAAGAGGGGCCATACAGACATACACAGAAGGAAGATGGCCATGGGGAGACAGAGGCAGAAATTGGAGTGATGTAGGTACCAGCCAAGGAATGCCAAGGATTGCCAGCAACCACCAGAGGCGAGAGAGGCAAGGAAGAATTCTCCCCTAGAGCCTTCAGAAGGAGCACAACCCTGCCACCACCTTGACCTTGAACTTCTAGCCTACAGAACTGTGAGAGAATATATTTTCTGTTGTTTTAAGGCACCCAGTTTGTGGTAATTTGTTATAGCAGCTCTTGGAAATAATACAGTGGGAATTATGTAGAAAGATGTTAACCCCGTTTTACAGATGAGCAAACCAGGGCTCAGAGGTGATATGCATCTCGTCCCTGGTCACTCAACTTGAATGGGGAGACAGAAATATCAGGGATTGCATGATGGCGCTACAGAGTTTATGCTTTCATTTTCACTACTGAGTCGGCAAGGTGGTAACTTTCTGATGCTGGTTTTCTAGGACAGCTTAATGAGCAGTTTAGTCTCAGAGGGAGGTTGCCCAGTTGCAGTTTAGATCTGCTCCAGGTCCTGGATTCGGCCAGAGGTTTCCCTGAGTGACTCTGGGGGAGTGCTTGCTTTTGCTGAGAGAATACAAGCCTCGTATTTCCTGTCCTGGGGATCTGTGTATCAGGTGGAGATGTGACGCCATCTCTTCCCGCTTCAGCTAGGCTTGTAGGTAAGCAAGGACCCAGCCACCTGCTGCGGAGAGGTTAGACAGCTTTCCTGAGTCTGTCTGGATTTGGAAAAGTGATAACTGGAGGAGAAATAACAAAAGGGTGCACTACTTCCGAATCTCTCTAAGGCTGTCTGCACCCTTACCTCCCTCTGAACTCCCACCCCTCCACCCCCCAGTTGGGAGGGAGAGAAGTAGGCAGGGGCCATGTTTTGGAAAGACACTGGAACACCAGTGGAGGATGTTGAGGGGAGTGATGGGACCTGTTGGACACTGTTATGGGCTGAATTGTGTGCCCCCCAAATTCATATGTTGAAGCCCCGCCAGTACCTCAGAATGTGACTGTATTAGACATAGGGCCTTCAAAGAGGTGATCAAGTTAAAATGAGGTCGTTAGAGTAGGCCCTGATCCCATCTTACTGGTGTCTTAGGAGAAGAGATTTGGACACACAGAGAGACACCAGGAGTACACATACACAGAGGGATGAGCATGTGGGGACCCAGCAGGAAGGTGACCATCTGCAAGCCACGGAAATAGTGCTTAGGAGAAACCAACCTTGCCAATGCCTTGATCTTGGACTTCCAGCCTTCAGAGCTATTTCCATTGTTCAAGACACCCAGGCCGTGGTATTTTATTATGGTGGCCCTATGGAACTAATGCAGACACTTAAAAGATGAATCTAGCAGCAGAGGGGGCCCTAGACGAGGGAGTGATATTATGGGCATTTAGAGCAACTGAGAGACTTGCAGGAAGAGATGAAGGTGGTCCATGGAGATGGGAAGAAGGCAATGGGTTACATAACAGTGTGGGTAGAGTTGACAGGGCCTTGTAATTGCTTATTGAGATGGTGGTGGGAGTGGGGAAGAAGACCCCCGGTTTCTGCCTGGATGGATGGTGGCTGCACTCACTGGGAGTGGGGACCCTGAAGGACCTGCAGGTGTGGGAGGAGGAGTTCAATTTGTGGGTGAGAAGATGTCCTGTAGGCAGCCAAATTTTGTGTCTGGAGCTCAGATGAGAGATCTGGGCAGAGATGGAGGTTTGGAAAGCACCTGCATCTAGATGACAGTTCAGCCATGGGTTTCTTAGATGGCACCTTAGAAGAGAAGAGGTGAGCTTTGTTGGGTACAAAACTCCGTGGAACTCCAGCTCTTAAGGGAAGGTGCCACCAAAGGAGATGGCGAAGGGGAGTGAGCAGATCACTGTGCCCAGAAGCCAAGGGGAAGAGTGTTTCAAGTCACAGGCTGGGGTAGAGACAGAGCTTGGGGGATCATGAGCATGGAAATGTGGGGGAGATTCATCAGGGACAGGCTTAGGGGGACCAGAGGAGCCACATGGCTTACCAGTTCTTTTTAATGGTTTGTTTTTAAATTGGTAGGACGTATAATGGTACAGGATCTGAAAGAGAATACAGTGAAAAAGTAGTTCCCTCTGTCTCCCCTGCTCCCTGGCTGCCCAGGTAACAGTTACCAGTTCTTCAGCCCAGAGGAAACCAGCTTCAGATTCTTGTATGTTATTCCAGAGGTAGCTGTTTAGGTACAAGTTTGTATGTATGTATTGATATTCTGAATTTAATTTATTTACAGAAATCGTAGCATGCATGCATGCTGTTTTACAAATTATATGCATTTATTGATTTGTATTGTACTGTTTTGAGAAAGAAATACACCATATGGTTTAATGTTTAAAAGATACAAAAGAGAGAGCACACAGTGAAAAGCCTTCCTTTCCACCTGACCCCAGCCTCCCCAGTCTCCTACCTGGAGACTCACCAGCTTTGTTTTGTTTTGGTTATTATTGCTTATTTACTAAGTATTTTTCAGAGATCTCTCGGTCAGAACAGAAAGAAATTCCTCATTCTATATGGTTCATGGTATTCTGTTATATAGATACACTATAAATTATTTCACTAATCTCCTATTGGTAGAAAGTTGAGTCACATCTTTGTTGTGATAAATAATGTTATATCTTTTTTTTTTTGGCAGCTTGCTGGTATGGGGATCCAAACCCTTGGCCTTGGTGTTCATATATCATTTTAAATATCCATAGAAGTGGAATTGTTGAGTTGAAGAGTCAGGGGCACTTATAATTTTGATAGTTACTAGCTAATTGTCCTCTAGAGAGGCTGTACCAGTTTACTCCCCACCAGCAGTAAATGAAGGTGCCAGTTTCCCCACTGCTTTTCAGCCCACCATCTTATTTATCACACATTTCCATCCTGGTCAGTGTCTCATTCTTATAATGAGTGAGCATCTTTTCGTAAGTGTAAGAACCATTGTAGTTTCTCTTCTATAAACTGTTTATATCCTTTGCTTTTTTTTCCCTATTGAGTAATTGATCTTTTTCTTATTGATTTGTAGGAGCTACTTATATATTAAGGAAATCAGCCCTTTTTGATACAAGTTGCAGATATGTTTTCCTTCTTTACATTTATTAGTCCTGTTTTTTGTGGTTTCTAGACACTTAGGAAAGCCTTCCTCACTCCAAAATTACATATTAAAAAACTTGTATTTCCTCCTTTCAATTTATTTTTCATGTTTGAATCTTTCATCCATCTGGAATTTATTGTGGCGTCATGTGTGAGTGAGGGATCCAACTTTTTTTTTTTCCATGTGGCTACCCAGTTGTTGTGATCATTTATCGAATAACCCATTCTTGCTCATTGCCTTGACCTATATTCATTTTCTGTTGCTGTGTAGCACTGTTATCACAAACTTAATTTCTTAAAACAGCACACACACAGTTTCTATGGCTCAGGAGTCTGGGCATGGCTTAGCTGGGCTCTGCAAGGCTGTAGTCAAGGTGTTGGCCAGAGTTGCAGTATCATTTGAAGCTCGACAGGGGAAGGCCTCAGATCCAAACTCCTGTGGTTGTTGGCAGAATTCGTTTCCTTGCAGTCAGCTGGATTAAGGGCCTCATTTTCTTGCTGGCTGTCTGCTGGAGGCTGCTCTCAGTTCCTTCTCATGTGGGTCTCCGACGTGGCCTCTTGTTTCATCAAGTCAGCAAGAAGGAGAAAGACTCTAGCATGGTGGGAGCTACATTATGTTTGTCCAGCCACCTTTCCCTTATTCTGTCAATGAGAAAGAAGTCACAGATCCCGTCCACATTTAAGAGAAGAGGATCACACAAGGAGGTGGAAACCATGGAGGAGCCTTAAGACTCTGCCTGCCATCCTACCTTTATTATACTTTAAATTTCTATGTATATTTGAATTGATTTCTGTAACCCTACCAACTCTTAAAGAGTGAGTAGAGGAAGAGAAGCCTGTGTAAAGATGGGAAGTAGGTGCCATGGAGCTGTGCTCTTCTTTCCCAACCCTCTGGCCTCAGAGCCTAACCCTGGCCAGATGTGGACTTCATTCCACTGAGACCCTCTGGCAGCTGGCTTCATTCCTTAGCTGGACTTGATGCAAAGGCTGCCTGCTGACTTCGTGTCCACATGCCGTGTCCACATGGCGTGTCTCCAGGCTGAGATGACGTAGGAACTGGTGGATGCTTGCAGCCTTCCTTCCATGCATTTGTCCATACAATTCTGGGTTTTATGGGGGATTATGCTCATATTGATAAATATTACTTTCTACCTGCACCATGGCTTCTAGGTGAAATCAAGTGTGTTGTTGCAACTTGGAAATGTTATCCTAGTAGAATGCAGTAGCAGGGTAAGCTGTGGGGTCTGTGAGATGCTGATGGATTAGTGTCAGTCCTTCTCCTGGAAGAGCAGAGCATGCAGAACAGGCATCTGGAAGAAGGAAGGAAATTCTGGCAGCTGTGTTTTCTCCAGTTTTGTTTTCCTCACATTTCCTTAAGTCAGTTTTCTTACCTATAGTTGTTTAGTTTGTGGCCAAAAAAAAAAAAAAAGTAAAAAGTCCCCTTTCCATTTCCCATAAGTCATTATGGATTGATTGGTGTGTGGGGAATTGAGGATTTAAACTCTAATTAAAAGATGATGGGTTAAAGGAAATTAAAAAATAAACAGCAATAACAAACAGGATAAGAACAAGAGGGCTAATGGTGGAATCTTTGGCAATGAGCTTTGTGGGGTACAGAGGCATAGAATGACTTGGTGATTCTTGATGGCGTGGTGGGAATGGAGCCTCTAGATGGGCTGAGCCCAAGAACACACAGGAAAGGGAAGGGATCACTGAGGGGGGGTGGTGTTCAAAAAAGCGATAGGGTGTGAAGCCAGGAAAGACCATTTCAGTGGTGTTTGGATGTGCTGATGGAGGTAGACACTTCTCAGAGCAAGTGAGTTAAGAATTGAGTGCCTAGGCTCTGGAGAATGAGCATAAAGAAAATGCCTTGGGCAGGGGTGGAGAACCAGTTGATGAAGAGAGGGGCCCTTTTTGATATTGGGTAGGAGGAGCTGGGCTGTGCAGGGTGGAGGGGTGTCATTTCCCTAGGAGTGTAGGGTGCTGAAAGGGGGGAACTGAGCCTAGGCCTTGAAGTGGAAATGGGGTGGTCCCAGAGTTGGGGGCTATCTGGATGGCGTGAAGTGATGTTGGCAATAAACTTGCCAGGTAACACTTTGAACTTATTGAGAGTGAATTGCATCATGGTGGAATTTGAACTTGAACTTGGAATTGTACACAGAACCTTACACTCATTCACAATCAATAAAGGCACAGTCATAGGGATGAGTCCTGTGTCCAGCTCTTTCTGAGATGTGGGGGGTCAGTGTTCTGGTGGGAAAGGAAGGCAGGAGGCAACTTGGGGCTTATGGGTGTTGAGGCTGGAAAGTTTCTCCCCACAGCAGGTGATGGGAGCTGGAGCATGGAGGCCTCGAAAGAGATTGTGTGGAGGAGAGGGATGGATGAAGGATGTTTCCTGGAAACATGGACATAGACACAGTCGGGAATGGGGATGTTGGTATTTCCCGTGTACACTGATTTCCCCTTGTCCTGGGCCAGCGGATGAATTTGATTTTAGGATGAATTTGATTTTATCGTTCATCAAGCTTACTTTGTTGCAGCCATTGTGTTAGGCTCTTGGGGATACCAGGTTGAATAACACATGGTTGCCTCTCTCCAGGAACTCAGTCTAGTGGGGGTGGGTGTACTTTCAGGTATCTGAGATCATGTTGGAATAATGAGACTTCCTTTCCCACAAGAGTTTTAGTTGGATTGCATTGTGTGGCAACATGGGCACTGACTTAAATGGTGTGCATGTGTGTGTGTGCATGTGCATGTGTGCATTTGTGTGCATGTGTATGTGTTGAGCTGTGTTGCTTTGGCTTTTTATTTTCTTGGAGTGTTGGAAATGTGCATGCTTAAAACATTTATTAGCCTGGCTTTTTTGGGGGTGTTACTGGTCTTGTTGAAACTCAAGCTCAGGTTCAACAACTCACTTTATTAGCATGGAAACGCCATTGTTCATGCATGTGTTATGCCTGTTGAGTGGCTTTCAGAGCCTGCTGGAGGTAGATAATTCAGGGTGGCATGGTGGCTCCATGTCATCAGGGACTCAGGCTCTTACATATTCCTCTGTTAACTACCTCTTGGCCCAAGATGACTGCTTGAAAACCAGCCATGTCATCTGAATTCCAGCCGGAGGAAGGAGGAAGGTACTACGAAGGATGAGTGCCTTCATAGGGATCTTGCCTGGAAGTCACACACAGAACTGCTCACATTCCAGTGACCAGAACTTAGTCACATGGCTATGTTCTGTGGCAGAGAAGACTGGGGAATGTGCTTAAGTAAACTCAGGAGTCCTCTTAGTAATTAGAAGAGGAAAACACACCATAGTGGGCATATGCAGGGGTTAATTTAAAAACAAGAGGACCAAATTCGAGAAGTTTACTTTTGAAAACTTGTTTTAGGAAAACTTGTGTAGAGGGTGCAGGGTTATATTAGAGAAAATATGTATCATCCTCTCAAACAGCTTTAACAGAGGATTAAGAGGTTTCCTGGGAGAGTCCAGGAAGGGAGAGACCCAATAAGTTCCTTTTCTTGGTCCGTTTGGGCTGCTGTCACAAAGTATCTTAGATTGGGTAATTTATAAACAACAGAAATTTATTTCTCATGTTTCTGGCTGGGAAGTCCAAGATCAAGGTGCCAGCAGATTCAGTGTCTGGTGAGCTCTCTGCTTCATAGATGGTGCATTCCTGCAGTGTCCTCACTTGGTGGAAGTGGAAAAGGGCTCCTTCAAGCCTCTTTTATAAGGCACTATTCCCATTCATGAGGGCAGAGCCCACATGACCTGCCTCCTCCCCAAAGCTCTACCTCGAATGCTGTCACATTCGAGATTAGATTTTAACACATACATTTTGGGGGGACATCAACATCCAGACTATAGCAGTGCCTTAAGGTGGTGGAGTTTGGGAAAACAGATGGTGGTTTCAAAGCATGTCGGTGGTCACTGGTCACCTCACCGTGGCAGACACTGGATAGTGGATTCCGATTTGTAGGGTTGCAGCTTCTCGTGTGTGGCTTCCTGGAATATGCTCCAGAATGAGGCACAGTAGAAATCTTTTTGTTGATTTAACGATGGCTTATGATTCTTCAGACTGAGGCAGGGTAAGCCAGCTAGTTAAAAATAACTGGGAGCTCTCACTCACATTTTGGGGGAGGAGGGGAAATAACACTGAAGCTAGTCCCCTGTTGCATCAAAGGCAAAATCCAGACTGTAGCCCTTTGTGAACTGAATTCTTGCCTGTCTCCAGCCTCATTCGCCCTTGAGGTTTGCGTGCCTGCAGTACTGAGCTGCTCCACCGGCCCTTGGCCAGGGTGGTCCAGGGCAGAGCAACTCAGACCATTCTGTTTGAAACATTAGTGTGACATGTACCCGGCACTGGGTTAAGTGCGTTGGTCCACATTTTATCCCTTCTTGATGTACTAAGCTCCTTGGTTCAAGGTGGGGCTGTTTCCCATACATCTTTGGGTTCCCAGCTCTGCAATGTTTGTGATATGTGGTCCTGACCCAGTACACCAGACGTGAGGGCCCCTCTGTATGTCAGTGCTGGAGGTGTTTCCCTGTTTTCTTAGCTTCATGGTCTCCCCTTAAGTAGGAGGCATTGCTTTACCTGGAGCAGATTACTGAGCTGGAAAAGGCGTTTAAAAGGTAAATGGATCACCAGCTGAGTCCGGGAGAGTCAGCTCATTGAAACATTTAAATTTTAAACACCGACATTCAGAGTTATTTCTCTAACAATCCAGGTGCTTTTTTAGGCTTGGGGGGCATGGGGGAGGGGAGGAGTTCTTTCAGCTTAAATTATGCTTACCCTTTGAGGGGCAGCTATTGGTGTATTCCTTGAACTTGGGCTCATTTTGGATTTTGTTGAATGCTTTTACACATTTCTCCCTTATTAATGAATACTAGCATCTCAAACGTGGAAAGGGCTGTTTAATAAGGCTGTGTGTTCTCAGCCATCTTCTTGCATTTTCTCTTCTGTTCGAGTTGTTTTTCTTTCCCTACATTGAAGAATGCTCCACTCCAGGTCTGGGATGCCTCCCTAGGGTGTTGGTTTCATAACTATGATGAGGAAGGACAGGAAGAAGCAGAACCAATGTATAGAAACTGGCTTGGTTGCAAATCCTGGGGGTGGGCACTGGCAAGCAGATTGATGTGGTTCCTGCTTTGAGTACACTGCATGTGAGCGGGGCCCTGGCTCCCAGATGGGACAGCACAGTGTTGGAGTTTGGTCACAGGCCATGTCAGACAGAAAGGCTTTCTGAGAGGTGTTTGCAAGAAAACACCCAGCTGCATTTCCTTAATTTGCTGCTTGATTGTCTTGGCAAGTTTTGGGCTTAACCCAAAAACTCTGGTTTTGGGGATGAAGTTGCAGTATTTAGCCCCAGCATGTTTATAATAGATGGTTGATGGTTGCTGGGGTCTCTGAGAAGGTTCATTGTGGTATGATGGAGTGGCCATGGGTTAGTCCCGTCCCCCATCCCTGTGCAGGGTGGTGTCAGAGTTGGGCCTCTCAGGTTAGCAGAGCTTTAGATGAATTTTGAAACCCTGAGTCTCCAAGCTTCTGGTGCATTTGCTGTAGGTTGTTGGAGATCATTTGCCTCTTCTGGAAGGCCTTGGGATAAGCAAAGTTAAAACTGAATCAAGTTAGTTCCTATGGACCATGCTTGAAAGAGAATTAATGATACATTAGACCTTGTAGCTCTGTGCCGAGAAATATGGTGGTTGATGTTGTACCTGGGACACGTTGTTGAGCTGGTGACCTGCCCCGGAAAGGGCTCTCCTGGTTTCTTGGTTTTCGTGTGGTTCAAAACTATACTGCCAGGTATATCCTCTTCCTTTCTTATTGGCAACTGTTTAACAATGTGAAGCTTCCTCAAGAATATTAGAAAAAGGCCCTGTATTTCTTTACCAGAAACATCTAACTTGGCTTTAAGTCTTCTTGTCTTTAAAATAACAGGGTGATGGAAAACTTTAAAAAATGGAGCCTCTTAATTGAGCCTTAATTTCCATTGAAGTATTTTTATAAGATTTATAACTGTGTTTAGTAGCTCTCTAATGATATTGTCAATTTGCATAATGCTGATTATCCAGGCAATTCAAAGTAATTTATAACTATATCTTTATTACCAGGTGGCTGATATTATCCCCATTTTATTGCTGGGGAAATTGAGGCTTCTTATAGAGAAATAAATGACCCATAGAAAGTTAAACCTTGGAAAGGAATGACTGCTCAGGTTTCAAGATTTCCTGACTTTCCCCCTTTCCTTTACACCATTGACTTTATCTGGATGGGTGTGCTCTTGTTTACAGAACTAATCCACAGGCCGATTAGTTAGTTGGTTTGAGTTACTCATTTGGAAATGGGATTTCTGTTTCTCCTTATATATATAAAATAGAAATTCTCATTAATTTAGCTCCCCCACTGTGAAGGTTAATGAATGAATGTGAACTTTGTTAAACAGTTTGAGAAAGTGACACTAGGAGAAATGTTATTTTCTTAATGATAAACTTGGTTTCTGCTATTGAGTCTCATGAAGGTGTTTTCTGGTTTTCTAAATGTGAATGACACAGGTGCTGATAAATCCTTTCCACTTACTCTCTAACCCCAGCCAAGGGCTTCTTGTATAATATTCCCCCCACGGACTGGGTGTTTTGAAATAGCTTGTTACCAAACCACAATTATTAAATAACAATTTATATTGTTAAAACATTAATGAAATACATTTATAACTATGAGTGTTTCCACTTGAAGGAAGTAGTTATTGTTACCACACACAGTGTCTTGATTTCAGCCAAGAACAATGATATTTGATGTGTCAGTCGCCTAACATTTAGGCAAATGGACAATTTGTTTGCGGCTTTGAACTTTTGACACCCCGGGGTCTGGTTTGGAAGCTACCATTGGAGACCCTTGAGCTAGTGCCGACCCCCAGGGGACTCAAGGCATTCTATCATATGGATTTTGATTTTTTCATATTGATTGGGGCAAATCTCATATGCAAGTAAAAGGGGGAAAAAAAACCTAGAAAACCTTTCTTTTGGGGGCCATGTCTCCTTAGAGCTGTGACTTGGTTCTTTCAGTTTTCTTTTCTCCATGCTCAGACTTGGGGAAATACAGAAGGCAGTGGGGAGGCCAAGATAGAGGGAGGGAAGGTTTTATGGTGAGAGTAAGTTCTCTCCAGGCAGAGGAACTTGAGGCCAGAACTATGCTTTCTGTTTCTCAGCTGTGTGACCCTGACCATCTCACTTAACCTCTTTGGTCTCAGTGTCTTCATCTGCAAAATAGAGGCAATAACTATCTAAGTGAGTAGTTGTGAGGATTAAATGGGTTAATGTTTGTAAAAAAAAAAAAAAGAGTGTCTTGGGCTCTAATGTTAAGAACAGAAAATAACTTATGGAGGTCTCAGATCCTGATGGCAGGTGCACATCTGATAAAAAGGTTTGCTTTCACATCCTCAGAGTTTTTGAGTACACTTCTTCAATGTTCATTTAGATGGTTCTGAGGCTCCAACCTTCACCCCTCTCTTTTCAGTGGGGCCCTCTCTTCACTGCAGTTTGCCAAGGCTGCCATTTGCGCATACAACCCCTTGGCAGGATAGCCTTGGAAATCCAAGGGTTCTTGGCGTCTCCCACCAAGTTGGCATTGCCCTGGCTTTAGCTGTCAGCAGGAGCCGGCTGCAGCCCGCTCAGCCCAGGCTGTGAACGTGGTGTGTGGGTGGGTGTTGGAGGCATACTTTTGCTGCATGTCAGAAAAGCTGTGTTTTCCATTCTTCGTTCTTCCACCAAAAGCTAAAGGAAGTTCACTTCATACTTGGCTTTGTGGCCTGGGAGCTGGTGCTCCTTGGTCTCTACATCACCTGTTGTGTTTCCTCAGCTGTTCTGGGTTGCAGTAGTTAGTGCGACATTCAGGGCCAACTTGTGTGTCTGCAGTCAGGACCGGGCACTATGTTAGTTTCCTGGAGCTGCCATAACTGTACCACTGACTGGGTGGCTTAAACAATAGAAATTTCCTGCCTTAGAGTTCTGGAGCTGGAAGTCCGACATCAAGGTGTTGGCAGGGTTGGTTCCTTCTGTGGACTATGAGGGAGGATCTGTTCCAGGCCTCTCCCTAGCTTCTGGTGGTTTCCTGGCAATCTTTGGCCTTCCTTTGCTTGTAGAAGCATCACCTCCATCTCTGCCTTCGTCTTCACATAATGTTCTCCCTGTGTCTCTGCATCCTTTTTCCTCTGTATGAGTCTGTCTCTGCCTACAAATTTATCCTTTGTATAAGGGCGCCAGTTGTAGTGGATTAGAGTTTACCCTCATGACCGCTTTTTAACTCGATTACCTCTGTAAAGACACTATTCTCCAAATACGGTCATATTCAGAGGTACTGGGAGTCCAGCATGTCATTTTTGGGGGGACGCAGTTCAACCCATAACAGGCACCTTTTGCTAATTGGCACAAAGTAACTTTCTTCTCATTAAGACATGGACTTGCTGATTATGCCCAGAAGGCCCTTTTAAAACTTCACCAAGGTCATATATAGTAGCTACAACCTGCCCCACAGGTCTATCCTCCTCCTTCCCCTCTTCCTGTCCATGTCCTTATGCAGCCTGAAAACAGTTCCGTGCTCTCCATGGCGACCTTGACTTCTGAATTTGTAGCACTTATGTCCGTTCTGTTCTTCTCCAAGGCCATTGCTCTGGAACAACATTGCCACATGTCTTGTGTCTGTGTTTAGGCCTGGTTGCTGCTTTTGAACTAGTCTTGGAAACTTGTATTTGAGCCTTATTTCCTTATCTCCTTTGTGTACTTGAAAGGAAAGGACTATATCTACCCTATATTGGTATATAGGGTTAAATTAAATATATTATTAAAGTTAATTTTACCCATTCCTTTTCACTTTTTTGTAATGCGGTTACTAGAAACATTTAAGTTACATAAGTGGTTTGCAGGCATTTCTTTTGGACACTGCTGGTTACTGCTGTCTCCCTGCACTCACGTAACAATCTGCATGGACCTACTTGGGCTGTGAGCCTGAGTTGAGGGTTGGGGAAGGAGGTGGGAATGGGGTGCTCTGATTGGCTAGCTTATCTTTTACCTGGCAATGCTTAGACCCCTGGAGAGGGGTGTGGTAGGCTGAATGGTAACCCCCCAAAAGATATGTCCACCCAGAACCTGCGAACGTGACCTTGTTTGGAAAAAAAGATAAGGAAGTTAAGGATCTTGAGATGAGATCAACCTGGATTATATTTAGGGGGGATTCCTAAAGCCAATGACAAATGTTCTTATAAGAAGGGGGGAAGACACACAGGACAAGGAAGGATGAAGATGAAGGCAGAGATTGGAGAGATGTGTCCACAGCCAAGGGACACCAGGGTTGCTAGCCATGACCAGAAGCTAGGAGAGAGGAATGGAATGGATTCTCCTTTAGAGCCTCCAGAAGGAACCAATCCTGCCAACACCTTGATCTTGGACTTCTGTTCTCCAGAACTATGAGAGAATAAACTTCTGTTGTTTCATGTTACACAGTTTGTGGTAATTTGTTACAGCAGCCCTAGGAAACTAATACATGGGGGACATGGGTGGTGCAAACCCACCAGATCTGCTGAGTGAGAGAGAGTTCTCTGAAAGAACGGGAAGAAGACTATGCAAAAATGGGCTGGGCTGTCACAGACCCTTGCCCTGCCCTATGGAGTTATTCCAGAAATTACAAATGGTGATATATACGAAGTGACTAGCGTAGTTTCCACAATGAAGAAAGTTTTCCTTATGACATTGGAAGGTGCTAGGGTGCTGTCCCTAACCTTTTAGATGAAGTATTCCTTTGTGCCTGTAGTTGTAGTATTCTTGAGATATTTGTGTCCAGGCATTGTGAGGTGATACGCCATGTTTTTTGGTTATTTTGCATATTTGTATTGTTGGCTAAGGAAAGAAAAGGAACAGTTTGCTAATTATGAGGGTGTTTTTCTGCTTGATGAGAAATCTGCTGTCTTCTTGGTACTCATTAAGTACTTGTTGAAGTGAATCGCTCCATTTTTGGGAAAACAGCATGACATGCTGGTTTTCCTAGAGATTTTGGGCTCCCACCAAAAATTTTAGGAAGGGCCTTCATTCTACTAATTGCAAAATAAACATCTTCAGCCCCTTGTGCAGCAGACTTATTTGGCCAGTGTTTATGTTTATGGGGAAGAGAAAGAACATTTGTTGACTGTCTTCAGTGCATCAGGCATTTTTTGCATAATTGTTTCAGTTAATTCTCTTGCTAGGCCTGCGAAGTGGTGAAGTGGTGTTATTACCCTGGTTTGTAGGTAAGGGATCTGGGTTGAGCTGACTTGTTTAGGGGTGCAAAGTAGGTGGGAGAGTTGAGAGTCCCACCCAACCAAGCCACTTGCATCAAAAGATACATTTTTCTCCAAGGGAATCTTTAATTGGAAGCTAAGTGTGTAAAACAGGTAATCTGGAATGCTTTGGTTCGGTGGCAGTTGGGTGGGGCGAGTCGTGCATTGGAGTAAGCTCTCTGGCCCTCCCCCCATCTTCCCCCCCAGCAGGCTCAGGGGCAGCCATCGCTGCAGAGCACATTTTGAACATCATTGTTCTTTACTTGGTGCCTCCCACAGCCTCCCTCTGAGTCCAGATATTCTTGCATTTGTCACTGGAATTATCAACCTCCAGCATTTTGAGCTTTTCCTTTTAAACGAGTTAGGAAATGTGGTTGACTACATAGGAGAGGGTATTTCTGCAGATCCCATAAAATGGTCTTGCTGAGGTGATGGGACCTTCTGGAGAAGGGGATGGTCATGCTGAAACTCTGCCCTGGGGCCTTTTAGCACTTGGGCTATAGTCACTCTGGGTCCCTGAGGGAGGCCAAGGTGGGAGTTAGTTGGTGGAGTTCAATTTATGGTGTGGGGAAGGAGCAGAATCTAGGCTGGGGTTGCCCAAGGAGAGAGACATGGGGACAGGACCCTGATGCCAGGGTCTGGAGGGGTGGGTATTTGATAGGAAGTAATATTGATGAGTTTGCCCAAGAATGCTGCCCTTTTCAGGAGAGACATTTATATACCAAACATTTGTTGGAACCTCAGTTTCCCCATCTCTAGAGAGGGGGTGATGAAAATGCCTAACTCAGGATTGTTGTAAGGATTTTATTCATAGTTACCTTAGTTTCCTAGGGCTGCTGTAACAAATTGCTACAAGCTGGGTGGTTTAAAACAATAGACAGTTAATTCTCTCACAGTTCTGGAGGACCAGACATCTGAAATCAGGGTGTCTGAAGGGTTGCTTTCTTCTGGAGGCTCTGAGGGAGAATCTTCTGTGCCTCTTTCCTAGCTTCTGGTGGTGGTTGTTGGCATTCCTTGGCTCACAGCGGCTTGACTTCTCTGCCTCCATCTTCATGTGGCATTCTTCCCTGAGTCTGTGTCCACATTTCCTCTTCCCAGTCACTGGACTAGGGCCCACCTTGATCCAGTATTTTTTTCTCCTTAACTTGATTATATCAGCAAAGATCCTCTTCCCAGATAAGGTCACATTCACAGGTTAGGTTAGAGGTTAGGTCTTGATTATATCTAACTGGAGGTTAGGTCTTGAATATATCTTTTTGGAGACTCAATTCTAACCACAATAGCATAGCAAAGTACTAAGACAGTACAAACACATAGTAGGCCTTCAATAAATAATAGTTTCCAGCACTCTATTGTGTAGAGTGTTTTGGAATGCCTACATGGAATTTTCTAGCTGAATTTTGCTGTCTTTTCAGACCTTTGAGGTTACAGTATCAATAAAACCAGCGCATTTTCTGTTGTTCTCTGGCAATGCACAGCTTCTATTTGCAGAGTGATGTTCTTCTAGGGTATAGAAGAGCTGCCATGCATCTCAATTACAGAATACGTTTGGCATTCAGATTTTGAGTGACTTTAGCCCCGTGCAGTCATGGTTTCCTCTGGGCACTTTTGTCTTGCTTAACCATGCAAAGCAGAAACCGCACACAAATGGTTACCCAAAACGAGGCCTGTCCTTATTACTTCTTTTACCTCCGGGGCCCCAAACTGCAGAAGCTTATTCACTGCAAGGCAATGAGGGCTTTAAATCTCTCACCTCCGTATATTACATTCCATATTACACTTGAACATAGTGAAATTAATTGTCGCCAAGGCGGGGAAGACAGGAAAACCTATAATGGTTTATCATATTTTGTAGGCTTTGTGAGGGCCGTAAATTTCAGGCATGTAGGAATTGTATTTATTCCTTAGACTTCACAAATTTGTCATGTTCCCCTTTTCTGATGGTGACAGGTTCTTCTAGACAACAGGGTCTCTGTTGCAGAAGCAGAAAAGGGGGCAATCACGGAGATGTTCCCAGTGTCCCACTGTGGAGCCATCCCTGTCATACTTCTTTGGTTTCATGGCTGTTAATAGCTAAATTATTAATGTAGGTTTGTGGGGAGAGAGAGCTATGTTTGACCGTCGCCTCTCCTCTTACATCAGCTCTGTAATAACCGCAATTGTAGGAGTCACATTCCATATGGAACAGTTCATAAATTCAATGGAAGGCTCGTAGTTCTGGCCTCTGACTAAACGGCTGTATGTTTCTGCATGTCCTCTGTCTGAAGCCTTGTGATGCAGGAGTTTACATTTTGGAATGGGAGCTGGGGCAAAAAGGAAATTTGCCCGTTACCGAATTCTCTTGCGAGTTTGGCAACTCCTGTCAGTGTGGAAGTGTCCTCTGTCTCAGTCTGTTTGGACGTTGAAGATGCATATTTTAAAGGTTGGAGTTCTCTGAAAGGACTGGTTCTTCAATATGACAGTGAAGGAGTTTTGGCCACAGAGATTCCCAGGTGGCAGCATGAATGAGAATGCAACTTTGATTTGATGGTCTTTATTTTCTTTTCCAAAACAAAATCTATGCATTGATTAAAAAGAAAATATCACAGAAAGATATAACTATTTCTCAGTGACCCTGTAGCTCCTTGGCTTCAAACTTTGTTGACAGTGACACATAGAAAGACATTTAAATGTCCATACAAAAATTAGTACATGACTTGTTCATAGCCGTGTTCTTCATAATAGCCTGAAAGTGGAAACAACCCACATGTCCATTAGCAGATGAATGGATAAATAAAATTTGGTATATTCATACAATGGAATATTATTTAGCCACACAAAAGAACAAAGTACTGATACATGCTGTAGTATGAATGAGCCTTGAAAACATTATGCTACGTGAAAGAAGCCAGTTATAGAAGATCATAGACTGTATGATTCTGTTTATAGGAAATGTCCAGAATAGGCAAATCCGTGTAGGCAGAAAGGAGTACATTGGTGGTTGCCTAGGGCTGGGTGGGGGTTTGGGAGGAAGGAGGGAGTGACGGCTAATGGGTATAGCGTTCCCTTGTAGGGTGATGAAATGTTCTAAAATTGATTGTGGTGATGGTTGCACAACTCTGTGAGAGTTGTATACTTTAAATGGGTGAATTGTGTGGTATGTGAGTTTTATCTCAACGAAGCTGCTAAAAATCACATTTACATTGTAAAACAGAACATTGATGTAAAGTTGAATAAAAACCTACTCTTTCCATGTCTGATACATTCTGATTTATTCTGATCGATTCCATTCCATTTCTTTAAAAGTTGCTGGACGTGACCCACCATATTGAATCCATAATCTACACTTTTATAGATCCTTTTTCTCTTTATAGATGAAAAAACAGAGTCCCAGAGCTTAACAAGTAGGTACAAGGTGACACTTTAGTGACTAAGTTGAGACTTCAGACTGGGTCTTCTGACTCCCATTTCACTGTGCTAGCCGGATGGTTGAGTGTTTTTTTTTTAAAGACGGAGCAAATTTGGGGGTGAAAAGAACGTACTGACAATGAATGGCCTCCTTGTAAACACCTTCACCTGAGGTCTGGAGTGGCTGGGGAAGCGCAGGACACGGAGAAGGGCTGGCTGCACGTTTTTTCACTGAGCACAGTATTCAGAGCATGACGCCCCTTGGTGCCCCAGCTTGTAGAGGAGGCCACATTTGTTTATTTTTCAGGCAAAGATGCTATTTTCTCACCATTGCGGAGTAAAAACATTCAGAATTCCTAGCTGCCTGCCATTTAGACTACCTGGCTTCTAGCCCTTTCACTGAAAGTAAAATTTGAGGAAAATTAGGAAAATGCATTCAGGAAGTTAGGAGAAAAAAGGAGTTCCCCCCACAGCTCTTGCAGCAGCCAGTTAGTATCAGTTAATTGTGCCCTGACGAAGCAGCCCTGGACAGAGATGCAGAGAAAAGAGAATTTTTACTTGAGGAAAGGATGGGGAGTAGGGAGTGAATATACCCTACATCTCTGTGTATCAGGCAGAGGATTCATTTCTAAGGAATTATGAACTGATTCAGACTTGCTGCCCCTTCTAGTTTCTGAGAGGCCATTTTATGGCCAGGGCTATTTTTTTCCCAGCAAGTTTGCTTAACATTTGAAAGGGACACTCTACCTTCTTAGTTAATTACGTGCATAAATATTTTCTTCTCCTCAGCAAGACCATTTCTTATGTTGGAAAGGAGTCACATGGATTTAGAGGTTTTCTTTTTTCTCTCCCATTATGAATTTAGTGCTGGTAAAAGGTGCCCATCTCTGGGACAGAAAACCTCCTGTTTAGTTAGGGGTCTGAGCTGAGGGACCTAGAAGCAGAGATGGAAGGAACAGCCTGTTCTTCCACAGGTCTGGCCTTCAGCAGGGTTCCAGAGGCCCCTTGGATCTAGGAGGGAAATCTGTCATTGGCTGGTTTCATGACAGCAGTCGGTTTCGGGGGGAGTACTGTTTGTGGATCAAGAACTGATGTCCCTCCTCGTCCGATTGAGAAGAGTCGGGGCTAGGAGCATGCTGACGGGAATCAGAAGCAGCAAATATTAATAATTAGGAATAAAACCAGAACAGTTACCTGTTTTTGGTTAAAAGTGCTAGCCCCCATGCAAAGCATGCATGTCTCTCACTCTCCCAGCATCTCAGCACAGGAGCTAAGTACTGCTGAACTTTGGGAGACCTGGTTCAAATCCTGGCTCCTCCATGTGTTTACCATGTACCTTTGAGAATGTTGTGTCTGCCTTTCTAAGCCTCAGTTTCTTATCTGTCAAATGAGGATAGTAATGTCCTTGCTTCATGGGATGATGGACAACTGACGTCAAGGTAATAGCACTTGGTGTACAGAACGGCCTGTAATACATCCGCTTAAAAAATGATAGCTATTTTTATGATCAGGTGGAAACTTTTCTTATTCCCATTTTACAGCTCAAGAAACTGAGGCTCAGAGAGGTTATATGTTACCTGCTCAATGTTTGCAGCTACAAAGTAGGGGAGTCAGGACTTGAATTCAGGTCTGACTCCAGACCTTGTGTTTTGGCCACTGTCCTCTCTCCTTACCATCTGATGAGTGGCTGAAGATGCTCAGTTTAGAGAAGAGACTGTGGCAAGGGCACTGGACCTGTGCCGCCTTTTCAGATTTGAAAGTCTTCTCTAGCAGGGAGTGGACTCACCGAGGTGACCTCAAGGAGCAGAACCAGGGTTTTCGCTGTTCTAGAGGCGGGTGGTCACAGCAGTGTGTTGGCGTGGCCCTGCTTCCTCTTTCTCTGACCCCGGAATCACTGAGACAGAGGAGATGTTTTCCCACTGCTTTTTGAAGAACTCTGAGCCTATTTTTGGTTGTGCAAATTCCTTTGTCATCCAGTTTCGATATGTGTTTGCTTTTTGTTCCTGTTGTCTGTTAGAGATTACAATCTGTCGTGGCACACAAAGGTCTTTTCCTCCTCCCTCTTCTCTGATGCTTGCACACACTGCTAGGGGCTAATAGGCACTAGGTGCATCCAAGAAGTAGAATACACTCATTTAATACCAGACTGATTCTCTGAGCCTTCCCTGCCAGTCTCCTTTCAGCCATTTGCTCTTCATCAGGCTTGTGTGCTTAACTGTGTGAAGTGACTCAGAGTCTGTTGGGCAGGCTGATTTAAAAGCAAACAAACAAACAAACAAAAAATAATCCTAGGATGGACCTCTGCAGAAGAGTATCCTGAACGCTCTTGAAAAATATCCTCTGTGGATCCAGGGAGGTCAAAAATGTGAGTCCGGGGGCCTGCGGTGTGTAAAGGCTAGAGATCTCTAATTGGGGCCTTGGTCTGATGGCTCCAGGAACCCTTTAGACTCAGGGTAGTAATAGTAATAGCAATTTAAAGTAGGCTCATTACTGGAGCAGTTATTGCTTTTGTTCAAAATGGCCCATCTAAGTCAGGCCCTATTAAATAAAGCAATTTAACTGACACTTAGCGTCTTTAGAGAGATAAATTATCCTTTGGCCTGGTCACCTCCACTTTGAAATCTGGTCACTGGTATGAGCCCTGGGAGAGTAGTCAGGCAGATGCGTTTGTTCATGGGAGCCCGTGTTTTTCAGTCATTCATTCTGCACATGTTTAATGAGGACCAACTCTATGCCTGACATTATGTAAAGCCCCGGACATGTGATAAAAATGGAGAAGACGTGGGCCTTGCTTTTAAGGGACCTCACAGCTTTTATTCAGTCATGAAACATTGATTAAGCAGCCGCTGTGTGCAAAAAGCCCTGTGCTTGGTGTTGTACAGGAGACAGTTTAATGGCAGAATTTGCGTGCCTGTGGGGCCCTTACAATTTTGTGTGGAGGACAGACTTGCAATCCATTAACTGGGTACAGCCTAGAACTGAACGCACATTATACGAGAGGTGCAAGAAAATATTGTGGGCTGAGGATGGAGCGATTCCTTCAATTGGTTGGATTGGGGATGCTTTGTGGGGGAGATGGTATTAACTGATCCTTGAAGGATGTCCTCTCTGGTGGGAGTCAGGCAGATCACCTGGAGGAAAAGGGGTTGAAAGGGCTGCTCTGGGGACCTGGACTGCAGCCAGCAGCCTCTCCAGAACACAGGCTGCCCCTCTCCGTCTCTCTTGCTGCCTGCATGGTCGCTCCTTTGTGGTGTTCTCAGCTTCTCTGCACAGCGGCTGCGTTCTCGTCCTACCCACTGCTTCCTCAGGGCTTCAGGTCCATGGCTGTCCCTAGTCCCAAGTCTCCCTCGTGCTTTTCCAGCTCAGTTTCCTCCTAACCAGCCAGCCTGTGCCCTAAATCTAAAGACCAGAGGGAGGAATTGTGCCACCTGTTCCTCTTTTCTGGCCACTGCACGTGAGTCACTGGCCCCCTGACAATCCCATGGTGGATCAGAGGCCTCCTCTGGGGCAGTGAGCAGGGGCCAGGGCCCAGCACAAGCGATGGTGGTGACCGACTTAACAGGGGCCTGGGCCCAGCAATATCTAGGAGGAGTGAGCCATGCATCCTGTGGGACCAGCATTATCTCTCAGAGAAGGTGACTGCATGCTCCTGTGGAGATGTGGACAAGTATGTCCACTATAGCTCTGTTTGCAATAGAAATGGCCTTGTTGACCATCTAAGGGAACTGGGTAAATAAATTATGGCACTACCATGAAGTGGAATGCTATCCAGCAACTAAAATGAATAGGCTAGATTGTCACACAATCATGAGGCTAAATCTCCAAAGAAACAGTGGAAAAAAAAGAAGGATCTAGATGGTATAATGCCACTTGAATTTATTTTAAAGTCACACCAGAGTTTTACACACACACGCACACACACATATGGATACTCCAGAAGGTTTGTGCAAAAATAGAATTGAAAGATAATACAAATTTTTCCATGAAATTTTGTCCTTTTTTTGTAGCTGGCCAATATGGGAATCCAAACCCTTGACCTTGGTGTTCTAGCATCATGCTCTAACCAACTGAGCTAACCGACCAGCTTTCCAGGAAATTTTTGGAGACTCCTCGTGTGTGTGTGTGTGTGTTTGTACACAGTGTTACTACATAGTGTGTATATTTTATATATATTATATAGTAATATAAGACACATGTAATATGTATATATAATATATACATATATTACACTGTGTAGTGTATAGTATATATACATATATTACACATATATGGAAAGATTTGTATAATCTTTCTATTTTATTTTTCCATGAACTTTTTGAAGTACCCTTGTGTGTGTGTGTATACACACCTATACACACTATATAGAATATATTTATATATAGTGTATATATTCTTTATATGCCTGAAATATTTCATATTGTTACAAAGTATGATTAGAGAATGGGAGGTTATCTGGGGTGTCTGAAACTTAGTTCGTGGGGAGGAAAAATGTCCCGCGAGATAAAAGCAGGAAGGTAGGTGGAACCTTGGCCATGCAGGTCATGAATTTTCTAGCCAGTAGGGTTTGGGATGTGGGAGTTGGGGAGACATAAAGTGGAGACAGTGACATGATCTGCCCTCAGTGTGAAAAGTGACTGGGAAGGAAGGAGCTTGGGGGTCAGGAGATTGGGTAGGAGGCTGCTGTCGTGGTCCAGGCAGAGTGGATGTGGGGATGAGAGTGAGAGTCCCAGGTAAAGCAGCGGGACCTGGTGAGGATGGGATGTGAACAGCCACTTCTACTGGAGCCCTTAGTACTGTGTCCTTGACACTCAAAGGAGTGTTGGCTGTTGAAGTGGTAGAACTGGTTTACCCAGACCATGAGAGCTGTGTGTTCTCACCGTTCAGTGGAACCTTCTCTGTCAGGAAACTACCTGGAAAAGCACACTAGAGTTGGAAAGAGGGCTTGGAGAGAAAAATGACTCCCAGGAAAGGCAGTCGTTTCCCAGAGTCTGACTGGTCAGGCGTAAGTCTGTATTCTTATAGTAAAATATCTGTTATATTTCCAAACCCCATATTAGGATGCAACTTATTACAGAAAGATTCTGTGGAGGAATTCTTTAAATAATGAGCTCCATATATGCATTACTAGGTCGTTTCTTTATCAAAAAATATATTTTAACTTAGTAAGTAGAGGCAAATGGTCTCTATAGAAGGCTCAACCTACTTTGACTTTCTGTTTGACAATTTGGTTCTGTGATGGTCTTCATCTCCATTAAAATTCTAAAAAATAACTTTTAGTGTTGTTCTTACTGTTATTAGTTGTAGGAAATACAGTTAATCAAAAAGAGGAAAGTAAATATCACCGATAATCTTACCACTCAGAAAAATTTTGGCAAATTATCTTTTTGGTTATGTGATATATGTGTGCGTGTGTACATTTGCTTTTTAGCTGTCTTTTTTCATTTTACACAAGTTGTTAACATTTTTTAACTCATTAAAACACTTCCCTTTTAGTTTCTCTTCAGTCTTCTTTACCCCAACCTTCTTGGTCAATATCATTTTTATTAGCTTTATTTTCTATAGTCTGTATTGTGAAAACGGTGGGCTTTTAAGTTGTCTCCCATCTAGGAGCTCTGTTCTAATACTAACTGATTTTTCCAAATCACACAGTCCCCTCTTAGTCGACTGGGCTGTTCTTCTTCTAGGGGAGTCGCTTCACCATTTCTTCCAAACCAGTTTAAATGGCTGTATTGAATTCTGTCCAGTAGAAGTTCCATGATTTATTTAACCATTCCCTAATTTGGGGCATTTGTATTGTTTCCAAGTTTTTGTTATTATAAGCATCACTGTGGACATGTTTGTAACTATTACTAGTGTACACTTATAGTCGTTTCTGTAGATTAGAAGAATTCCCAGAAGTTCTGTATCCATTTGTGCCCCGGAGTTGAATGGCTTGGAGTAGAGACAGCTGCCTGGCATTGGCTTTACAGGGCAGGATCCTGATAGCTCACTACTTTGTGTGTGTGTTGTCACTTCTTCCTCTGTCATCCTTGCCATCACCTCAGCAAATAGAGTGGTAGCTAGTAAGTCCTGCATTATTTTGTTTCTCTTAATGCCATGCCTGGAGAGAGGCACATGGGATTGTTTCAGAGGGCCCCATTGATACCCTAAATTAACATCATGTCCTCCTGGTACTTTTTCTAGTTCTGGCTTTTGTCTTAGCAGCCACCCAGGGTCACCTTGTGGACTGGGAAGGGTCCATCAAAATCTCATCTGGTTTTAGGACAATGAGTCTCATTTTGCAGACAAAGTCTGGGGAGGTCAGGAATGTTGCTCCAGATGAGTGGCTTTCAGATGGTTTTTATCTTTGCTTATGTGGGGAAGGGCCCCTATGACGCACTTACCCCATTGTTCCCACTTTCTAGTAGAAAAGAATTAGGGAGGGACCACGTAAAGAATAAGGTGATATATAGACAACAGAAGCTCACAGGCATACTACAGATTCATTATATGAGAACAGCCCGTTCCTATACAATGGTGCCAACTTTATTCATTAGCTTTCTGGTATAGAGTAACTTTGCATGTATTATTAGGTTACTGTCACATTTTTGTTAGGTAAAACCATGCAGATTTCCAATTAAGACAAAGAATGTGCAATTTCCTGAAGTCAAGATTGAGATCATAACCTTGAGTACTCAAGAATTCCAAATTTAATTAATCCATCAAATTATGATTACTACAAGGAAATGCCCTATCAATATCAGATGTGATGAGAGGGTGATATGGCCGGGACGAGTCACTCTTCTGATGGCTGGCCTGACTTGTCCTGATAGTGTCTCCTATCAGAGTGTGTGTCTCTTCAGGAAGCTGCCAGGTTCTCTTCTAATACGCTTTTCCTGTTTCACGCAGATTTTGCCATTGTGAATGTGATGTGTTGCTTTTCTTCCATACTCCCTATGTTTTCTCAGCCCTGATTTCCTGCTGAAGTCTTAAGTTCCTCGCATCAGGAGGCTGCGAGCTTTCCAAGCTGAGCAGAGTGGGAGAGAAAGAGAAAATGTTGATTTTGTCTTACAGCAAAAAGAGCCCTGCTATGACCTGCTTCTTGGAAGGAATGGAATGTTTTCAGTATCTTTGTCTTTGTTCTCTAGAGTCACACTCAATCACATTAGTTCAGCTTAGATCATCCTATAGGTCAAATGTGTCCCCCAAAGATTCATGCATTGGAAATTTAAGCTCCATTGCAATAGTGTTAAGAGGGTGGGAAATCCTATTATGGTAATTAAAAGGTGGGGCTTTTAGGAGGTCATTAGATTGTAAGGACTGTACTCTTGTGAATGGATTAATCCATTGATGGTTTAATCGTAGTAATGGGCATGATTTTTTGGTGGTTTTATAAGGAGAGCAAGTGAGGAGGTTAGCTCTCTTGCTTGGTCATTTGCCATGTGATACTCTGCATCACTGTACAGAGTTACCACCAAGAGCAAGGCCCTTGCCAGACGTGTTCTTTGGACTTTGGACTTTGGACTTCCCAGCCTCCAGAAACTGTAAGAAATAAATTTTATTTCTTTATAAATTATCCAGTTGCAGGTATTTTGTTATAAGCAACAGAAATGGACTAATACAGAAAATTGGTACCAGAAGTGGGATGTTGCTTATAGCAAATACCTGAAAATGTGGAAGTGGCTTTGGAACTGGGTAATGGGCAGAAGCTGGAAGAATTTAGAGGAACAGACTAGAAAAAGCCTTGATTCTGGTGAGGGTTTAGAAACAAGAAGACTAGGGAAAGTTTGGAACTTCTTAGAGACTGGTTAAATGGTGGTGACCAGAATGCTGATAGAAATATATACTATAAAGACTATTCTAAGGAGATCTCAGATAGAAACAAGGAAGAGCTTGTTGGAAACTAGAGCAAGAGTCACCCTTGGTGTAGAGTTACAAGGAACTTGGCTGCATTCTGTTCATGCCCAAAAGTTTTATGGAATGTGGAACTTAAAAATTATGAACTTGGGTATTTGGTGGAAGAAATTTTTAAGCAGCAAAGCATTCAGGAAGCTGTGTGGATACATGCAACAGCCTATACTGAGTTATGGCAGAAAAGGCATGATGTAAACCCAGAATTTATCATTAAAAACAAAGCACAGGTAAAAAAATCAAAAAACTCTCAACCTGGCCACATAGAGAGTGGAAAGGTGTCTTTGGGAGAGAAAACCAAGGGTGTAGCCCAGGGCTGTTTGCTAAGGAGTTCAGGACAGAAGGAGGGGGATCATCAAGAGAGTGGAAGAAAGACCCAGAAGGCATTTCCGAAGGCATCTTTGAGGCCTCCCCTCCCATCACAGGCCCAGAGGCCTGGGGAGACAGAATGGTTTTGGGGAACAGGCCTAAAGCACCCTCCAATGGCTCACTTCCCAGGGCCACCTCAGGATGCTGCTCCCTGCACCCTGGCTGCTCCAGCTGTGGCTCAATTGGCCCTGGGTGCTGCTGGACCCACAGCTTTGGAAGACACAAGCTGGACACTTTGCCAGTGTCCACATGGTGTTAAGTCTGCAGGCTGGCAGAATACCAGAGCTTGTGGAGGCACCATAGCCAGATTTCATAGGATGTATGGAAAAACCTGGGGGCCCAGGAAAAGATTTGTCACAGGGGCAGAGTCACCTCATAGAGTCTTCACTAGAGCAATGCCAAGCAGAAATGTGGGGTCAGAGTTGCAGCAGAGGACCCCCAGTAGGGCCATACCTAATAGAACCGTGGGAGCTGGACCACTGTGGAGACCCCAGAATTGTAGAGCTACCAGCTTGCAGTGCCAGCCAGAGAGAGTGAAGCATGAGCTGAACTCAGGAAAGCCATAGGAGTGGGGCTGCTCCAAGACTTGGGCCCAGTCCTCACACTAGAGTTCAGAGGATGCCGAAAATGGAGTCAAGGGAGTATATTCTTCAGCTTTGAGATTTGATGCCTGCCCTGCTGGGTTTTGAACTTGGTCTGGACCTGTTACCCCTTTCTTTTGGCCTATTTCTCCATTTTGGAATAAGAATTTCTGTCTTATTTTAGTCCCCTCATTGTATCTTGGAAGTAAGCAACTTGTTTGATTTCACAGATGATTCTGCGGCCTTGCAAGCTGAAACAAGTTAAGACTTTGGGGATGGAATGAATGTGTTTTCATGTGAGAAGAATGTGAACTTTGGGGGCCAAGGGCAGAATGCTGTGGGTTTGAATATGTCTCCCAAAGGTTCACGCATTGGAAATTTAATTTCCATTGTAACCATGTTGAGAGGCTGGGAAATTCTATTATGGTAAGTGAAAGGTAGGACCTTTAAGAGGTGATTAGAATGTGAGGACTGTGTGCTTGTGCATGGACTGATCTATTGATGGTTTGATGGGTAGTAACGGGTGTGGGTTGTGATGGCTTTAAAGAAAAGCAAGTGAGGAGGTTAGTTGTCTTGCTCAGCCCATTCACTATGTGATACCCTGTGTTGTGGTCCTCACCAGATGTGTTCCTTGGACTTTGGACTTCCCAGCCTCCAAAACTGTAAGAAATAAATTTCATTTCTTTTTAAATTATCCAGTTTCGGGTATTCTGTAATAAGCAACAGAAATGGACTAATACAGATCACATGACCTCCCTTTGGCTAAGAGGATAGGACCCCGACTGTGGTCCTCTTGCATTATAGTCACCGAGAGAGAGGTAATTCTAATAAAGTAGAAGGAGAATGGATGCTGAGTAACTTAAACGAAAAGCCGCTACCAGTGTCCACTATAGATGTGATCTGTAAACGGCCCACTCACTCCCCATCTGGCTGGGAATCTGGGCCTGGGTATCTTGTGGGTAGCACCATTGCATATGTTCCTCTGGTCCCAACAATTTGGTTCTGTTTAATCCTTTTTTCTCCCTGAGTCATGTAGGTTCCTTAGTTAGCAGAGTTATAGTTACACAATAGGGGGAAAAGCCATGAATTTAGGAGCATGGTGGGTTAATATTTTGGCTTTGCTACTCACCAGCTGGATGATCTTGACTTTTCTCAGCTTTGGTTTCCTCATGGCTACAAGCAAGGGGATGAGGGACCTCTCAGAGTTGTTCTGAAAATTAAGTGGGACAGCCTCGGTGAAAGCGCGGAGTTTTGCACAGGGGATTTAGGAGGTCGGAGGTGCTGAATGAATGTGTGGTTGCGTTTTCTCCTTCCCCAGAGCCCTGATGGGCATCCCAGGTTGCCCGCCCCTGCACAGATGCTGCAGCTCCTAGTGTTTAAGTGTGTGGGTTTTAGAGTTGGACAGGCCTGGGTTCCACCACTCTTTGATCATGCAATCTTGGGCAAATTGTATAACTCTGTGAACCTGTGTTTCTTCCTCAGTAAACTTAGCACTGTTTTCTTCCTCCCTCATATGGCAGTGGTGTGAAATCATAGAAGACTCAGGTTGCAGGTGCTCAGCTCAGTGCCTGGCACGTAGATGATGCCCATTTGTCATCACACGGGGTGAAATCTTTTTATGGACTCAAGCCATGGATCCAGACCTTACTTCTGCCTGCATCTGCCCTGCTCCAACTGGCAATCATTCCCTTCTTGCAGGGGAAGCAGCTCTTTCAGTGCAAGAGGGAGGAAGTTGCCGCTATTGCTGCCCCCACCCCAGTCAGGGTTTTCAGACATACTTACTGGTCCCATATTTGTGTCTTGATTTGGGTCAGTCTGCCTTCAACCCCACACAGTGGGCCTCAGTGACTCTCTCAGTCTATGGGGAGAAAGTTAATTCTAATCCCAAGAGTTCTGGAAAAGTCCCACCTACCCAGCAGGCGTTATTTATTTATGCTTTAGTCTTTGTAGATTACTCTGAGTTGCTTGCAGCTCTACAGAAAGTCCCGAGTAAGTGGAAGTCGTACATGCACCCGAAGTAATTAATGCACTTTCTACTAGTGAGGAAACATGTAATTTGCAGGAATGTGTGTCAAGACCCACCCTGCTAAATTTATACCCTGTCATTTGCAGTGTTTGCTGGCACTGAATTGGCACATTGGTGAGTCTAGCCTACCTGCTTCACAATTATGTCTGCTGGCTGGTA
Organism: Cynocephalus volans; assembly: GCF_027409185.1. Lineage (NCBI taxonomy): Eukaryota > Metazoa > Chordata > Mammalia > Dermoptera > Cynocephalidae > Cynocephalus > Cynocephalus volans. The sequence continues at coordinate 134,511,348 of NC_084463.1, forward strand.
TTGCAGGATTGAGTAACTGGGGAAACCGAGATATCAATCACTTAAGTAAATTAGAACCGGCTCCTGGGACCCATCTGAGATCACTCTCTGGTAGGGGAGTCTGGTTAATCATGTTTCCTTTGTGCAAACTTGAGAGCTTCCGATAAGGATGAGGAAGGGAAGAAGCACGTGTCCTGAGGCTTTTCTGGGTGTGGGTGGACTGTTGGCTTGGGAGGGCAATTCTGTAGCAGTCTCCCCCCAGACAACCCTCTGGAAAGAGAAAACACAAAACTCATAACAGAAAGAGTTTATGGTCTGTTTTATGAGCTGCATCAGCCCTAATAACCAGCTCTGGGGAGACTCTTGTTAGTTTTCAGAACTGGAAGTTACTTCGCAGCCTGTGCAGACCAGTGGTTTCTGTAAAATCCTTGTAAATTTTCTTTCTTGGAAAACCTGTAGGAGAATCTTGCAGGCTGCAATACAGGCTTCTAGTTCTGTTGTGTGCTAGGAAGAGGGTGTGAGATGGTCAGGTTTTCTCACGGTTAAGTTTTTGTGGCCAGCTAAAAGAATCCAGTGGAAGATGAAATAAAGTTTAGGTGGACCCAACCCTGGTATAAATCCCAGATCTTCAGTTTACTCCATGTGACTGTGGGTGGACTGTTTAGCTCCCTTGAGCCTTTCCTCAGTTGTGAAATGGAGCTAATGATTCCTTTGATTAAAGCTGTTATAAATATTAGATGTTTGTAAAGGCATCTGGCACGGAGAACACCCAATAAATGGTAATTATCATCAATGCCATTTATATCTGGGGAAGGGCATATTATTTATCAGTTGTAAAGAACGCTTGGCTACACAAACCAGACAGAATGGGTAAACAGACTGGGTAGAATTCTATATTCTGGGGTTGTAGCTAAAGAAAAGCCTCAATCATCCCAACTTCAGCATTCATGGAAGAGGGTGGCATTCTTATTTGGTCTTCAGACCTACTCAAGGCTTGGAGAATATAAGGAGGAATTTAGAATCTAGGGAAAGAGATCCTTTCTCTGGGGAGTTTGTTGTGATCAAAGACCATGACTTTAAATGCTCCTGTTGCAAGACTGGGTCTGTAGATATTTGGACAATTCCATGAGTGTCCCGGTCCTGTGGGGTGAGAAAGAATGATTATTTTCTCTCTGTGTGTGTGTCTGTGTCTATTCCTACTAAATATTTATGGGCTGGCAGACTGCAACTGGAAAAGGCCTGTGTTTAACTGGCTAAATATTAACAAGCATATTCAGGAGAATTGAGGCCTTTGTTTTGTCCTTTTAAGAAATGAATCCGTTCTTATTCACTGTGTTTATGCAGGAAAACTGAGCTATGCGGGGAAGAAGTACTGCCTTGTTTTCCTTGTAGGCTTTCCAGCTTGGACTTCAATTTCCACTGAGGCCTTATTTTTAAAAACATGTTTTTACAGCAGAATTACAACTGTGGAGATTATAGCAGTCTCTTACAACTTCGGTTATGAAAATAATGTATGTCCTGTTTTTATTCCTTTTAATTGACCATTCGTTCTCTTACCTTCCTTTTTCTCCACATGGGGACAGTGCCAAATATCTCCCTCCTTTGTATTTTTTTGTGCCTCCTCCAGCACTCCGAAATCAAGGCCTAAGTACACATCTTCACTTTTTCCTGGCTTCCTGGTATACAGTGAACTGGATTTCGTACTACTCAAATGCCCATCCTTTCTCCAACTCCCCTCTGTGGCTACTTCTACTTTTTCTTCCTAGAACTTCTCTGAAGAATTTTTTTCCTTAATTTGGTAGTGCTTCCCAGGAAACTCCCTTTTCTGCTGTGAGACTGACCTTATTGTTTTATTAAATCAAATGCTTCCAAACAGTAGTTTAATCTACTGGTTTGGGAGCAGTTATCACAGGCAAGGGTTTTAATGAACTCCCTTTGCACGATTTGGTGGGGTGTCCTGCTCACCTGGCTGAAAAGAAGGCTAAAGAAACAGGTACGGGAGAAGACAGTCTTGTGCTGTTTTCCACTTACATACCTGAAAAGTTAGTTTACATCAGAATAGAGATGGATTTTCCCACTGCCAAAGGTTTATGTTGGAAGGTGTAAAGTGGAATCGGGAAGGTGAAATTGACTCTTTAGGAAAGAATGGGTCTCCCACCTCCACTGTAATCTCTGCTGTGCATCCTCATAAGTAGGTTTGGTGCTACTGAAATGCAAATGCTATTCTTTCTTTTATCGATTTGCTTACAGAAAGTTGCAGAAATGTAATACATGCAGAAAATGCTGTGAATCACTTTACCTTCTGCAAGAGTTTTTTTATTAGTATTGTTGCAGAAAGGAGCATGTCAACAAGGCAGGTCTAGAAAAACAGTTTTCAAAAGGATTGTCTTGTTTGGCTTATGAAGCAGTTATTTTCTAGAAATCTGTAACCAGTATCAGGAATTTTCCAGCTTTGCATACATAGCTACTTATCACAATTTGATTCTACTCCTTGCTTTTTTCTCTTTTGTCCTTTGGGTTTTGAAGATTTGAGGGAAACTGGTCAGAATTGTTGATAGAGTGCTCAGGACTTGAAAAATACTATCAGCACAGAAGACTGAAGAATATAATCTACTATCTCATATTTGTGTCTGGATTCTTCGAATGCTAAAATTTGAAGCCCAGGGTAGCTCTTGTATTGCTCATTACATTTGGGATTGCCTGCTTCTTGCTCCAACGATGTAGTCTGAAGAAATGCAAACAAAGTACAGCATTAGCCTGAGCAAAACATATAACTAGGACAGTGGATCTGCTGCCAAAAATACCATCTGCTGTTTTCCAAAGCCAAAGATTAATGACTTGAGTTGTCTCTGCCTTCAGCAAATAGTCAGAGACTAAATATATATATATATATATATATATATATATGCACCGTATATATATGTCTTATATATATGTTTTATATATATATATATATATATATATATATATATATATTTTTTTTTTTTTTTTAATTTGGCCATCCCTTCATAGTATTTCTTGCTAGAAGAGGAATATATGTTGGAGTTAGTAAAGTAAGGAGCAACTCCTTGATTCCCAAATAGATGCCTAAAAATTTCCCAAAGCTTCTAAATTGGGTTTTCTTGCTGTTTCCCTTTCCCAGTCTCTTTCTGTACAGGGCTGCTGGCTAAACCTACCTGAAGCATTACTCATTCATGTCACTCCCCTGCTCAAAGAGGTGATGTTGACTTCTTGTTGTGTATAAAGGCAAGTCCAAACTCCATAGCCTGGCGTTTACAGCTTTTCCCAGCCTTACGTCCCTTGCTTCTCTTTATGACTGTTTACCTTCATGCCTCCGTTTAGCTCAGTGTTTCTTTTAGAATGTAGGTCTACGTTTTACCCAACCTATGAAACCAGCCTGGTTGAAAATTATTCCATGAAGCATTCCATGAGCTTCCCTTGGAATAAATTTCTCCCTCCTTAGTAATTCCTACATCCATTTCCTGCTCCTGCCTGTGGCAGCTATGACTTCTGACTTTTATGGTTACAGTAATGTGCTGCATAACGACATCTAAGCAATGATGGACCGCATGTACGATGGTGGTTGGAGCAATAGCCTATACCATATAGCTAGGTTTGTGTAAGTACATTCTGTGATGTTTGTGCAACAATGAAATCACCTAATAATGTGTTTTTCAGATGTATTCCTGTTGTTAAACCATGCATGACTGTATAGCTATTTTTGTGCACACTCTTTTCTGGTCAACTGTAGGTTTTCACTGGGCTCAAACCTTGAATACACTGAGTATTCAATAAGTTCTTTTGGGGTGAATGAGTAGTTCAATGAATACTTACTATAAAACAGAACACGTGATAGGCACTAGGTGGATATTAAATATAACCATCTTGTTCCGTGGACCCAATGCAGTGACAAAATGTCATTGTTGAGGGGAGCACTGGCTCAGGCATTTTATAGTGAGAACCCACTAGCGGTCAGTGTAGTCCAGTTTGAGATGTGGATGGTCCCCCAATATTTGGGATGTAAGTTAGGATTTGTGTACTAGATTTTCTGCTATCTCGATAAATTAAGACTTTGAAAGGGTGGAGAGAGAACCATAAACAATTGTAGCTTGTGTGTTCTTCATAATAGGGTGGCCTGTTTTTGCTGTTTTGGGGGCACAGTGGTGGTCAAGAGGAAAGATCCTTGGGGAGCCACATAGACCTTGATTTGCATCCTAGTTCTCATTGACTGGTTTGTCATCTTGAACCTCAGTTTCTTCATCTGTAAAATGGGCATAGTAGCTACTCAGTAGGGATGCAGTATGGATTAAATAACATACACAAAGTACCAGTGCAGGCTCTAACACATAGTAGGTGCTCCAGAAATATAGACATCACTTCTAAGGGAAGCTTGAGTGGTGGTGGCCTGTCCCCAGCATCATTAATGCATGACTTCATAGTCTGACAACATAGCCGTGGTAGGAGGCGGCAGGTAGGGTCATAGTTGTTTTTAATTTGAAATGTTTAAAAATGCTTTTTCATTGCTATTGTCCTTGAAGCGTTTTCTTACTATTGATTTTATTTAATCAATTTAGATTTCCTTCCTTCTATATTCTAAAGTCACTAGAGGTTAGGAATTCTGGTTAATATATCTCTATGTCAAAATGTGAACCTCTGGGAATTTTGAAATAAAATCTGCAGACGGGAAAGGTGGAAGGAAAAAAACCTCTGGTGCTTGAGAGTAGAGGATGGAAATTTATGCAGTGTTTAAATTCTTATCTCTCCATTGTGATTCTGAAGTTACTTGTTAATTTTGAAATGTGAAAATAACCTACTGCATATAAACGGGCTTGTCCATAGATGATTATATTTGGTATATTTAGAGATAGGAGTGCTGTTCTTATTTGTGTGGATGTTCTGAGAAATATTTTGTTTTCTAAATGTCTCTGACCTTTCTTATCTCTTGTCCTTTAAGCAGTACTGAGGACAGTGCCTGATTCCCAGGGGGAGTTTAGTAAAAACACATTTTTCTGAAATTGCATACTTGTTAGAAGGGCCCCTTATCCTCTCAGAACCTTGCTAGGCAAAGAAACTTTGAAGAACTGATGTCTATTTCTTTGGATGGTGTTTTACAAAATTTATTCCTTTTTCTCCTCAGGAGTTTGTAACCCCCAGGGAAGTGTACTTGGGTTTTTTCCTTTTGTGTAGTTGTTGGAGTGACTGACAGTGGTTGTTATGGATGCCTTGAAGTCCTTTTGCCTCCTACTGGCCAGTTTTACTGGTATTCTGAGGCTGGAGACGTCCCTGGGTTGGTTCCACAGTAATGTGTTTGCTAGGATTACTGTAGGAGAGCTAAGACAAGGCTGAATTTGCTGGCATAACCCTTTTTTTTTTTCCCCTTAATACACTTATTTTCCCAAGTCTTCAGTTGGCTCTTTCTTCTTAAGGCTTTCCTGGCATGATCTTGGGATCTATGACTTGCTGTTGAACTGTGGGTCTGTGGTTCTTGGGCCTGGTGAGTGTGGTTTGAGGTGTACCTCCCACACCTCACCACCTTCCTGTCCTCGGAGTGTGAGCTTTGAGCAGATGCATAGGTGTTGATGGGACTTTTACAGGGGTGGCGGAGGTGGCCGGAGATTGAGTTGCTCTGGGCAGAAGTTTGAACAGAAGCTATTTGTTTTGTGGGAACACAAGAAGCTGATCTGAGAAAGAGAGAGAGAGAGACAGAGGGGTGATTGACAGGAACACATCTGTATCCTGAACACAAATGGACATATTACCAACCTGGCCTTGAATGAAAATGCTGTAACACCATCGTGGGAAAGGAGGGTCTCTGTGATGCCCGAGGACTGCATCTGGCGGGAAGGTGCAAAGCGTGGATGTGAGTGTACCCATTGGGATGTCGGGTGTGCTCCTAACATTGCAAGCGCTTGGCCTGTGACTCCAGGATCACTTCTAACGTCAGAACGGCTTGGCCGGTCACTCCGGGATTGCTCCTAACATCTGAAGGGCTTGGCTGGTGATGCCAGGAGAGCTCCTAACGTTGCAAGAACTTGGCCAGTAACACTGGAAGTGCTGCTAACATTGGAAAGGCTTGGCCATTGATGCTTGGGAGTGCTCCTAGTGTTGCAAGGCTTGGCTGGGGACACGGGGAGTGCTCCTAACATCACAAGCCTCCCCTTGGTTGGGTAGCCCTTCTCGCCTGCTACCTCTTTTCCTGTGTGCTTCAGGAGGTGGAGGGAACTTTGCTGGTGAGCTGAGTCCCTGAACATCTGGGCAGCGGTGGTGACTTGGCAGTGCCCTTTTCAAAGAGTTGCTATGGCAAAGGAGAGAGGGAGAGAGAGCAACAGATTCAGATCTCTCACTCAGCTTCAGTCAGAAATCGGCATTCAGGTGCCTGATCTGTGGACTCATCGAGCATAAATCATCCTGGATCGCTTTACTCTCTGTGTAGTTTGCTCTACACTTTATATTTTTCTTTTTGCCAAAGACAAACAAAAACCCATTTATTTAACAAAAGAAAGGGGGGACCCCCACACTAGCCATCTGGAAGAGTTCAGCACAGACCCCTAAAATGCCTGATTAGCTGAGAATGACCCCCAAGGAGTTTGGGGTGAACTCTACTGGAACCGGAGATGGAATTGGCCCCTAGGAGGGGAGTCTCCACACCTTCAGACTCATTTTGGAAGGAAAGCTAGAACAGCCGGGCGGACTTTTCCTAGCACATCCCAGTGTCTGGATGTTCAGCAGGCTTCCCTAGATGGGATCACAGAGCCCTGCGCCAGGCCTGAGAAGTTTGCATGCTTGGGGTTTATCAGGGTGTGGCTGATGCCATTTTGGGCACTGGAGAAAAGGAGTGGAGCTGATTCCAGTATTAGGGGAAAATGAGCAAATCAATTAAAAATAAATGCTGGACATGCCATTCCCCCTCCTCACAGTGCCTGTCCCCCACCAGTTGGTGTATTGTGAACTGTTGGAATTGGCGTGATTTTGACCCCTGAGTTTGCTGGCGGCTTGGGCTGTAGAGAGAAGAAAGGAGAGAGTCTACTGGGAATGCACAGAGGGGGTGCCTGTGAGCCGGCTATGCCATTGAAAAACGTATTTTTCTATTTTTTAAGTAAACTTTTTATAGAAATTTAACACACTTACTGAAAAGCGCACAGACGTTAACTGGGAACTCTGTGCATTTTCATGAAGTAAACACACCTGGGAACCAATGCTCAGATCAAGAACTAGAGCATTGCCGACAGCCCCAAGCCCCTGTGGTGCCCCCGCCCCATCCTCCCACCCTCACCCCATCATTATCCTGACTTCCAACATCACAGATTAATTTTTTCTCTTTTTGAACTGGCAAGTGTGTCTGGCTCCTTTTACTCAACATTAAAAACATCTCATTTCCGTTCCTCCTTTCCAGCAGGCCCGTTGTAGGATGACCCTCTACCCACTTGGGTGGTGAGAGCAGCTCCAAAGCCTTCGTGACCAGGCACCCCACCAGCCTTGGGCTCCCGATCCAGCAGTCTCTTTCCAGGCGCCCTTGAATGAGCTCCTCTGTCTTCCAGCAGCAACCGTGGCCAGATGCCACCTGGAAGACTGGGGAGTGTGGAAACAGGAGTCCAGTGCAGGCTCCAATTGTGGGCTCACAGGGAGCACAGGCAAGACTTGGAGAGACTCCCTGCATTTCCTGCAGAGGATGAATTGAATTATATCCCTTATATCATTAGAGTCAGAGCCCCTGGCACTCCCATCCCTCACAGGCTACCAAAGGCATGGGCCTGTGGTGCAGAATGGGGCTGTCCAGGAGGGAGGGGAGAGACGTGTGGCTGTGGAAGGTGGCTCATAAACTGTCTTGTAGAATACGCTTGTGCTCTAGAAGGGAAGGGTAGCCCTGGGTCATTTCCTGTAATAACTCACTAAGAAGCAGCCATCCGTAGGCTTCCCCAGGTATTCCCTGTTCAGTTTTTCTTTTTAGTGTGAGCCAATATTTGGGACTATTATTTTCATAACTGTGTCAAATATTCTTATCCCAAACTTGCTTTTCTCAAATGTTAAGGAATGCTTTGTCTTTTTTTAAATAATTTTTTATAATTCGATGAAAAGGATGACATTTTCCTTTTGGCTTTTATTTCTTAAGGTTAAAGGAGCCTCTGTGTGTGTGTGTGTGTATTTTTACAATGAACATTGCTGTGAAACCCCTCCCCCAGGTCATCTTCGTAGCTCTTATTAAGTTCTCCAGGCATGTTTACTATGGTGACATTTTAAAGAATTGGTTTTAAAGAAAAGATGCCAATAGAAAATATACCTACATTTTAAAAGGACCTCTCAAGTCCTCCTCAGAGTATGAATGTGTTCTAAGACATTGCAGATGTATATGTATATACAGGTACATATATATTGAATACAGGTACATATCTCGGGATAAACAAACATGGGACTATGCTGTGTATATTGTTTTGCAACTTGCTTTTTCCCCTCTGTGTTCTAGACATTTTTTCTTGGCAGTCCATTCCAGCTCCTGGGTTCTTTTGAAAGGCTGCAGTGTGTTAGTCTGGACATGCGTTATCATATTTACCAATCTCCCTCTTGGTAGTTCTTTTAAGTTTTGAGCTTTTACAAATAATGCTGTAAAGGAAAAAAAAAAAAATCTTCATGCTTTTCTATGCATTTATATACTCCTAAGGATAAATTCCTAGAAATGGAATCATTGGGTCCAAAGGTATACTCATAATAAATTGTGCTGGGTACTGCCAAATGGCCCCAGCGAGGCTGTACCAATTTGTACTCCCACCAATAGGGTACAAGGATGCCAGTTTCCACACACCTGTGCCAGCTCTCAGTATTATCCATCTTTTTAACTTTTGCCAATCTGTTTTTTAAAAATGGCATTTTCACTTGCATTTGTTTGACTACTAGTGGGATTGTGCCTCTTTTCATTTGTTTATTAGTCATCTTTATTTTTTGTGCCATGTTTGTTCACTTCCTTTGCCCATTTTTCACTTGGTTTGTTTGCAATTTTCTTATTGATTTTTAAGGCATTCTAATTAGGGCCACAGAGGATTGTTTGGAAAGATGCATTCTGAAAAAAAACCCATCTTGATTGGCATCCCTGACTATCAAGTGCCAGAAAAGATCAAGTAGTCTTCCTTTTTGGTTAAAGTCTTTGGTTTTCTGCTTTGTTTTTATTTAATGAGGGGAAATTTTTCCTTGGCCTGTAAATATCTTGTCATTTGTGTGGCCTGGGGTGGCTCGTGAGTGACGAAAGTGAGCAGGGCCAGGCAGGGGTTGGAGCCTGTTGAAGCTGATGATTGCGGACGTTCGGTGAGAAGCTGGATCCGTGGCCTCCTGTCTCTTCAAAACCGTGGTCTCTCATGTCATTAGCACAAAGCACAGGATCGACAAACGCAGAGATGAGAGGATCTCTTAGCAGTGTTGGCAGTTCTGCTTCATTATGTCTCTACTCTGCTGGCATTTCCCACATCAGTCTTGCTCCCTAAACTCCCTTGGCAGGTTCACTGGAGCCAGGGTTCTTCTCTTCTCTTCCAGAGCATGAGGAGAGCTGCCACCTTCCATGTTGGTAAACAACCTGGGCTGTTTGTTCTAAGGATGCTGGGGCTGCCGGGGATGGGGGTAGCTGGGGGCCTGGGTCCCAGTGCTCCCACGGCCATTGATGACAGAGGCATGCTCTTGACTGAACTCTTTTAGGCCCCTTCATTCCTGCCAGACCACGCTCGCTGCCTCCAAAGCCAAGGGCTTGCTTTTTTTGCTTGCTCTGGGTAAGAGTCCCAACCCCAAATGCCACCGTGTTGCAGCTGTCACTACTCCCTGGATACAGAAAGAAACAAATAAAAGAGTAGGGTGCTGATGGTTGGGGATTCACTGCAGGGAGAGGAAAATCAGCCTCTGTGGATGGAGGCCTGAAGGCCTGACTGAGAGGCTGTGTCTAGCCCAGTGCAGAGTGGAAACCGAGGGCTGGCTCTTTTGGCTGTTCCCAGCTGCTGGATGCACCAGGCTTGGCTCTTCACCCCCGTCACATGTGTCTGCCCTGGATTTCTTGTGAGCTGGCTCTGTGAGAATGAGTCATCCCATCATGTTGCATTCGTAGTATGGGCAGCTGTGTCAGATAATGTTGACAGCCTGCGTCATCGCAGACAAGGTTCTCATGCCCAAGAGTTGCAAAGGTGAACTCGTACCTGCTAAGGTTGCAGTCTACAGTTGGGCTACATTTCAATATTTACTTGAAGCTGTGAACAATGATTATTTTATGCTCAAACTAATCCAGAGGCAAAGATAACTTTGTAGAAAATCCCAGCATCCGCAGACTTCTCAGCAAAGAATAATAAAAATAAAAAATACTTTTGGTTTCTGCTCCTCCTCATTTTTTTTTAATAAGCAAATTCAGAACAAGTTATTATCTGAACATGAAGGCACATGTTTTAGTTTCATAAATCCTAAACTGTGTGCAAATGTGGACTGTCCACAGGATTGAGAATAATCCTCATTTGCAGCAATAAGCCACAAAACGGTGAAATGCTTTTCACAGTAGTGTAGCACGGGGAAGCACCCCTTTGTAGTCCATCCACCTACACTCTCATGCATCCCTCCCTTCCTCCCTTCCTCCACTGCAGCAAACATCCTGTCATAGGCCCTAGGCCACCTCTGGTGTAAAAGTCGCTCATGGGGTTGTGGGGGAAGACGGGCACACAAACAAATTTAGAGAGCATGGTGGTAAGTGAAGAGATGGAGGTTTGCATGAGTTATATTGAGAGGTCTGAGGAGGGCACGTCAACTGTCCTGGGGTGCTAGGGAGGAAACCCCTGGAGAGGTGGGCTGGCCAGGACACATGGGGCTTTCTGTGCTGACCCACGGACGTGAGCCTTACCCCTTGTGGGATGGGGAGCCACAGGAGGGTTTGAAACAGTGTGCGACCTGGTCAGATTTGCTCTACAGCTGTGTGAAGGATGCCTTTTAGGGGTCAAGACTGGAACCAGGACAGCCAGTGAGGAAACCATTGGTGCAAAACAATGAGAGAAGAATCTGCCTTAGGGTTGTGAGTGGCAGGGCTGGGGAGGATAGGTGGATGTGGGGAACGGTCAGCACCAGTTGAATGATGTGGGTGGGGGGTGAGGGAGATCTACCAGATGAAGTACCGAGTGTGCAGAGGGAGTGGGTTTAGAGGAAAACCCAGAAATTCTGCTGTGGACCGGCTGAGTTTGTGCTGGGGATGGGAGTACCTTTGGCGGTGGGGATGGCTGTGTGAAGCTTTGGGTGGAGGGTGGAGTTGAGGGGAGAGGGCTGAGTTGGAGGCCTCAGTTTAGGGGTTAACGCCAGGAAGGTTGAACCTGGTAGTGGATGAGACGGCTTATCCATGGAGGATGTGTGTTTTCCTAAAGCAGATGGGAGCCAGATCTCTGAAGGCTGGTAAGGGAGTTGGTGGAGGAAGAGGAGCCTCCAAGGGACTGGGAAGGAATGATCGGAGAGCCAGGTGTGTGGGGAAGCAGAGGAGCAGGAGAATATGGTGTCAGGGAGGCCAGCGGAATGGAGGTTCAGAAGGAGGGAGTGGCTCAGCTGGTCCAATGCAGCAGAACTGTGTGTACAGTGAGGACTGAAAATTAACCTTTGGATTCAGTGATTGGGAGGCTTGGAGGCCACTGGTGACTTTGTGACAACAGACGGAGGACAGTGATGGGGTGGGGACCAGCCGGATGTCGAGATTGAAGAGCGTGTAGACTGTGGGGCTTAAACCTGTTTAAAGTTTAATTATGGTCTCAGTGTTCACCAAGCGCTGACTTCTTTCCAGCGTCTTGGTATTGAGCTGCCCCTGTTAGCGGAGAGCAGCCTAGTAACCCGAAGAGCCGGAGCCACACTGTGGAGCACGTTCTTCAGTATGCTGAAAAATCATTTCTTAATAAACAGTTCCCGTCTCTCTTTCATCTTACCTGGTATGATTCTATTGTGTTTGGTTCGGGGTGGGTCCTTTTACACATCAGATCACCCTCCCTCTAATTATTAGTCATGTAACTACATTATAATGGTATGTCTTGTGAAATGACATATTATATACCTACATTACACCTAGTCTTTATATAATAGTAATTCTTTAATAGTGAATAATAATACCTCTAAGAAATGAGCCCTGGTTAATCTTATGGCATCTATCTGCATGCTGTTATAAAATGTGTGAAAAATCTGGAAGCTTCCACTGAATTTTTAATATATATATATTTTTTCCTTAAGAGGTTTTCTGGGGTAAGTGATGCCTAGGTCTAATGTTTTCAGCTTGTTGACTATGTGGCTACAACACCAAGGGAGACAGAACAGTCCTTTGATTACCCAGGGAGCTGGTTAAGGTTGCATTTGGCCTATCTCCATTTTGTGGACGAGAAAACTGAGGTACAGAGGGGTGAGTCATTCCTTGAGCTTGGATGGAGTGGAATTGGAATTCAGAGTTCGTGGGCTCCAGTGTTTACTGGAATGAGAAGAACTCTATAGTCCCTCTTTAATTTTTAAACTCGCTTTGTTTTCTGGTCAGTCATAAGCTACCCTTCACAATCTGGAAGACCCAAACAGGTTCCACTGCACAGTTTTAGCCCGGTGATTTACCAGATCTCACTAGTCTCTTGCAGAGGTAAATTGCTCACTCTGGAGCTCTGAAAGCTGCGATCACTCAGACATGCATACTAAAGTGGGGACTACAGCAGTAAATACTGCTTAACTCTGGCACTTGCTAGATGTACAAACATCATTTGCTCAAGAAGTCAGCTAATTCCTCATGATGGAGGGCCTGTCATCGTGTTCAGTGTGGAGGGAGGGTGCCCACGTGAGCAGACTGTAGAAACGAGATGGACCAGTTTAATGGATTAAGCTACTTAAGAAAATTTAAAAAGATGCACCGGTTAATATGTATTCTCCCCCTTGTGTGCCAGTAACAAGCTGGCGTTTTTTGATTTCCCCCGGCAGAGTTCCTCTCCTAATCGTAAGTGATAAGCCAAAGAATCATTCATTTGCTGAGACACGTTGGGAGATTGTGGATAATTGAAGTGAACTGGAGAGGCCCTTTAATCCGTAGAACTGGAGGCAGGTCTGATTCTTGGCCCTTTGGAGATTATTTTCTTCTGTTGTCTGGGAGCGTGGGACCGGCCATCCTGGAGCAGACGGCAGAGGAGGTCAGAGTTCTAACGTGCAGTAAGGGGCAGAATTGGGTCTCATCCAGGGGCCAGAAACTTGGATTCTTTGGCCAGCTCCAACCCTGCCTTTTGACAGGCTGGTTGATCTCTGGCTCTTAGTCTTTCTGTATCTAACCAGGAGGAACTACCTTCAGTACCTGCCTTGCAGGGATGTTTTCAGTTCTTTAGAGGAGGAGCTCTGTGTAAATCTCAGGTATTATTTTTAAGTGCTGAAGAACGTATGTAGGACAGGCAGATGCTGTGTTTATCTTCTGTGGGGATGGGGTATGTGTCCACAGAAACAAAGAATGAGCGAGTTGAGGGTTGAGAAGGAACTTGGACGTCATCTATTACTGCCTTATTTTTCTAGGGAAACTGAGGCCCAGGGAGGTGAAGCAACTCCCTCAAAGCCCAATAGTAAGTCCCATGTGGTTCATACCCATGTTGTTTGAAAGCGCTGGCTCATGCTTATAGTTTGGCTGCCTATTAAAGAGCCCCAGGAATGATCCAAGGCAGACTAATTATTTCTTAGGAATAATTGAAAACCAGGGTTATTGTGTGTTAGAAGACACACACGTAGTGTGAGCTCCTTAACTATGTCCTCAAAACCTGGTGACCATCCCTGTGGTCTGCTTTTCTGGACTTAAGTGAGCACAAGGTCCCAGCCAACCAGCCTCAATTCCGGCAGGCTTCCCTGCCCAGGCTGTGCCCTTTCTAGGGAGGCAGGGAGAGAAAAGGGACTCTGCCTTCTCTGAGTATCACTGACAGTACTAGCTCTATGAGGAGAGTCAGGAGAATGTAGGGGGAAGGAAGGAGTAAAACACACTATGTACTAAACCCCAAGTATATGCCACCTACTCTGCATATGCACTTTATCCTTCCATCTATTTTATGTCCATAGTATACCTCAATCTCTATGTATTTGATATCTATATAAAAACATCTCTCTATCCCTCAGCAACCCTGCTGGGGAGATGGGGTTACCTCAGTTTTACAAATGGAGAATTGAAGCTCAGAGAGGGTGACTCACTTGTCTGAAGTCACACAGCTAGTCATGGTTATGAGAGAATAAGGCATTTGAACCCAGGTCTGGCTGACTCCTGCTGCATTTTAACAGACTGCTTTCCTAGTAGAGGGGAGGGACCAGGTGCAGGGGTTAGGCCTTACCATCTGGTTTCCTCGCTTTCCCCCTTCCCTCACCCTCATCCCACCTCTCCCATGCTGGCCACTCTGGTTTTTGACTCTGCTCTGTAACCTTTGCCCCTCCATAGTGGCACAAGCCAGTGGGCTGTGATCTGCTAAGCACACAGCCTCCGCTGCCCCCAGCTGAGCTGATTTTTACCCTCCTTGAGGGGCAAAGAGGCAGCTGTTGTGGACTATTCTGAGGAAGAGAGCTTTTCTGTGGCTTTTCCCACCCTGACTTCTCAGGGAGTTAGTATTTAACAAATATCTGACCTGCTGGCTAGGCCTTGCTATTTTTATTTTTGGAATGTCATGGCTTAATAGGTTGGGTGGGTAAATGTATCTTCTGAGATTTGTTTATTTTTTCCTCCACAATCAGCTTCCACCCTGCAACTGTTGCTGCCTTTCAGAAAGTGAAGAGTTGATAATAGAACGAATCTCCCAGACAGATATCCTTGCATTTGCTGTGTTTTCCACCGTGAACACTTGCCCCTTTTATCTCTCATTCTGTTATAGTTGATGGGGTTTTTGAAGCTAGAATATTAGTGGTAAATGGTTCCATATGTCTTTATTGGTTTTTCTCAGCATAATTTTTGTTCTTTATGATAACTTTTATTAATGAAACATTTTTAAAGGGTAGAGAAAAGTTACCCAAAACAACACAAAGCAAGCCTGTATGTCTACCACCCCATTCCATTGTATTCTAATATATTGCTGTGCTTGCTTCAGATTGTTTTAAAGAAAGAAATCTTGCAGTGCGAGTTAATTGATTACCCTCTCTGATCTCATTTGCCAGAGATAATCTTTACCCTGAATTTGGTATTTCTCTTTTCTGCACATTTAGAAAATACTTTTTACGTTTGCATGTATCCATTGAAATAGTATGTTTTCAACCTTGATGTATTTTGCAACTTGCTCTTTTCACTGAGCAGTGAGTTTGTCAGATTTATCCATGTTGGTTTGCACCACCCTAGTTTGTTCAGTTGAAGCTCTGGGTAGTATGCCATTGCGTAAATGTACCCTGTTTTTCCATCCATTCTCTTTCTGATGAGCATGAAGCTTGTCTGACAATTTGGTATTACAGCAGCATCACAGTGAATGTTCTCTTGCTGCTGTCCCGTGTACTTGTGCCTGTTTGCCCCAGGCCTAGGGTATGTCCCAGAGGAGGATTGGCTGGGTCACAGTGTGTGAGCATCTTCAGCCTTATTAGGAGTTGCCGGATTGCTCTTCAGAGCTCCTTCACCATGTGCAACATGAGCCCCTGTTGCTCCCCATCTTCGCACCACTTGCCACTTGCGAATGTCACACTTCAAAGTTTCGTAAATCTGATGGGTGTGAAAGAGAGCTTCCTTGTTTCATTAATCATTCTTTGATTACAAGTGAGGTTGAGTATATATTAAGTGGCAGTTTGAGTTTCCTCACAGTGAAAGTACCTGTCCATGTGCCTTGTCCATTTTTCTAATGGGTTGCTTGTGTTTTCTTATATAGTCTTATAAGAAAATTCTAGATATTGGTACTTTGTGGGTCATATATGTGGCAGATATCTTCTTCCAGTTAGTGGCTTATCTTTTCACTGTGTTTATAGTATCTATTGATGACTAGGAGTTTTACATTTTAAGGCAGTTGTACCTGTTCCCATGACTGTGGAGATTGTTGCAATCGTCCCTGGGCACATGGGGCTGGGCTGAACTTGGGGTTGGAGCAGAATCCTTCTTCTTGACCCTGGGGCTGTTTCTGAGAGGTGTGGAAGTGCAGTGTTGATTGGCGCTCTCTTAAGCCCAGTTTATCACAAGCCTGATAAAATGGGTCGTAAAGTGTCCCCTCTCCCCTTCTTCAGTGAAGCTTCACTGCCAGACTCTCTCTCCCTGCTGTTGCTGCTGCTGTTGGAAGCCAAAAAGGCAGAAGGCACGTGGGGACGGTCCCTGCTTCACCTTCTGACGTGCAGCCGGTCTTTGGTGAGGACATGAGTGTAAGTGAAAAGTGAGCTTTGCCAAAATTTATTCCAGAAGCTTATCACTTCTGTGACTTTCCTCCTGGGAGCTCAAGAAGCGTTCTGCAGACCGAATCTCACTTATCCATTGTATTTTGCATGGCAAAGTATAAATGGTTTTACATCGAGTTTAGATAAAGTCACAGAACTTATGAGTGTCAGAGCCGGAGACGTGCTTAGGAGTCGACAGTTTCCATTTTCCACTCATTCAGTCAATAAACGTTGGTGGAGGGTCTGCTGGGTGCCCTCACTTGCCAGTTGCTGAGGACACAGTGGCTACAGGACAGCCAAGGTCCCCGCCCTCTTGGTGGGGGAGCAGCCGGTAAGCCACAGAGCTCATTTCACAGTGTGGTGGGATAGAGAGGATGTGCCTGAGGTTGGGTACTTTTGTCATTTCTTATTCTGCACAACCCACCACCTGTTGTTTAGACACTCTGTGAACTAAGAATGGTTTGTACATGTTTAAACAGTTGGGGAAAAAGGCATGTGCAATAGATTTTGATGATAAGGAACACTAACTTTGAACCTCAATTAAGTGAAATGTTACACCTCCCCTGCCAAAAAAAAGAATTCCATTCTTCTCCTTAGTGGACCTGTATTACAGAAAATTGTTCTCAATGATTATGAAGATATTTTGAATTTCATCAGCAAAAGTTTTGTGGAATATTGTTTTCGTTCCTCTTATATATGTACCTACAGAATATCCTTAATTTGGCCTCTTGATTTGCACATCCTGAAATATTTACTGTTTGGCTGTTTGTGGGCCTCTTCTAGCTGTGTGACCTCAGGCAAGTTAGTTTTTCAGTCTTGGTTTCCTCATCTGCAAAATAGGCATGTGTCTATTTCATAAGGCTATCGTAAGAAATGAAAAAGAACCGATGTTCAACTCCTGCCATGTGTTACGTGCTCTAGTAGATGTTAGATCTTCCTTAGTGAAAAGTCAATAACAACCCATTTCTCTATTAAAGGGAGCCTAAGGAGGCATGGGGACTGGGGTTGGGGCAAGGCTCAGTGCTCACCTTGGTGGTCAGTATCATGGCAAACGACATCCTCCAGTTTGCTGTCAGGTCCCTGGACCTGTGGACTTGGACCTTGCAAGGGCTGGATCCCGAGGGCTCTGCAAATCTCCACTCCATTAACGCCTCTCTGACAATTTTCCTCATGAAATGCAATGAAGCATAACTAAAAAATGTAACAGCGTCAGGCCTTTAATGAGGCTATAAATACAGAACAAAAATAATTTATAAAGCTATTTCCTGGTGAAAAACTATCTTTTTCCTAGAAAACTTTGCTTCTCTTTGCTTGCCTTGTTAGCACTAGCCATTGGCTTTCTTTGCTCACTCGTGTTATAAGAAGAAACAAAGCATTTATCAATTTGTAACTCTTTGTGGGAGAAACAAACCATAAAGCATGTGAAGTGCAGACACTGGGTGGAGAGCTAGGCTCACTCACTATCTGAGTGACTTACTCCATTCATAAATTCTTCCTGCTGCAAAATTATACACCATCTTCTTTCAGGGTCATGGGCAGAGTAAATGTGAAATCTGTGAATGCCAAGGGTTGGCAGTCCTGGGCTGAACCCTGGGATCATTTTATACCTTCTCACCAATTTCCCTGGGCTATATCTTCCTGGAACGGATGGGTAAATGGAGGCTGGGGCCATTGGAATGAGCTCACAGTGCAGCATGGTGTGCAGGATCTAGAAACCTGGCTATGGTCATCCTCTCCCCATAGGCAGACATCCTTGCATGAGTGCTCCCTTCTTGGTGACAGCCATCGTGCTCCCCAGAGCCAGGCTCCAGCAGGAAGCAATTTGGTGAGAATTGAATGACTGTAGGAAGTGCATGGGACAGATGTCCCTGGTTTCCTCCAACACTGATGCCACCATGTGGAGCAGTCTAGAGTGGAGGGACCTTTGGGGATTTTCTAGAGATGTTTACAAACAAATCATTGCAGACCAGCTCACTTAATGGCTTTACCTGTGCCCTTGACTGTGGGTGTGTTTGAAGAAGTGAATCATAGGGAAAACAGATGGTTGCTTTCAGTGGCCTCACAACGCTCTGTTTCTTGGCATCAGGCAGTGGGAAGAGGTTGTTAATTCTCCAGGGATATTTTAGGGAAGATCAGTTTGAGATGTGCAAAATTGAATGCTAAGCTGCATGTGTGTCTGTACATCGACATGTTGTGTATCTTGCTTTGCTGTTCATTGAGCCTGCAGTCCTGGATTGTCAGGAAGCAGAGGATAAAAATGAAGGCCTTTGGGCAGATATCTAAAAGAATTGACATCTGCAAACATGGTTTGCAGATGTCAATTCTGTATTGCATCATGACAAGGGGTCCCCCTAGAGATAGAAGATTAGCAGAGGGAGAGGAGAGAACCCAGACAACTCCAGCTGGTAGAACAGAATTCCCATTTCTCCACTGGACAAGTCAGCATCACTGACCACATGTTCTGGAATGATTTGAGCAGAGTGCAGCGGCTGTCTGAGTTTTGGTGGTTGCCCCAGTTTTGGCCCCCTTGTCAAATAAAAATTTGTGGGTGCCAGAAATTTTGGAAGAAGCTGCTGCAGTAGCTTCCTTTGCCCAGTGGAGGAAATGGACTTGGGATTTCTTTTCTTTTCTTTTTCTTTTTTTTTTTTTTTTTGGTGCAGATGGTATAATTATTTTAAGTAAATGATGTGTTGCAGTGAAAATGGGCAACTCTTTTTCATTTTTCAGCTTAATGAAAAAAAGAGAAGGGGGAGGAGAAACCCCAGCTAGCCAGTTTCGTGCTAATGCTTGTCTTTTTTGGATTCTAAATGTGTCCCAGGACACTGAAATGGGATAAATATTTCAGCCGCTAGAAAGTCCTGCTGTCGGGCTGAAAAGATTTCTAACCTCTTTTAAAGCAGACAGGGTAGTAATTTACTTGTACAAATCCAGACACCCCCATGTTCCTTATTTTTACTAAATATATACAGATCCCACTCACATTTTAGGGGATTGAGGCAAGGGGTGGATGGAACTTTCCAAGGAAGAGTGCAGGGGATAGGGAATAAATTAGTAATGGCACATTTGGTTTTCTTCTTAGAGTGGTCACAGATATTTATTGGAGACCTACGGAGTGGCAGGTGTCCAGGACGCAGAGCAGACCGAAGCAGGGCCTTTGCCCTCAGGGAGTGTTCAGTCTAGTGGACAGGTCGTACAGGTACATCAGGACATGCAAGTGGGATAAAGGAAAACACAGGACACTACAGAGAGAGAAGCAGGGGGACCAGCCTTGTACTGGGTGCCAGTGAAGGGATCTCAGAGTGAGTGATTTGAGCTGAGGTCTGAAAGATGAATGAAGGGGTCAGCCAGGTACGTGAGTCTGCTCATGCTGCCATAGCAAAGTACTGCAGACCGAGGGGCTTACACAGCAGCAGTTTATTTCCTCATAATCCTGGAGGCTGGAAAGTCTGAGGTGCAGGTCTCACAGGGTTGGCTTCTTTGGAGGCCTTTCTCCTTGGCTTGCAGATGACTATCTTCTCCTCGTGTCTTCACATGGTCATCCCTCTGTGCACGTCTGTGTCCTAATCTCTTCTTTTGGGGACACTGTTCATATTGAATTAGGGCCCACCCTCATACCCTCATTTTAACTTCATTACTTCTTTAAAGACCCTGTCTCCGATTAGTGTCACATTCTGGTACTAGGGGTTAGGATTTTAATATATGAACTGGGGGGCGAGGGACAAAATTCAGCCCATAACAGCAGGTGAAAGGTGGGCAGAAGAATGTTCAGGGTCTGCAGTGGCACATGTGGAGGTCTCATGGCAGGGGGGACATAAGTGTGTTCCAGGAAACGGTTTGAAGTGAGGTTGCAGAGGTAGGCAGGGGCTGGGTCATTATGGGCTTTGAAAGCCATGGCAAGAGTTTTAGATATATTCTGAGGTCACAGAGAAAGCATCTGTTGCATGTTAAAATCTCACCGTGCGTGAAGAGAAGGAACTGGAGGGAGTGAGAAGTGGAAATCGGCAGTTTCTCAACCTAGTGACATTTTGGGCTGGAGGAGTCCTTGTTGGGGACTGCCCGTGCGTTGCAGGATGCATAGCAACATTTCTGGCATCTGTCTACTAGATGCCAATAGCATTCCCCTACTCATGACAAACAGAAATGTCTCCAGACACTGCCATGTGTTCTCTGGGGGGGTAAAATTGCCACTGTCAAGAACCACTGGTTGAAAGGAGGCAAGAGATAATGGCAGCCTGGATTGGGCAGTGCCAATTTAGTGAGGCAAATTGAATGGGCTTGAGAAAAGGTTTTGAACACAGAATCAACAGGATTTAATCTCTCTAATTTTGAGTTGGATGATGTCACTTCCCTAAAGCACAAGGCTAAGTGCCCCCTGCGTGCATACTGGAGTTGCTTGGAAGAGCACAAAAATGTACCTCTGTTATCGGTCACCAGGTCCCTCCCGGGAAAGCACTTTAAGCCCCGTGGCTGGCAGGACCACCTGTGTGTAACACACATGGCATTGAGTCTCTGCATCCACCCATTCATTTGTCAAGTCCATGCGCTTCCATCTTATTGACTCTCAGAGCAAGCACTTTGGTATTTAATCTGGCCAATTTTCTGGCTCCAGAAATTTGTTTATCAGAACAAGATTTCACAGTTGTGGTGACTTTTCCAGGGGCTTGCCTTCAAGGAGCTAGCTCTATAAAAGCAAGTGTAAGTGATTTCCAAATAAAACAGAATGAATGACAGTTACATTCCTTCCCTGCTTGCTGGGGAAACCTGGAGCTGTTGTTATGAAGCAGCTGGAATGTGTGGGTTTTCTGGGTTGAGTGTTCGGTGTCTGGCTGGGATCCAGGATCTGGCTGTCCTTCTTAGGTTCCTCTCCTGTCACTCCTGGAGACGGAGAATTGGTTTCATATTCTCTGGGTTGGTGGTGGCTTTCTGGAGTATAGTCTTGAGAAGGAGTCTGATATTGAGTCTGGGCTCAGTGAAACAAAGTGCCCTGATTGATTAGTGAGTCTGACTTGGCAGTTGAATAGGAGAGAGAGCAGCACGATACATTTGCAACATTCCTAACTGTTAGAGCTGCATGATTTTTTTTTATTCCATACCCTTCTGTGTCCTGGGCTGTGCCTTCCTGCAGTGTTTCTTCGCTAATACTGTTCTCTAGGCCTAGAGGGCTCTTACTTTTATCCATCAAGATCTACTGCAAATGCCACCTCTTTCCTAAAATCTTTCTTGATTCCCTTGAATTTTGACTTTATCTTAAAAACACTGGGGAGATATTCAATGGCTTTTTAAAGTGAGGAAGTGTCATAATTGATTTGCTGTTTAGAAAGATTGTTCTAGCTACAGAGGTGAGAATGAGCTGAAGAGGGTCAAGGTGGGAGGCAGGAGGCCAAGTTGGGAGTTTGTGGCCGGGCAGTAATCCTGGTGAGAGATGGTGGCGCTTGGGCTGGAGTCACGGCTGTGGCAATGGAGACTTGGTGATCGTCTGTCTGCTAGGGGATGATGAAGTGAGACAGGAACAAGGGAGAATTCTAGGGTTTCGACGTGGGTTGTTGGACGGACTGGAGCTCCTCATTGTAGCCTCTTTTCTAGAGTTCTCCGATGAGCTGTTTAGACAGACGGTCTACAAGGAGACATGGCACTAGGGCTGATGTAGTGCTGCTTGCCTATGGCTGTATCCATTCCAACTGGTTGTTGCCTGTTTGTTCTAGTTATAAAATATTTTTAGTATCACCCCAGTAGTACCATCACCAGCCAACAGAGTAGGTGCTCATCTGTGCTTGGAGAAGCTAGGGAACACTTCAGAGGGAAGGCCGCATAGCAGTTATTTGCTAGAGGGTGTGTAGTGATTTACTAGGAGACCCAGCAGGTTGAAGGGCATTCCGCGTAAACAGGGTAGCACATATAAAAGATAGGGGCATGAAAGAGGCCATGATGTTAGGGACCTGGAATATTGAGACTGAGAGATGCTTCTCTGTGGCCAGGCTTGTGAGGAGGATCATGGACCCTTCTCTCCTGTCCCCCCCAGGCAGGTCTGGATATTGCTCTTCTTATAACGTGGCAGTGAAAGCATTAGTATGCCTGTGTGCCTTTCCAGCCTGAAGGAAGGAGCCCCAGCTTTTGCCTCTGCTTCTTTAGGACCGAACACAAGTATCTGGCCATAAATGTCCAATAAATGCTTATTGGATGACTCAGGAGGGAGCCCTCGAGCTACAGTGTGCTGAGGGACTGGCCTTTTTCCCTTCCTTTTCCCCAAGACTGTTTTACTTCCAGATGGCTCCTTATTTCCCAGCCATTGATCACATGACTCAGACTGATCAGATCTTGGCTTCCTTGAAAATCTGCCCCCAGGGTCCACTGGTAGATGAATTCAGCACCCCTCCCCACACGCACAATTCCTGTCGCCTCTGTTTGCTTTCCAGCCTCAGGGCTGGCGGTTTGGGGTTGGGGCTTGGCACTTTGTGACTGCGTTCAGTGGAGTTGAATCTGAACCTTGGGACTTGGTGCTCAACCTCCAGTAACTCTTGGCAAGCAGTTCAGAACCATGATACCCTCATGGGGATTAGAAAGCCCGAGTTCAAGTTTCAGCTTGGCCTTTCTTACTCATGCAGCCTCAGGCAGGTCGGTTTTGTAGGTCTGGGCTCCTATTTCTTAGAGTGAAACGATTGCCCAGTATTCCTGCCAACTTAGCTGAAATTCAGGGATGCTGTGATTGTAGGGGCTACAGAGTCTGAGGCCTGGAAGGATCCTGCAGTTCCTACTGTTGGAGACATTGGGAGTCCAGTGCTCACTCCTGTCTGGAACTTTAATTTTTAGCCACTGCCCATGGCCAGAAAAGAACATGTGGTTTTTATAACCAATCTCTTTGATGGAGAAAGAAAAGCCAGTGAGCCCCTCTTGTGTGCCAGACACCTAAGTGCTTTCTCTAAATTTCTCCATTTCGTCCTCTCAGAATCTCCCGAGTGGGGTGGGAGATTATCAGTCCATTTCTTGGACGAGTAAACTGAGGCCCAGAGGGGGTGAAGTCGCCCACAGGGAGTCTCACCCCTGCCGTGCAGCAGCCCTTTCCATTGGGTGGGCTCGGTCCTGGCTGCTGCTGTGCTGTCTAACCCCTGCCTCCTCTCTCCCACAGAGAGCCAGCTGCTCCCAGGGAACAACTTCACCAACGAGTGCAACATTCCAGGCAACTTCATGTGCAGCAACGGGAGGTGCATCCCGGGTGCTTGGCAGTGCGATGGGCTGCCCGACTGCTTCGACAAGAGTGACGAGAAGGAGTGCCGTGAGTGGCCGGCCTGGGCTGGGGCTGGGGCTGGGGCTGGGGCTGGGCAGTCCGCGGGCAGGCTGTGGAGGCCTGCTCTGACTCGAGCCTGTGCACTCTGCTTGCTGTGAGTTGCTGGGCTGGGCCTCTGGCCAGCATTCCCGCCCTCTACACTCTGTACCTGTCTCAGAGCAGCATGGTCTTTGCAGAAGCAGGGGTCAAGGTGGCAGTAGAGCCACAGCTTTGGGAGAGCAGAGGATTCTAACGTCAGGCTCTACTAACCCTTACCCTGGGGTGCTGTCATTGCCTTTGCTCTACATAGGAGCAATCTGAGAATCCCAGAGGTTTTGTTGCTGTAGCATCTCACACCAGCAAGGAGCGGATCTGGCATTGGTGCCCAAGGCTGCCTGACCTCAAGGCCCATGCTGATAACCATCTTGCAGTACATTGTGGAGTTTTCTGGATGATTAAATGAGGTGTAGCCTGCAAGTGTCCAGCAGGGAGTTGGTACTGAATAGGTGGTAATTCTTTCCTCCATCCCCTTTCTCTGCTGATAGATATGGCCTGGGCCTTTGCCGGGGGCATCATGTTCAAATGGGAACCACCAGGATGTGGTGGTCTTCCTTATCCTTTCTCCCTTCCCCCCACTTCCTTATTCCGCCTCTCACCCATTTTGTGCCCCTGAAACATGGATGACGTTTGGGTCCTGCTCCCTACCCCCATGGAGGCATATTCCTCTTCCTCCCTGAAGTTTGCCTCTGCAGAATGAGCTTGCCTGTGGTCATCCTCCGGGGCATGCTGGCAGGTAGGAAGCACACCTGGCGAGTGGTGGGCACAGGGTTGTCTAATGGGTGACTGCCCTGGGACCACACAGCTGGACAGGGTTCTTGGCTGTTCCATGGGCTTCTGCCGTCTTTCTGGAAGCCAGCCGAGGATAGGATAATAATTTGAATTTTTATCAAAAAAGTTAAAAGCCGTTCCCAGGACTTGAGGCCCAGTCTCTTGACGTGTGGGAAGGAGCACTACGTTTGGAGCTCACCCTCTGGTGCCAGCCACTCCCTCCGTCCGGATGTGCTCCCTAGGGCAAGCTGTCTGCTCTGAGACCCTCGATACAGGGATTCAGTATTCCTGATGCCTGTTCCTGCTCTTCAGAGAAGTTTCAGGGAGGGGACATTGGGAGAATTTATTTTGGGGGGGGAATTTTTCATTTTGTTGCATGTGATTTTTCTGAATAGATCACTGTACATAATGCATTTTTATGTTTGCAGAATTGTTTTTGAAAAGTATTACATCTATTTCAGCTTTCACTTATTTCTAGCCTGGCTTCAACATTGCTAGAAATGTAACATTTATCGTTTGAGTTTCAAATGAGATAGTATGTGTGAGCTCTATAATCTGTCCAGTTTTGAGGATTATTAAACACTGTTCAAGTATGTGGAATTACCATTTTTGGGATATGGTGTGTATTTGAACTCCAGTAAATGCGGATTGTTGTTAGCTGAGTTGGGAATATTCAGCACATGAGAAATTTGTTAAGGAATGCAGGATTAGGAGTCAGTTTCTAAGTCTTATTCACAGCTTTGTCCATGGCAACTGTGGGATATTAGTGTCTTCTGTGATGTACTCTGTCCTCTGTCAGTTTAGTCCTGTGATTTTAGAATTCATGCTCAAACCAGAAGAAGTGGTAGAGAGAGAAGATGGTGCTGGCAGCTGCTTGTAGCTAGTGGGTTTGGTTTGGAACAGGCTCATTCTTGGCTGTCCACCATTTTTTTCTCATTTGCTACACTTAACCCCTAAGTGTGGTGGAGACTTGACTGGCATTTATTTAGTCTTTTGATCAAAACATAACTAATAGGCCATACTCACAAACACGTGCCTTAACCTCTCCTCTGTTGCCCTTCTTTTTTTGTCTTTAACTTGTAAAAACAGAACACTAGAAAGTTTAGACAATAGAGGGAAGGAAAAAAGTCCTTTTCCTAAAACAAATTCACTTTCAACTTGAATCTCTTACCTATTCCCTTCCAGTTTAGGAGTTGAGAGTTTGAGCCCTGGAGAAAGACTATTGATGTCCACATCTAAGCCCCTGCTCTCTGCTAAGGGGGCTGTGTGATCTTGGGAAAGTTACCAGAATGTTCTAAACTTTAGCCGTTGGGAGGATTAAAGAGAATTCGTTAATCTTCTGGGACCTCAATTTCCTCCTCTCCATAATGGGAGTAAGAAGGCTTCTCATCTATAGCATTGCTGTGAAGTTTTAACGTGTGTGCAGCACACAGCACCGTGCCTCCATACGGGAAGTGGCTTGTTAACATTAAATATTATGGGTCAGTCTGCACCAACTATTTTATGTGGTCATCGTCATGGGGATGTAGGATTGAATTACCTGCTGTTTTCTACTTAATGTTAGAGCTCCTTGGTTACATGTTCTATCTGGTACTCACGATTGTTGTCTTGTGAGGCTGCCTAATGTTCCTTCAAGTAAAGACACTGTAATGTAACCATTTATTGTTGGGTGTTTAAATCACTTTTGCTTTTTTACTTCTGTGGATCAAAATGTGCCAGGATCAATGAAGGAATATATTCATACCTAGATGACAGAAATACATGATAGTTTCAGCCAGAGCCCGGGACGGCAGGGCTGTGGTCTTTAGGGTGACCGACATGACATGCTTCCAAGGACATCCTGGGAGTGGCTGATGAAGGATTTGTGTCACCTCCTTTGAGGGAGGGAGACCGGCTCTGCATCTCAGTCATGAGTCACAAAGCCCTTTCTCCAATTCTTTGGCAAAGCTGTGTACTTAAGGGCAAGAGAGTTAATGTGGCCAACGTTCTCACCTTGGAAAGGTGATTTGCCTCAAGTGCCTACAGAGCTTTGGCATTGAGACGATCATATGCTCTAAAAAACAGAATTCTTGCCCTTTCCAAAGGGCAAGGAAGAGCCTGGAGAGAGGGGTCTTGTGGTGGTGATATGAGACAGTGAGCAGCTCTTCTATATCCACAGCAGAAGAAAGATTTTTTATAAGACAGGAAGAAATTTTTTTTATCATAAAGGTAATAAAATCACATATTGTAAAAACTGGAAGGAGGAGAAAAACAAAGGAACCACATGTAGAATTTCTGTACTCGAACAGATCCACTGTTAGCATCTCGGATGTTTTCATTCAGGCTTATTTCCCAGTTGTAATCACCATGGATATACAATTTTATATTTTGATTTTTTTCCCATGTAGTATTTCAACATGTTAACATTTTGTATGTTTTAAAAATATTTCTTGTTATCATTTTCAGTGCCTAGATAATAGCCCATTAACTTGGTATAATGTAGTGTATTTACTCATGATTTGGCATTTACTTGGTTTCTAGTTTCCACTATTGGAAATAGTGTTCACTGTTGTGAACCTGAGGGTAGACATAACCTTCCCCCTGTTTTAAGAAATTTTCTTAGGCTAGATTCTCAGCAGTGAAGAAATGACTACGTTGAAGGGCAGGAGCCTTTTCTGGCTCTTTATAAAGACTCTGCCCAATTGTTTTGCTAAAGGTTTGTACCAATTTGCTCCCTTGTTGGCAGTGTGTGATCATTGTGACTTTATTTTAGTCTTGGCAGTGTTGGGTAAAATTTTCAAAAAACATTTTTTCTGCTTAATTTAAATAGTTGAAAACAGTGATGTATTTTATTAAAAAAATTATTTTTTTATTACCTGGTGAAGTTGAATGCTTTCCCATACCTCTATTTATTAGTTGTATTTCCTTGTGAAATATCTATTCATGGACCAAAATTAATTACCAGCTGGGTGAAGACATTAAATTTTCTGCCTTATGAAGCTGGAGAACCTTCTTAGAGTTTTGAGAAGAGGCTTATTTTGGGATACTTTTTGTGTATTTCTGTTCTTAGTAGAATGCCCTAAGAGATCATTTTATCCGAATAACTTTTTTTTTTTTTTGGTAGTAAAAGGAATAGAGAGATGTTTTAGGAAAATGTGGATAGTCCATGAAAGCACTGATTATGGCGACAGTGATAGTGTGTACTTACTAGAGCTTCCTCTGGGCCACACTATCCCATGTGCTTTTTGTTGTATTAACTCATTTGACTGTCACAAAAGCCTATGAGGAAAGGCCTGTTGTCATCTCCAGATGAGTAAACTGAGCCACAGGACTATTATGCACAGCTTGCCTATAGACCCAGAAAATAAGTCCCCATAACCTTCTTCCATCAGAGACCCCAGTGGGATCTTTCAGTCTTTCTCTGCACATGTTTGCTACCCACTGAATGGGACCACACTGTTATCATGACATATTATCAAGCGTAACATGCTTTTTAAAAAAATTTAAAAACATTGATAATGTTTTTCTATGGAAATGATTTGGTTTTTATTTATTTTTTAAATTTATCAATATGCAATGTAGTTGATTTTTGTGGCCCTTTACCAATTCCTCCCTTTCCTCCCTTCCTCTCCCCTCCTCCCATGGAAATGATTTTTAAAATGCGATAAAGTGGCTTTTTGTCCTGTGAGTGTCTGAATGGTAACCTCAAAGAGAACGTACTTTAATTACTGCCACTCGCTGTAATAAAGTGGCAATCCAAATGTCCAGAATCTACATGTGACTTGGAATCAGGCGCCGAAAGATATCCTTCCAGTTTTGTGTCAGATTTTAGCTGCCCTAACCAAGTGGGGGAGAGATCTGGAATGTTTGAGATCCTCATTGCAAAATGGTTCATTTTCTCTTTTGGAAAATGATATCGATTAATGTCTTTGAACAGGTTAAGTACAGACTTTTAAATTCTCAGGCCATTTGTTTGTGTGTGTCTGTGTATGTTTGGTGGGAGGTGGAAGGGGAGTAAATTCAAAGACTTTGTCAAATGATAAAATTGTGATGAATCTCCAAATCCAGAGACACAGAAAAGTAGGTGCAAAAATGGAATTTGAATTTAATTTGTTTTTGCTGTTTGTGACCATTTTGTGAGCATGCCTTCTAATTGCTCTAGTATGATGGCAGAAACCGTGAGAAAAGGTTGAGAGGGCAAGTTTGGAATAGAGATCACCAAGACAAAAGGGGAAGAAAGCCGGGGTCGAGGTTCAGGCCCCACATGCTTCCCTTTCCTTTTTATCGTCTTCCTCATCTTCTGCCTCTAGGTGGCACCACATGTAATGTTTTCTTTTAAGCCTGGTGCTACTGGACAAGCAGAGATGAGGGGAAAAACTGGATTCTGAGTCATTGTCCTCACCAAGCCTTAACAGGAATTCAGCTGTTTCATCAAGGCACCTGATGCTTGGCTGCATGTGTGAGATGCCCTGGAAATCAGGAAGCTTCCATAGGATGGATACGGCTTGCTTCTTATTTTCTTAGGCTCCTCTCTGTCCTTTCTTAGAGAAGAGGATGGTGACAGCTGATGTGCTGGGGCCTGGGAAAGCAACCTGTCAATGAATAGTGGAGTGCAGCCACATTGGGGTTTAGTTTCCCCTTCAGCTCTGTGAAAAGCTGTTTTGGGTTGAATGGGTCCCTGCCAAAATATGCTGAAGTCCCACCTCCTAGTACCTTGGAATGTGACCTATTTGGAAACCGGGTTGCTGTGACGTAATTAGTTAAGATGATGAGATCATACTGGAGTAGGGTGGGCCCTTATCCAATATGAATGCTGTCCTTATAAGAAGCTAATGAGAAGATATGAGGGAAGACCAAGGGACAACAGAGGAAGAGACTGGAGTGACGTAGCTGTGAGCTGAGGAATGCTAAGGGTTGACGGTCATCCCCAGAAGCTAGGAAGAGGCAGGGAAGATTCTGTCCAGAGTCTCAGAGGAAGCATGGACCTGCTGAAACCTTGATTCCAGATCCTGGCCCCCAGAAACGTGAGAGAATAAATTTCTGCTGCTTTAAGCCACTCAGCTTATGGTACTTTGTTGTGGCAGCCCCAGGAAAGGTGCTACTTCCTAGGGACCATTAAAGCCATCTGGGCTTTCGTGAGCCCACCTTGGCCAGTAAACCCCTGTGCTGCCCTGCTGCTCGGGAGAGTCATGCTTTTTCTGCTTTGGGCCGACAGCTTTGCCTTGAGAGTGGGGTGTCTCTTTTTCTCTGTGTCTTGGTTCTGGCAAGCCATTGTTTAAGTGCTGAATTCCAAAGCCCTTCTGAAGGAGGTGAGCCTTGGAAAACAAAGCTGGCATGTGGAAGAGTATAGAGAATGTCAGGTGTGTCAATGCTATGCTTATTAGACACTTCAGAATGAAAGACATACTCGTGGTATGAGAGAAATCCATGACCTATGTGTATTAACGTTGCCCCTTTTCTAGACCGAGCCGTTTTGTTTGTGTATTCGTGTTTAAATGTCTCAGGTAGTTCCGGGCATGCTCCCCACTCCACTTTATTTCTTTCATCTCGAATGTGAGTCTGTAAATCCTGTGGTTAAGAACAGGGGCTTTGGGGCCTGATGGTGCTGGCTCCCCCTGGCTTCCATTCGTGACTTCTGAGGCCCTGGTGCTGCTTTACCTTACTCTACACCTATTTCCTCATCTGTAAAATGGGGACAGTAGCAGTGCCTACTCCAAGGTGACATGTAAAACATTTGTTAAGAAGTATGTCCAGGACATAAGCCAGCTAGAAAGGAACTGTCCTTAAACAATCAGTATTATTTCCTGGTGCAGACAGGATGGTGATCAGCTCTGTAAGTCCTCACTGAGCTAACTAGGTGAGGCTCATAGCTGGGCGCCTGGTGTAAGTGAATCGTTCCGTAAGTGCTACTTATATTATTCCCTTAGGCCCAACAGTGCTGGTGACATTCCTGGCCAGTGCAATGCTAGAAGCTTCTGCTCCAGACTGCCCTCTCCTCCCCTCCCTCTTCTTCTCAGTTTAAGAGCTTAGGCCATAGGAACACCTTTGTGTGCTCGGTCAACATCTTTTTGCTTGAGAGTCTTGAATACACAGTCCTGAGCTCTCATGAAATTCCCTCAGCTTAGGGCTCTGGGGAGCCAGCCAGATACCTAAGCTGGTACAGAAGGAAGAAAACAAATATTTGAGGGCGTGAGGCGAGCCAGGCTCCTGAGGCAGCAGGGGAGGAAGTTTGGAGGTGCCTCTTTTGCCGTCATGGACCTGCCATTGGCCCCCACTCCCCCAGGGGCCATCGGCTGTCTCAGCTCTGCTGGAGCCGCATGCAATGAAACTAAGTGGATTTTGATGGTGGTGTTTTGCTGCATTGCTTGAACCGTCTTCTGCAGCCTTGTGGCTGTGTAGTCCCCGCCACCTTCATGAAGCTGCCCTGAAACAAGCACCGCTCCCTGTGGCCTCTAGCATGTTAGGCCCAGAACTTGTAGGCGTAACCATCTTCTGGACCCCTCTTTCCACTCCAGATGTGTGCCTTGAGGTGAGGAAAGACTTTCAGGTCACATGTTGGAATCACAGCATAAATTCCCAGCTAGGCACCTGACAGGACATTTCCAGGTTTTCAGGCTGCACTTGACTTGACATGAATTTGACCTTATGCAAACCTTTAGGCTCCCGGTAGATTTTTGAAGATGCTGGTCATTTTACACCAGGTAAAGAAATACAAAGCACATCAAAACTCTTTGGGTATATTAGTTTCTTAGGGCTGCTGTAGCAAAACACCACAAACTAGGTGGCTTAAAACAATAGGAACATAGTCTTTCACAGTTCTGGAGGCCATGTGTCCAAAATCAAGGTGTTGGTGGGGCCGTGCTCTCTCTGAAGCCTCGAGGGGAGGATCCTTCCTGGCCTTTTCCAGCTTCTGGTGGTTGCTGCAGTCCTTTCCTTCTTTGGCTGTACGTGCGTCACTCTGGTCTCTGTCTCCATCATCCCATGCTGTTCTCCCTGCGTGTCTGTCTCTGTGTCTTTATGCTTCTGTGTCCAAATTTTCCTCCTTTTATAAGTACACTGGACATTGGATTAGAGCCTACCCTAATCTAGTAAGACTCATCTTAATTTGATTATATCTGCAGAGACCCTATTTCCAAATAAGGTCACATTCACAGGTCCCAGGGCACTATACGACCTACTACACTGGGCAAATATTCACAAGATAAACCTCCCAGGGACCAGCAGCTACCACAGGATGAGATCTTCGCAGACTCAGCTCCTGGTGGTCCCGATGCTGTGTGGATTCTTGCCGTGTCCACTTGGAAGTATTTCATAGTTATTTGTTTACCCCTCCTTGATAGCATGGTGGTTATGGAACATGACCAACCAAGAGTTTACAAAGAACAGGAGTGGTTTGAAAGCCTAAGAGAAGTGATTTAAATGAGAAAAATAAATGTTTTATAAAACAGTGGTCTGTATGTATTCATTCTTCTATCACCTGGTGCCTTGACTCGACTACTTCCATGTTGAAAAGGTACCCTGAGTGCTAGTTAGTGTGTATGGCAGCCTATGAAAGTTCTGTGCCTTTTAGAGCCATGGGGGTGGGAAAGGTGCCATAGATTAAATACAATGTCATCGGCTCTGTGCCCTCCAGCCCTGCCTGGTAGCTGGGAGGGCTCCAACTGGGGGTCCCAGCAAGTTTGGGCTGCAGTCAGGTTTGGTTTGTTCTGTACAAGGACACTAAAAGCATGAGTTAGTTGCCAGTGTTTATAAATTGGGAGCTTGCACATAGAAATTGGGATTATCAGGTTTTCTTGAAAAATCAGATTTAACATTAGAATGTTTTCTGCACTCGCAGAGAACCTTGTTCATTCTGCATCTGTCATGCATTTCACCATCTGGCCCTTTCTGAGGCCTCCGGTGTTTCTTTAGTTCTAATGCACACTTTTTTTCATATTTCCCGGTGGGCTAAGAAAACATGGCATCCTAGTTTAATTGGCAGAGATTTTTCTTTCTTAGTTACATATAAAATAGTGATGTGCTTTGCATTTGGTGGCATCTTGCATTCAATGAAATACAGTAATTTTCTTTGATCGTTAGCATATGATGTTACAACCAAGGGTACGGAACATTTCCAAACAGATACATGTGCCATGTGTGGATGTTTTGCTTAGGGTGCTGTGCTTGGAGGATAGGAGGCAGGGTGCCAAGGGGGAGGGACCTGGCTCTGGAGCCACGATGCCTGTGTCACATCCTGGCTCCATCACATGGGGTCTGAGGGACCTGGGCAGCGACTTAGCTTCAGTTTCCTCATAAACTCCCATGGGATTTTTGTGAGGATTAAATGAGTGAAACGCTTGAAAAACCTTCAAACAGCAGCTGGCACATTGTAAGCACTCAGTAAATATTAGCTATAGGTTTACTGGCAACGCGGAGTCTTATATTTCTGGTTTAGATTCCAGCTGTGCCACTGGCTAGTCCCTTCCCTTCTTGTAGCCTCAGTTTCTTCATCTGTGAAATGGGGGCTGGTGTGAAAAGGGGGTAGTGTGAGAATAGATGTGAAAGTGCTGGTGTCTGGTGTGTTGCAGGCACTTACTAAAACACACTTTCACATCTTCTCCCTTCCCCAAGGATGCATGTGCTCTGTGAAGGGGAGTCTCCAGGGTTGCCAGAGAATTTTTGATCCAGGCTCCCTCAGGCTCTTCAGGCATCAAAGATGGGCTGTATGATGAGGCATAGATTCTGTTTTCTAACAGGTTGTCTCAGCTATGGAAGGGAGGCTGTTCTATTTCAAAAATACTGTGGATGTTCATGTCAACAGCACATTAGTCAAAATTAGCATCTCCCCTTCTCTGAACCATTTTCAGGAGATAGAACCTAGGGACCCTTTGATAGCCTGGTTTGAGGGGTGGGGGTTGGAGGAGCCCCACACCAGCTACATGCTTTTGAGCTCCCATTGCCCCTCCCCCCCAGAAGGTGAGAAGGATCAGACTCTAGCAGGGATCCTGGTGCCCCCTCCCTTGGATGGGACAGAAGACCCCAAACTCTCTGGTTAGGGAAAAAATTGAGCCAATTCTATCGAGTTAAGGCTTCCTGGAACCTAGAGAAAAACCAGGAGGAACTTATCCAATTAATTTAATATCTTCCTGGAGAAGAGCAACTCTTTCATTTCTGAGATCACCAATCCTCCCAGTTCTTAGAAAGTTTTGTTTCATTATTTAGCTGAGGCTCCCCATACCTATTTTTTGCTGATGCCATTCTAATCCTATTCTGGTGGCAACCAGGGTGACTTGGATGGCATCTGCCAGAATCCCACCAAGCCCCTTCCAGATCCCTTGTTCCCTTCTAGGTGATAGCAGCTACTGGTTGGGACCAGCCACTGCTTTCTTGGAACTACCAATTTAAATGCCAGTACTGTCACCAGCCGAGAAGCTATTGGTCTGGAGTCATCTTAAAGTCATCTTTTAAATCAACTCTTTTGCACAAATTATCAGCCACGCTTCATCTCACTGGTCCTCCTCAACACTTCCAGAGAGCTTCTTATTATCAGGTCTGTGTGCTGTCTTTTCCCTGCCTGCAAGGGGAGAATCTTAATGAAACTGCTCCGAGCTAAGGGGTGGGAGGGGATGTTCATGTTCCTGTGTTGTTGGAATGAGTGTGGCCAGGTTGCCTGGGCCCCTGTCAATCCGGCACGTTCCTGTTGCCAGGACTTGGCTGTAACTGCATGATGTAGTCAGTGGTAACAGGCTCGGTAATTGCTAATAAAATTTAAATGACTGCAAAATCACAGAACATCAAAAAAATTTTTTTTCCTGGCACATCCAGACAAATCTTGCTGATCCAAGTGAGGCTGTGACTGTGCAGTCTTTTTATTTTTACTTTTTTATGCAGCCTTGCACTTTCATCTGCAACACAGCTAGTGAGCAGTTGCCAAGTGGCTTTAAAAAAAAAATCCAGAGACAGATGAGAAAATAATAATTTCAAAAGGAGGATGTGGTACTTTCTTATAATGCAGACACGTGACCAGAGAGACCCTTGCTAGTAACATTCGAAGATTAGTTTTCTGAAGGTTTAGAGTGGAAGAGGATGTGGGGAGAGAATCTTTGAGGTCAAAGGTAACTGCATACCCCTCTTTGGAAAGCATTTCAGGAACTTTTGGCTTTTGACATGGTTGTTTATACCATGTCTTTTGTTAAGATCCCTGCAAGAGGAGTACCATAAAATGTTGGGAATGCCTTAGGGCTAGAAGACTGTCATGCTTTCTAGAATATGGCTGGAAAGAAGGGGACTGACACAGGTTACATGCGTGTATCCTGTGTTCTACTGTACGGCAGAGCCTCAGCTTCATTCTAAATTAAAATACAGAGGATACACACACCAGAGTTGTTTATTTCTATCATCTGTGCCCTTTATATTGGAAAGATGAGGTTTGGGAGGCAGACAATCAGATTCTGCATGGCTAGAAGGGTTGTTTGCTTCTCCTGTTCTTTTGAGATCTAGCAATAAAGCCTATGATGTTTGCCAATCCTCCTGAGGAGGAGGCGAGGAGAGTGGAGCTGAGCATTTTGTGTCTTTGGAAGGAGGGAGAGAGGCCATCCTGCCGCCTTCTTGAATTGCACAGAGAGGTAAGAGAGAGAATGGTTCAAGGATGGATTGGGCATTGTTGGAGAAGTGGGTGATCCCTTGGCTGTTTTGAATATTTTGGCCAATGAGAGGTGGACCTGAAGCAGGGTCCTGCCTGTAGCTGTGTGTTTGTCCCTGAGGCTGTGCATGCGTCACCATTCCTCTGCATGTCTCAGACCTTGTTCCATTGAGCTCCTGGCATTCCCTGCTCCTGGGTGCTCAAGCCACCTATTCACATCACTGTCAGCAGCCGGGCGGCAGGATGGGAGAGTGGTGGGCCACCGAGTGAAGCCATCAGATGACAGGGAGCAGATGGTCTTGATGTGGAATGTGGCGGGCCTCTGCCACTTGCTGTCTGATGTTAAAATCCAAACTAGGGTTGCTCCCAGTTTCCTGGAATGTTTCTGTGGTGCAGAGGTGGCAGTGCTGGGGCTTTTGATTCAAGGCTGGGCTCCTTCATCTACCCTTTTCCCTGTCCCTGCTGCCACTCAGGGCCCACTCTGAGTGTCCCCTGAGAGTTTTTTCCATTTAGACTTTTCATAATGCCAGTGTCTTAGTCTGTTCAATCTGCTATAACAAAATGTGGTAGGCTTATAAACAACACCACTTATTTCTCACAATTCTGGAGGCTGGGAAGCCCAAGATCGAGGTGCTAGAAGATTTGGTGTCTGGTGAGGGCCTGTTTCCTGGTTCATGAACAGCTGTCTTCTTGCTGTGTCCTCATATGGTAAAAGAGGCAAGAAATTTCTCTGGAGTCTCTTTTATAACGGCAGTGATCCCATTCATGAGGGCATCACACTTATGACCTAATCACCTCCCAAAGGCACCAACTCCTGACACCATCACATTGGGGATCAAAGCCTCAACGTGTGAATTTTGGGAGGACACAAACATCTAATGCATTGAAGGTTAGAAGAACTGTCATGGAAAGGGAAAGCCTGAGTACAGCCCTGAGGGTAAAGAGGCTGGTGCACATTTAGGCCACCTGTAGTCATTCCTGTGGCTAGACAGCAGGAAGCAGAGAGATTTCCAGGGGCTGCTTAGAGAAGTAGGTGGTTGGTTAATCACTCAGGGCCTCATAAGCCAAGGGAAGGAAGTAGCTTGTGCTTAGCAGTCAAGAGCATGGACTCCAGAGTCTGATGAGTGGGTCATATCACGTCCTCATACACCCTTGCTGTGTGACCCTGGGCACGTTACTTAACCTCTCTGTACCTCAGTTGCCACATCTATAAAATGGGACAGGAAGGATATCTTGGGCTTATGAAGATGAACTGACTCTCTGTAAACCTCTTAGAACAATGGCCGTCACACAGTAAGCATTCAGTAAATGTTAGTTGTAGTTCTTTTCATTACCTCATGCTTTGAAATCTCCTGTGCAAGAGTCACAGCAAAAGAGTCATAAATGCTTTCCTACTGTCATCTGACAGTCACCAGACTAACCACCGTGACATGACGGGTAAATTTTCTGAATGATTGAAGGAGTGTTATAGTGTTATCTTGATGGCTCTGCATGAATCTGCTCAAAGGATGTTGCCAACAAAAAAGAAAGAGAAAAACAAAACAAAGCTGTGAGTTTTCTCTTGAGTAACAACAGAATGAAGGGCTAAGGTGTTCACTACCTGGGCTCCCGGGGTCTTAGGGACAGCCCCCAACCAGTACTTCCTGTAGTGTGCTTGGTGGGTCACCTGGCTCATTTAATGTAGATTTGGGGATCCCAGAGAACAGAATCCCAGAGACAGAGTCTGCATCTTCACAAGCACCTGGTGAGTCTGGTGCTTGCTACATTTTGAGACTCATTTGTCCTGTGATTAGACTAAGTCTGGATGAATGAGGAAGTTGCTTGGGCAAATGTTGTATTGTCAGCATCTTTCCATATCCAGGTAGAAGGGATGCCCAGCAGAGCATCCCTTTTGGTAAGTCCAGGCAGGTAGGAGGCACCCCAGCTAGTGTGTTGATCTCAAAACAAGCTATTCTGAACAGAGAGGGCTGAGTCATGTGATGGCGACATGATTCGAGTTAGTGCTCTCTTTTGCTTTTAAGGCGCTTTGGTGCGTGTTATCTCCTAAAGAAATCAGATGGATCACAGGTGCTCTCATCACAGTGCCCAAGAAAGAAAATGACTTTATCTGAGCCAGAAATGAAATTCTCAGCAAGAAGTGCCTGGCCTTTGGGAATCTCGACAAGTAATGCCAACAGGATTATATCCCGTTAACAGTGGGCATCTCAGGGAGGTGGGATAATGATAATTGTTCTTTTCTAACTTCATATCTTTGTACAGGAGGTGGTGTGTGGAGTGCTTGAGAGTATACAAGCCTGGCATAGGCTGGCTGGGGTTTGTCCTGGTTCCTTTGCATACTGGGCACATTATTTCATCTCTCTGTACCTTGGATTTTTTGTCTGTGAAATAGGGAAATAATAGAATAGTATCTCACCTCATAGAGTTTAAATACATTTATACTTGTTAAGTATTTAAGACAATGCTTGACCCTTACTTAGCTCTTGAGAAGAATTAGCCATTTTATTAATAACATCATCATCTTTAACTACATGCAATTGGTAGTTCTTGGACAATTAAAAAAAAAAATTAAAGAGGAAAGGGAAAGGCTGTCCAGATCATAGAAGTGAATGTGTGAAAGGTCTAGAATATCTGCCATAATGACCAGTAGGGATCTGATGGGATCCAGCTCTCCGATTTGGGACCTGATTTTTCATCTGTCCATTGAGGGTAGGACGCCTGTCAAACTGTGCTAACGGAAGTGCCAAGGCTTAGTGCCAAAGCGAGAGAAAGGAGAGCACCAGAGTAGTGGGGGCTTTGGCTTGGACCCTTTTCCCTGCTGGAGGCAAAACAGCCACAGGTCTATTTTATAAAGATATCTGTTGGGCCTTGCATAAGATTTTCTTTTCGCAGAACGTTCTCTGGTAAACAGGCAAAAGGTTTGATTCTCATCCGACTCACTCCCTAAGCAGCCTTTTTTTTCCTTTCTTTAATCTCTTCTTGACATCTGTGATTCCAAAGACAGTGCCATAATTGTCCTTTTCCAGAACAGAGCTCACTTCCACCTCTCATAGCATGGGCGTACTCAGAAGTTTATTTTTTATAATGAGCCAAAATCTGCTTTCTGAAGCTCTTGAAAGGTAGCAATGGGGTGCCTTCAGTGTTAACGAGTTCCCTGTCATTAGAGGCGCTCAGGCTTGTGATGATTTCAAATCCCAGCTTCACTAATTGCTGGCGGTGCGACTGGGTAAGTCTCCCTGCCTGAAGAATAAATATGAGGATGGATGCGGCGTGCTCAGTACAGTCAACAACAACCCCGCTCTCATAATCAGAAGTGACTGGTGAACACCTGCTTGGAATCCTCTTCCCGTGACCCTGGAAGAGAGCTGCTCAGACCTGTTCTTGGTTGCAGATGGCTTCTAGGCAGTCGTTAAGATCTCTCTTCAGTGCCGTTGACCTGCCAATGGGCCCTGCACCGTTAGGACATCAGGATTTTCATGCTTGCTATAGGGACTGCCTGGAAACGATGTATGACCACCTTTAAGAAGTTGTGGGTCCTTCTTTATAAGGAATCACCCTAATGCTTGCAGTGAACTATGGCCACAGATGAGGTGATGGACAGGGTTCCATAGCATCCTTCAATTCCAGTCTTCCCTTCGGCCTGCAGGGTGTATTTCAGAAGGAAACATAAACCGTGGATTGTATAATCATGCTCTGATGCAAACCAAACTTTGGCAAGTGTGAACGGCTATGAAAACAACACGTATATGAAACACACTTCCTCTGGGCTCTCTATTTAACGTTTCAGTTCTTGTGCCAGGATTCCCCCTGCCATTTTCTGCATTTCAAAAATATTTTGTTTTTCATTCTAGACAATGGGAGTACAGAGGCAGATTTGTGTCATCACCCAGTTTATTAATTCTGCCAGGCTTTGTCTCCTGCCGATCAGCAATCCTTGACGTCTTATATTTAAGGCTGGCCCTCGGGAAAATTACACAGGGGCAGCATTCTATTTACCCTGTGTATGACTGCAGAGAACCTGAGTACAACCACCCCAAAACAAACAATTGAGAAAACACAACAGTTTCTCTGTGAGTGAATTCCAGGGTAGGCTGGTATGCCGCAGCTGAGCAGGGTAGGGGAGCAGGCCGTTTTCTGTTCTTGACTCTGTACAGAACTTAGAGCATGGGATTTTATTTTTCTGAACCTTTCTTTATAAATAGAAATGTGTCCTCTGGCATCTTTCCAGAGATACTGGTTATTTACAGGATTGACGTCACCCAGTTCTTTGATAGAAGTTTAGAACTGTAAAACACTGATGGAAACTGCTGCTTAAAAAGAACAAAGATGGATGGGTGGGTGGGTGGGCAGGTGGATGGATGGATGCATGGGTGGATGGGTAGGTGGGTGGATAGATGGATAGATCTATGGATCAATGGATAAAGACAGGGACTTCTCATTCTATGACCACATCCCCTCCTGGAAGCCTTCCTTTCCTTCCTTCCCAGGCTAGGTAGATGCCTCTTATCACCGCTCCCATAGCACTGCCTTCCCTACCTTTGACTTGTAAACAAGCAGATGTAGTAAAGGTCTATAGGTACCATCTTTCAAGCAACATTAGAAGCTTCAGGTCAGCCAGGAAAGGGTCTGCATACAACTTGTTTACTGTTATCCCCACACCAAACAACGTCAGCTCCTTGCACGTGGGAGATGCTCAGTACACATTTGTTGAGTGAATCAATGAAAGAACAATGACTGTTTGCAGGGACTCGTGGGAACAAATTATTGCTTGCATTCTTGTATCTCTTTCAATGCTGCTCTCAGAGCAGATGGGATTGCTAAGCAGGAGTAGGATTCCTCCCACCTGTAACACACACACACACACACACACACACACACACACACACACACACACACACACACACACACACACACACACACACACACACACACACACACACACACACACACACACACACACACACACACACACACACACACACACACACGACTTTAAAGGGTCACCTGACTGATTTGCTTTAACAGCCTGTCCTCATATCCTCCCTTCCCACCTCCCCTGACCTCAATTCCTACGTGTTAATCATTCTTCTGAAGGTAAATATCCTTCCAGGTTCTCTCCTTTTTCCTTTGCGTTCCAAGGGATGTGAACTCTGGGAGAGTCCCCCCACCAAGCCTTTGTGTAAACACCTGTTATCATCAGCTTGAGCCATTGTGTCCTGATATTTTATTTGGATTTAAAGACCAGAGGCAGGGGACTAATGAGAGCTTTTCATGGTCAGGAACAGAAGGTACCTGGCAGCTTCAGTGTCTTCTCTATTTAATTCCAGGCTGGTGGGGTACTCACTGTGCTTAGCACAGCTCAGGGGAGTGGCAGGCAGCATGATCAGCGTGGTGGAGCCAGCCGTCCCCACTCAGCCATTGCCTGTGTAGCCTTGGTGCCTGTGTGCAGAGAAACCAGAACATTGAAAGTCACTTGCCTGTGGTCTTCCTAGTTAGTATACTTTGCCGCAAAGAACTGGCTCTTGCTGTGGGTGAACACCCTGGCTTTTCTAGGCCTTAGTTTTTTTCATCTGTAAAGTGACTTGATCAACTTCACCCTTAGAACTACAGACCTCTGTAATTTTAAATGGAATGTCCTCCTTGTGAAAATACACAATGGTTTTCTTCCACGTGGGCATTCACATGTAGGAATGGGTCTGGGTAGGTTTAGAGTTATGCAAAATGGTGGAGACCCTAAGTGAGCATGTAGTGTAGGGGGTCTGGGGTCAGACTGCCTGGATGTGAATACTGATGCAGCTTTACCTGCTGGGCACTGTGCCCAGTGCTCTGCGTGGATAATCTCATTCATTCCTCACAGTGCCCCACAAAGTAAGTCCTACTAGTATTAGTATCCCCATTATACAGATGGAGAATTGAGGCTTAGAGAAGTTAAGTAACTGGCCAAAGCGCTTGGGTGACAGAGTCAAGTTTTTAATGCAGACATTCTGGCTTGAGTGAGCCGATGAACCACTCTGCTATGCTGCCCCCTGCAGGTAAGTGCATGCCAATGCAGGTCTGTACAGACGAGGTTTTTAGGGTTCGCTTGGTGCTCAGGGAGTGCATATTGTGTGTCCTGTACAACACATTCCCACGTCTGCCAAAAGAGATTACATTTCTAGTGTCTGCAGTCATGCTTGACTTTGCTTCTCAGCCCTGGAGGGTACAGCAGGGGCATCAGAACCTTGATGAGAGTTTCTTTGCTGTCTCTGCAAAATCAGCAGCCAACAAATCCTAGGGCACTCTGAACTAAATATGTGTGGTGGGAGGGTGCCCAGTAACTCTTCTTTCACCCCCAAGACCCTCCCTGTATTCCAGGCTGGAGCTTCTCAAACTCTGTGTGCATTCAAAAGGCCTGGAGATATTGGTAAAATGCAGATTCTGACTTAGTAGGTGTGGGGCAAGGCTTTCTAGATTTATAACAAACCTCCAGGTGGTTGCTGATGCTGCTGGTGTGAGGTCTACACTTTGAGCCATGAGGATCTAGGGTCCATGGTGTCCAGGGGGCTAAGCTGGCTGTGTTGGAATGACCGACCCAGAGTCCTTAGTAAGCAGCTTCCCAGGACCTTCTGGGAGATTCCCAACCAACAGGTGTAGGGTGGGACCCAGGAAGCTGCTGGTGTTCCAGGGACCACACTATGAGAATCATTGCTTCACTCGGTGGTTCCTATGATCATCAGAGTCCCTGGTGGATTGAAGCCAACTTGGGAAAGATTGGTTCTTGGGCTGGGGTATGTCCGGGAGCCCTCTTGTGTCCTATTTCCCCAGGTGAGTCTGATCCGCACTCAGGTTTGGGAATTTTTGCTGTAATTACCTCTTCACCTCTTTATCTTTAATCTCTCCTCTGGCCCCAAACTCTCCCTCATACTAGTGTCCTGTCACCTCTTGCTCTTTCTCCTCTGTTGTAGACCATGTGTGACTCCTCAGCCCTCTGCAGCATGGCTTTTGCATCCACCACAGTAATGCACTTGCTCTGGGGAAGATCTCCAGGAATCTCCTAATTGTTAGGAGCAGCAGGTATTGCAGTCTGTCCTAACTTGACCTTTGAGCATCACTGGACACTGTTGACCACATCCTCCTCTTCTCTCCTTTGCTCGCTGTGGTTCCACCCCCGATCCCTGGCTGCCCTTCTGCCTTCTTGGTCTCCTTCCTTGAATCATCATTCATCAAAAAATGAATTCGTCTTTCCATCTAATACATTCTCCCTTGGAGATCTCATCCACTCCCATAAACTAGTGATGCCCTGAAGTCTATTTGCTGAATGGCCTTCCTAAACCACTCGTTAGATTGTGTCACTACTTCCTTGCTTACCACAGAGGTAGTAGAGCTGAGTGTGGACTCCAGAGTCAGCTGGCCTGGGTTCACGTCCTGGCCCTGCTGCTTGTCTGCCAGGTGCGAGTTGCTGAACTTCTTTAGGCTGAGGTTTTCGCATCAGGAGGGGGAAATGAATTGCCTCATCTGTCTGCTTTGATTTTTTTCTAATCATTGGTAATAAGAAATGGGACTAATTCCAGCCCTTCAGTGGCTCCTAGAGCCCTCCAGCTGGCCCTGCCTGTCTCCTTGGCTGCAGCTCTCTCCTGCACCTCACCCTCAGCCCTGTCTCACAGCCCTGTGCCTTTGCACATGCTGTTTCCCTCTGTGTCCCTGTCCTCCTGGCACAGGCTTCGAGTCTTCATGGAGGCTCTCCTGCCTCCCCAGGAGCAGAGAGCCATGTCTTCCTTCACACTTCTGTTCAGTCATGGAGGTTCTTTGGAAGCCTGTGTCCCACTGTCTTACTCATGCTGGTAACATGGCTCAGTCCAAGTCTGGAAGCCTCAGAACCAGGAAAGCTGATGGTCGGATTCTCAGTCCAAGGCTGAAGGCCTGAGAGCCGGGGGTACCACTGGTGTGAGGCCTGGAACCCAAAGGCTAAAGAATCTCAAGTTCAGATGTCCACAGGCAGGAGAGAAGAGTTTATCCCAGCTTCAGCAGAAATAGAGTGAAAGATTTGCCTTTTCCTTTGTTTTTGTTCTCTCCAGGTCCCCACTGCATTGGAAGGTGCCCGCCCATGTTGAGAGTGGATTTTTCCCACACAGTCCTCTCAGGCTTACATGCTAATCTCTTTTGGAAACACCCACATAGACACACTCCAAAATAATGCTTTACCAGGTTTCTGTGTATTCCTTAATCTGGTCAAATTGACACCTAAAATTAATCATCACACCATAACTGTTTCTGCCTCAGAGATTCCTTTCCTTATCACTCAAACTAGCCATATGGTCACTGACTATTACATCTCATATCATTAAATAGTATGTAGCACTGTTTGATTTTTAAAATTTGTTTTTTCTATTCTTCCCCCACTGGAACTCTGTGAGAGCAAAAAAGACTTCCCCTGCCTTGTGCAGGGTGCTGTCCATCCATGCTGAGAACAATGCCTAGCACATAGTCACTTATCCACAGACAGTGGTGGGAACTGAGTAATATTAGTAGCTTACACTTATACAGGGGAATCTAAGACTGTTCTACGTGCTTTTCATTTAACTCCCACAATAGCTTAGTGAGGTGAGTACCATGATCATCATCTCCATTTTACAGTTGAGGAAACTGAGGCACCAGAAGTTATATAACTTGTCAAAGATCATGTAGCTAGAAAGTGGCAGAGCTGGGATTTGAACTTAAGCGGCCTGACTCCAGCGTTGATGGTCTTAATCATGCCACCACACTGTTGGATGAGGAAATGAATGTGGGGCATGAACGATGAGCTTGTGCCCATCCTTTCTGAGTGCGCACATGGTAGGGCAGCTTGGTAGCACTGGGATTTAGTCTGGTCTGAGTTCACATTTTGCCACTGACTCACGTTTTGTGATTTACTTTGCTTGTGTCTGGGTTGTGGGGAGAGAGTACGAAAAAATCTCTCATCTCATAAAGAGTTAGGTTTTAATGTTCTGGACACTCCTCTTCATTTTCACTACTGAC
Organism: Cynocephalus volans; assembly: GCF_027409185.1. Classification (NCBI taxonomy): domain Eukaryota; kingdom Metazoa; phylum Chordata; class Mammalia; order Dermoptera; family Cynocephalidae; genus Cynocephalus; species Cynocephalus volans. The sequence goes on from NC_084463.1 coordinate 134,555,309, forward strand.
TATGTTTTCCTTGTGGTTTTGGCCACTAGGAAACTCAAACTACAAATTGAGCCCTGATGCTAGAATTCATGTAATACTTTATGGAGTGCACTATATCTACTATCTTCTTTTCTTCTGCTTTTCCCCATAGCATCCCATTTTTCTAATTTTTAACGGATTTGTTTTTCTAAGCCAACTCAAATAATTTATGAAAATAAATTATGAATTTACAGCAAAGAAATATATACGTATAGTGTGTCCCTGGGTAAGTTACTTAATCTCTCTGACTGTCAGTGTCCTCTGTGCCATGTTGGTAATCATTACTGCCTCACAGTATTTTGGTGGAGCATAAATGGAGGAAAGTCCATGGGAGCCCAGGGCACATAATAAGCATTTTGTAAAAGTCAGTGTCTTTATCATCTTCTCTCATTTACTGTGAGAATGAAAGAATCTTGTACTAGTACCTGGCACAGTGCAGGTGTTGGAACGTGGTTTAATGTGCCATGTTGAGACACTCCTATACACTACTAACTGGTGAGCTCTATTACAAAAACCGACAGCAAATGACAGGCTGTCATCTTGTCTTATTTTTGATGGTTACTTCCACTACAATAAATTGGTTTTTGAACAGCAGATAGATATTAGGTTTAATAAGTGGAAAAAACTCCACTGCTGTGCAGGGAGGTCGTACATAAAGCCCAGCTTGATGATTCGAAAGCATTTACTGGAAAGAAAATGAATCAGACCCACATAAACTTTTTATTACTATGGCAACTGGGTATTTGCCCAGCCCCTGTTTAGCTAGATTATAGTATAGCAGTGAGGAATGTCAATTCTTATGTCTCAATTGCCTATCAGCTCATAAAATATCCCAGTTGACATAATAGTTGTTGCTGGATAAAATAGTTCTATTTTAAGGTGACCCAGTCACCCATTTCTTGGTACTAAGCTACTTTGGGAGCTTAAAACAAAACAACAAAAAAACTCTAGAGTTATGATAATAAAAGGTCTTAGCCCTTACTGGTGCCAGGCATTTTCTCATTTAATCCTCACAACCACTTTGTAAGGTAGGTTTCATCACCCTGTTTTACAGATGAGGGATTAAAGGCCAGGACTGTTAGGTAACTTGCCCAAGGTCATGGTTCTGGTAAGGGGTGGGTCCAGGATTTGGATCCAGGTCTGTCTGATTCCTAACCCTTTATTTTTAACCACTAAGATGGGTTATTTATTTCTTTAAATCAGAAAAGACAAAAAGAATTAAAGAGTATTAACCTTTCCCTAGTACATTGACATTTCAACCTCAAAACTATTGACATTTTGGGGCCAGATAAGTCTTTGTTTTGGGGAGCTGTCCTGTGCGTTGCAGGATGTGTAGTAGTGTCCTTGTTCTACCCACTAGATGCCAGTAGGACATCCCCCAGCCCCTTGCCCCAGTGTTGCCAAATGTTGCCTGGGGAGCAAACCAGAAGAACTGGGGAGGGATTTGGCCTGGAAAAGAGCAACTCATTCATTTCTTCTATTACCAATCCTCTTACATCTCAGGGGTTCCCAGAAAGTTTTGTTTCTCCATTTGGTTATACTCAGAGGGCTGTGCATTTATCACCACTATCTAGTTTTAGAACATTTTCATCATTCCAAGAAGAAGCCCTAGACCCATTAGCAGTCATTTCCTATTCCTCCCTCTCCCAGTCCCTGGGAACCACTAATCTTTTTGTCTCTATGGATTTGCCTATTCTGGACATTTCATATAAATGGATTTATATATGTGGGCTTTTATATCTAGCTTCTTTCACTTTGCATCATGTTTTGAAGGTTCATCCGTATTCTCATGCATCAGTATTTCATCCCGTTTATTACCAGATAATATTTTGTTGTACAGAATGTAGGAGTCTAACTTTCTTTTGCATGTGAATTTCCAGTTGTTCCAACCATTTGTTGAAAAGATGATCTTTTCCCCCAGTGAATTTTCTTGGCACTCTTGTCAAAAATCAATTGACTGTAGAAATGAAGGTTTATTTATAGAGTCTCAATTTTATTCTATTAATCAGTATGTATACTCTTATGCCAATACTACAAGGTCTTGGTTATTTTAACTTATTATTTTTGAAATCAAGAAGTGTTAGTTCTCTAAATTTGTTTTTCTTTTTCAATATGGATTTGTCTGTTCTGAGTTCCTTGTGTTTCCATATGAATTTAGGATCAGCTTATCAGTTTCTGCAAAGAAACCAGCTGAGATTTTGATAGAGATTACATTGAATTGTAGATCAATTTGGGGAGTATTGCCATCTTATCAATATTAAGTCTTCCAATTCATGAACATGGGATGTCTTTCCATGTATTTACATCTTCTTTCATTTCTTTTGATGATATTTTGTAGTTTTTAGTGTACAAATTTTACACTTCTTTTATTAAATTTATTCCTAAGTATTTTATTTTTTTCGATACTGTGGTAAATGGAACTGTTTTCTTAATTTCATTTTTGGATTGTTGATTGCTAGTGTGTAGAAGTACAATTGACTTTGACGTATTCATCTTGTATCTTGCAACCTCACTGAAATTGTGTGTTAGTTCTAATAGCTTTTCTGTGGGTTTAAGATTTTTTTTTTTTTTTTTTGATATAGGTACTTACTGCTATGAATTTCTTTCTCTGCCCTGCTTTAGGTTTATGTCATAAGTTTTGGTATGTTGTGTTTTTGTTTTCATTCATCTTAAAGTATTTTCTAATTTTATTTGTTATTTCTCCTTTGATCTATTGAGTACTTAGGAGTGTGTTATTTAATTTCTACATATTTGTGAATTTCACAAATTTCCTTCTGTTATTGATTTATAATTCCACTCCATTGTAGCTGGAGAACATACATTATATGATTCCATTCCTTTTAAATTTATTGAGGTTTGTTTCATGGCCTAATAACATTTTTTCTGTCTTGGAGAATGTTTCATGTACACTTGAGAAGAATGTATATTCTTTTCTCAGGTGGAGTGTTCTATAGATATTTGTTAGATCTAGTTTATTTATAGTGTTGTTTATGCCTTGTGTTTCCGTGTTGATCTTCAGCCTAGTTATTCTATTCATTATTGAAAGTGGAGTATTGAAGTCTCTATCTATTATTATTTAATTTTGTATTTCTCCCTTTAATTCTGTCAGTTTTTACTTCATGTATTGGGGTTTTGCTTTTAAGTGCATATAATATGTCTTCCTGGTGGACTGGCCATTTTATCATAAAAGTCCTACTTTGTCTCTTGGAACATTATTGTCATGAATTCTATTTTGTCTGGTATTCATATAGCCACTCCAGCTCTCTTGATTTCAAATAGTCTTTTTTTTTTTTTTTTTTAAGTCTCCCAGGCTATCCTTATATGAATTGAGAGTACTTACAGGATAAGTTAGAATCTGAGGATCAGTGTTTTGTCTTTAAAGTTAGCCCAGAGCTACCAAGAGATAACAGCTGTGGGATTATCTGATTCCTGTGACTGCTGTTGAAGGCATGTAGAAAATGCCAGATGCCTTTGTGAAAACCTTTCCTGGAGCAAGATTTATGGTAGGTTAAAGTACTGTTTTCCTGAAAGTGTTGTTTTCAAGGTACATCGTGACAGACAGAGTGTTCTCTTGAGTAGCCTTGTCAGAGAAGCCTGAAGGAGCCTGCCTCCCTCTGTCTGTGAGCTCTGTTGACTCTTACCCCTAATGTCTCTGAAAGTCTTGTGTTGCTGTGGGTATAGCAAGGGTTTAATCTTCACAGCATAGCCTTTCTCTGTACTCCTTGCAGGTGTTGTAGTGACAATTAAGGACACAAAATCTGAGCTCCAGGGTTCTTCTGTTTATGTGGACTGTGTGATGAGGGCCACGTCAGCTGTTCAGAAATGCTTCTAGGGAGCTCATCAGACATAAGCTGCTGCTTCACAAGTCTGAGGGCAAACAATGTGCCAGGAATGAGGGTGTTTGAAGCAGAACAACGTCAAAGTTTGCCAGGAGCCAGGGGGACAAAAGAGGGTGGAGGCTCTGAAAAGTAAAACCTTCTTCCGACAAAGATGACCCTCTTTGCCCAGAGAGCTGGAAAATGATCTAGAATGGATTCTTCTTTATTCGAGTTTATTCAAACTTGAGAACTATCTTTGATTCCCATACTCCCCCTTACCCCTTTTCTTCTTTTTTTTTTTTTTAATTTTACTTTTCCCTCCACTTCTTAGGAGTTGTCTCTTTAATATCACCTTTCATGAAGTTGGATGATGCCTTTATTGAAATACTTTTTTTTTTAAGTTGGAAACTATTCTGATCTCTCCATGTCTTTGTTCCCACATCTGTTCTTAATCCTAGGGACTCAGATCCAGTCAGGAAGTTTTTCCACCAAGCAGTGAAAAGCCTCCGGAGGCTGAGTTATCTGACCCACATTTATTTATTATCTTCTTAGATCTTTTTTCCCTCAAGATTTGTCTATAGAAGCATCAGCTGGGAATTTCTTAGTTTCCTGCTTTTGTAGTTTTCTGGAATTTTCATTCTAATGTATATGTACCCAAACACACCCTCCTATACATATGTATGTGCATTATAAATAGCCAAAATTAAAAAACCTGAAAAAAACCTTTAGGTTTAAGATAATTTCCTAATCCTGAACTTGATTGGTTGATTTATCTTTTCTTTTTTCCCTGTTGTTCTTAATAATAAAATTATTTTAATGGGCAATGATACCCACTTTGAATTCTCTTACAGTTTATAGTGCCTTTCTTCCTAAAAGCACCCAAAATATTATAGACTTGTCTCTCTTCAGTTCCCTAAGGGCCTTTTTGGGGGGGTGAGGAGGATATTTCCTTGACTTACATAGTCTTATAATACCCTTGTGAGTCCATAAAAATTTTCTTCATAGAAAACAAATCTGACACATCACTTTTCTCTAGAAAGATGTCCACTGGCTCCTAGGTTAAGTCTAGACTCCTACCTGCCTCTCTCCCATACTCACCTCCTGCTGCACACACCGTGTTCTGGGTGCCTGACTTCTCCCAGACCTCTGTACAAGCAATAACATGTCTCAACTCTGAGCTTTTGTTCATGTAATTCCTCTTACTTGGAGTGCTCTTCCCTCTCCTTTTCTGCCAGCACATTCCTAATAATTTTTCATACCCAACTGAAATAGCCCTGCTTTGGGAAGCACTCCCTGGCTCTCCCAGGCTGGATGAGTCACGCTCTTTTTCTGAGTTTCTTTTGCACTTTGGCCATTCCCCCACATATTGACTGAGCATCCACTGCTGGGCAGAAACTGTCTGAAAATAATAATATTACATGATTAACTGTAATAATAGCTAATACTATGTAATAATACTGTATAATATATATATATAATACTAAATACTGCATAATACAATATTTTGTATCTTATAATAATATATTTTATAATGCAATATCAAATAGTAATAGCTAATATATAATATATTTAACAGTAGTTAATACACAATTAATGTCATAGCTAATACTGTGTTCCAGAGAAATTTCCAAACAATTATTATACTGTCTTGTTTAATCCCCACAGTAACCCAGCAAGGTAGGTAGTGTTATCTCCATTTCCTGATAAGGAAGTTGAGGCACAGAGAGCTGCATACCTTACCATCATATAGCCAATAAGTGGTGGAGCCAGCCTTTGAGCCCTATGCAGGCTGACATCCGCCCTACATTCTTAACTGCTGTAATTAACTATTGGAAGACAAATGTTAATACAGCTTATATAGTACTTATCACATCTCATTGCAATCATGTGTTTTCTTTCTCTCCTTCTTGACCAGGTTCTTCTTAGATTGGGGCTTCTTGCTAGCAGAAATTGTTTTATTCTCTTTGCAACCCCCATACTTGGTCTTATGTGTGGCATAAGGAGAGTTGGAAAATTAATGTTAGAGGAATGAATAACCGAAAGAGCAAGGACTAAGACTTTCTAAGGATTATATCAGTATCTACCTCATTTTTCTCAGGGCCTTTGTCTAGGTGAAGAAGAGCAGTTTATAGAACCATGAACCATGTTAGGCGGTGGGGGTTGGGGGTGGGGTGTATTATTGAATCCCTACTAGATATTTAGTATTGTGCTATATCCTCTATATGCAAAATCTTACCTTATTTTCACAACTGGTCAGGTGTGTGCTGTCTTTATCCTCCTTTTACACATGGAGACACAGACTGAGGGAGGTTAAGTGACTTGTCCAAGGTGTCAGCGATTACGTGGTGGAACTGGGATAAAAACCCAGATGCTTCTGAACCCTAAGCCCTTCTGAGCTCTTAACCCCAGGTGATAGACCTCCTAATCTAGGCAAAAAAGAGAAATTTGAAAAGAATTTTCTATTAGAGAATCTTCTGGCAAAGGGGTTTCAACTGGATGCTTTCTTCCTATATTTATGTTCCAGTTAGCTTGTGGTCTGTTGCTCCTTCACTCCCCAGTGTGTGTATGTCTGAAACAGTTGGTATGTTACTTAAGCAAGAAATAATGCATTGTAATATCTGATCAATAAAGCTTGGAGTCCACTCCAGTAGTTATCTGGAATTGAATTGTTACAACAAGCAAAGGGCTTTTTGCTCAAGCAATAGTTTTTGCAAAGGCTTGAATGCCAGGAGTGGGATTTGGCTTTCTGGGCTGTTTGTGATCTGCTTCGAGACCACAATAAAAGTGCTTCCATTGACCTTTCCCCAGACTTCTTAGAGAATCCAGGCGGATTGCTTTTTGAAAGTCTGTTATTTTTATAAGGCTCTTCTTTGCTTTCTTGTCCTCAACCATGAAATCCTTAAAAGGAACCACACAGTTTGACTGTTTACAAAATGAACTAGGGGACTGAATACAGTAGCAAATTCAGATCCATTGCTTTTTTCAGTTTTTAGCCTGTGATGGTTGTATGCGGGTACTCACTTTGGAGGGTAGGGTGTACATGTTGATTTAGATTATGCGAATTTTATCATTTAATTTCCCCCCCCAATTTATACATTTGTGTAGCATTTATAATTCTCACATCTTTAGAGTGAGATGAATTCCAACTGTTTCATAGCACATTTCTTATGAGAAATAGGGTTTGAAAAAAAAAATTTTTATTTACTAAAGAAAAAATACCAGGTACTTTTACTGATGTGAGAATGGAGAAGCACATTCATACCGACTCCTCATCAGTTCCTCCATTACCACATTGTTCCTGCCTCCAGGCCTTTGCATATGCTGTTCCCTCTTCTTGGAACATGCGTCATTCCCCAAAAGCTAAAATTTCAAACGTGGCCTCGCTGTCTCTTAGGTATGCTCATTCTCTGCAGGTGCAACATGGAGTTTGTAAAATTAATGTTAGTGTGATGAATAACGGAATGAGTAAGGCCTCAGACTGTAAATATTACATTGGTTTCCACTTGGGCTAAATGTGGGGTACTCCAGCTGAGGCTGATCCCCTGAGAAGCCTTTTCTGATGGCAGCCTCCACGCCGGTTTGCGATTAGGCGTCCTCTACCTCTCCCCTCAGGACACTCCTTGCATTGCATGCAGAGGCTCATTGGCCTGTCTGTGTCCTCTGCTATCAGTTGGAGATCCTGTCTTTTTCACTTTTGAATTGCTGCCCAACTGACTCAGCACCCGACAGACAGTAGGATGCTCAGGGGAATATTTTATTATTGGCCAAGAAGGGGCAGATTTTTTCCCCTTTTAATCCTGTTTTGTATTGTGCACAGGTAAAGTGTAAGTCCTTACAAAGTGGACAGAACTGATTAAGAGTTTGAAAGCTCTAAAAGGGCCTTTTTGCTAGTACAGCAACCATTTGTATATGAGCCCACAGCTTTTGTGTGTAAAGTAGAATCATTTTGTATCTCACACATGAATATGGAGGAAGAAAGAACTGGGAAAGCTCATAAATAGGCCTGTAGCTTCTTTGCCAAATGTTTCTTTCATGGTAACTCCTTTATCTGGGATGTGAATGTTAGACTCGACTCAAGGGGGTAGTGGTCAGAGTAGGCCCCACATTGGTCCTGTAGTTGTGACTCTTGGAGTGGCAGCTGGTCTGTGCAGTGGTAACATCAGGAAAAAGGGAACGATGAAGTCGCTTGCTCTGTGGGGACGAAACATAGGTATAGTCTGTCCAGGCAGGATGTCATACTTTAGTGTTCGTTGGAATCCTCAGTGTACTTAATAAAAATGCAGATCCCCCAAAGGAAGGGGCCCAGGAATCTGCATTTTCACAGGCATTCCTGGGGATTCTGTTGCATGTGGATCTCTGACTTGCTGTTTGTGAAACCACCTTAAAGGACAGGAAATTCTGGGGAAATACTGGCAAATAGGTCAGTCTTGGGAGTGAGAACCTGCCCTTTGTCAGGGCTCTTAGACCAAGGAAAAAATGCAGCTGGGAAAGTAAACGCAAGGAGCATCTCCTGGAAGGAGGGACACTCTGCATTAGCTTGTGATCAGTGCAACCCGGGGAAACCAATTCCAGCAAAGATTGATGCCCTGCACCCGGTGCAAATTTAGAAAGATAAAAAGAAGAGTCATGGTTTCCTTGACCAAACAGGAATGTCGCCTACTCTGCAGAGTAATGAAATGCGCAGATGTTAAAATGAAAAGTGACAGAGATAGATGGGAAATAATAGAACAAAGCAGCAGTTAAGTGACTTAACGAAAATGTGGAAGAACCATAGGATGCTTTCAGCCTTTGCACTTCTAGGAACATTGTTGCCAGCAGGGGAGAACCAGCCCATCTTGGGCAATCCTGGGCTAGAGGCTTTTCTCATAGCCATCTGTGGCTAGCAGACAGTACCAGTTACTTAGGGAGGCAGCAGTCAGAGATCAAAAGGATACCAAATTGTGAAATACGCATATCCTTTGACCTAGCAGTTGTACTTTAAGGAGATATTATATGTGGGAAAAATAATGTGTGCATTTGAGTGTGCGCTGTTTATTGAAAGCACCCCAAATCCCTATCAGTAATGTGACTTATGGGTACATAAATGCAGTATGATTACCCTTAGCCCTTAAAAGTGATGATGTGGACTAGTAGTTACTGACATGAAAAAATGTCACAATGTTAAGTGGCAAAAGCAGGTTTCAGAATAGCATGCATTTTTTGGGTGCATTTAAGTAAAACTGCATACTCAGGTTTCTACTTATTAATCCAGCCAGTAATTATTGAGTGACCTATGCAGCAGGTACTCTTCTGGGCGTTGGAGATACAGCAGTGAGCAAGGCAATGGACCTTTGCTACTGGAAAGCTATCACCTGGGAGCTTGTTAGGAATCCAGAATCCCAGGCTACACCCCAGACCAACTGCATTTTAACAAGGTCCTGCAGTGATCCATTTGCACACTATAGTTTTTGAGACCGTGCTTTAGAAGCGTGTTTACCAAAGTGTCCACATTGTACGTCCCCAGGTGGTGGCAGTTTGGGATAATTTTTACATTTGCCTTTATATAGTTTCTTTATTGTTTGAATTTTTCATAATGAGCTATGTCTTGTGTTTATAAAAGCAAGGATGGTGATTCTGCAGAAGAGCATAAGGCTTCTGCTTCTGGTTCTTTGGGCTGACTCTGCCACACACTGGCAGGATCCTGGGGCAGGAGTCAGAGGCGAGCAGGGGGCGGAGGTCAGTAGCTGTTGCTCATTTGGCCAACCACAGAGGTCTGGAAGAGAGACCCTGATACCTGCAGCTATGGCTGGAGCTGTCACCACAGCCTAAGAGATACAGTAGGTCTGAATAGCCGAGTTTGTGGCTGTTCTAGCTGAACAGAGAGGCTTCCACATTGCAGCCAGACAGGAGGTCCACACACCAGTGTCAGTCATCCTCCAGGACTGGTGGGCATCCCTGAGCCCTTCCTGGGCATACTGGGGGCCACAGGCATGATATGTGGTGAAGAACCTGCTATCCACGGCCTGGAAAGTTCTGGCCATGTGGCAGAGGAGCTTTCGGTCTCCTGACTTTTTTTGGGGGGGTCTCTCCTGAAACTGACCCCTGATGAGGATTGGTGCCCTGCCTAAAGTGTAGTGTAGTTGACAGAGGTTGGACTCAGCAGTAGGGGAACTGGATTCTATATCAGTCTGATCCTAAATGTGAGTGTGACTATGTGACTGTGAGCAAGTCCAGCAGCCTCTTTGGGCCTCAGTTTTCTCATCTGTGAAATGCGAGAATTAGTTATTGAATGAGCCTATGTGGACTACCTACATGCTCCAGTTGTTATGCATATAAAAATCTAGTCTTCCTGAGGGTGTCACAATCTGGTAACACTGGAATGTCTCCTGGTGCCCCTCTAGTTCTGATGTGGTCCCCAAATATTGATCCCGGGACTGTCTCTGACCTAAAACCTGGTTGTCACTGAGCCCTGGTGAAATGAGAAAAATAAAGACAGCCTAGTGAACAGGTTGAGGGCAAGGTTTCCACCCACCCTCAGGGCAAAGCGTTCTGTACACCAGACTGCCTTCCTACATTTTCCGTGCTAACGCTGCCTTTTGTTTAGGGCAGCAGTGAGTAGAGGTTATTGCAGATTTGTTTGTTTATGTCCTTGCTGGTAAAACAACAAGTTGACAGACGTGTTAGTCCTTCCTCTACTCCCGTCTAGTTTTTTTATTTTTTATTTTACTGGTCTGTGAAATCCAGAACTGTGACAAGCAGGCTCTTAGGACAGGAGAGACTCAGATCAGGAAATCACCCCAACCCCAGGAGAGCCCTGGTCCCCATCTTGCTGCTGATGAAAGCTGCCTCTTTGAAAAGTTCAAAGAGCAAATCCTTGAAAAATGATTTGAGTATTCAGAGGAAGTGTTCTCCCTGTCGATTTTAAAGACAGACACCTTTTGCAAGGGGTGATGAGTTTCATGCTGAAATCTCCCCTTCCTGGACTTGGGAGGTGAAAGGGGGACAATCCAAGCTTTGCTATGGACCCCCTGAGCCCCGCAGCAGGTTGTGCGGGCAAGGAGTAGTTGACAGCCCTTGTCAGCGACTGGCTTCTCTCTGTGCCCACACCAGGCACTCAGCTGGCCACCTGTGATCTTCTGTGGTGGCTGCTGTCACAGGCATGTGATGGTGCAAATGTAAATCATTAACAAGACAGTCTCCCTCTGACATAAACAGCGACTGAGCATCACTAACAGGGCAGGAAGTCTCATTAGTAATTCCTGATGAGGGTGCAGGGGCAGAGCCTAGGAGCTGGCTAACTGAACGGTAGCTAATTCGTTCATAATCATTCATGTGCTCGCTCTCTTTTCTCTTTCTTTCTCTCCTAAAGCCTAGTCCTTTGGAGCTGGACCAGACCTTAGAGAAATCTAAGGAGACAGTAGAGCAGATGAGTCAAGGGAAAGGTTTGCACCTTGACTCTGTTTATTAGCAGTGCCAAGTTACTTCACTTCTGGACCTCAGTTTTCTTGTCTGTAAAATGGGTTTTTTGTTGAGAATAAATGAGATATCTGTAAAACACAGCAAAATGCTTAATCCGTACAAAGCATTTAGTAAATACTATTATTATCCAATCCTAGTCTCCTTTTATAGGTTCATTTGTATTTTTGGCAAATATTTGTTAGGCACCTGTTGTAGGCACTGTACAGTGCAGCTGCTTCAAAAATGGTGAATGAAAGTATTCAAATGAGTGTATGTTCTGGGGGGCAGAGAGGCAGAGACTTCAATCAAACAGCACAACACAAAGCCAGTGACATCACACAGTGACATGTCCTTCGAAGGAAAAGCAAAGCAAAGATGGGTAAGGGTTAGAATGACTGAGTGTGGGAGTGGAAGTTTCTACTGCAGACCATGCACTGGTTAGAGAGGCCTGAATGTCATGGTGAGCTGTGCCGAGCTCTGGGAGAAAGGCATTCCAAGCAGAAGGAACAGACAGTGCAAAGGCCCCGAGATGGGATGGGATATGCTGGACTATGAGGGCTCGAGAAGGAGCAAGGATACCCATGTAGTGACAGTGTGGAGAATAGATAGGCACAGGCAAGCTGATCAAAGACAGTGTGTTAGATGCGTGAACCTAGCTGGAAGGGCATTTGTTTGTTGAGCTAGCAGAGGAGCAGACTTTACCCTGGAAAATGAAACTCCTCTGCTTTTCTGTTACTGCAGACTTTGCCCAGCGGGAACCAAAATGCCCCCCTCTGCAGAAAAAGACTTAACATAGCAGGCCTAACTGCTGTCCTTTGAAAGGTCTGCTTGGAGGATTGGCTCTTGGCTGTTGTCTGGGAACTTGGATTTTGGGAGGGTACCCACCACCCTAACCCATAAGACTGGCTGACTGTGCCTAACCTGGTCATGCAAACTATATGGTTTATACTGCTTTCCTGCTAGGAATCTGGAAATTTGGTGTACAGAGAATGCCTATGTGACCAGCCCCCAGTAAAAACTCGGGACACTGAATCTCTGACGAGCTTCCCTAGCAGACGACATTTCACTCATGTTATCACATTTGTTGCTGGAGGAATTAAGCAAGTCCTATGTGAGCATCTTGGAAGCTTGTACCTGGGTTCCTCTAGACTCCACCTTACGTACCTTTTCTCTTGGCTGATTTTGCTTTGTATCCTTTCACTGTAAAAAATCTTAGGTTCTAATTTGACTGTACACTGAGTCCTATGGGTCCTCCTAGTGAATCATGGAACCTGGTGGTGGACTTGAGGACCCCTGACACAGCACTGTATAATGATGTATGACAATGAGCATGTGATTCTGAAACATTCTGGGAGCGAATTGCTTTTTTATTTTAAAGTCTGGCACATGGTAAATATTTGATGAAACAGTTATCTAGTACATCACTATTTGATGAAATGTGTTCATATCCTTCCACTCAGTACCTTCCTTTCTAGGAATCTGGCCTAAGAGTATTATTTGAAATTCAAGCAATGCTTTATGCACAAAGATGTTCTTTACAATGTAATTTATAATGCTGAAAAGTTGATTGCAACTAAGTGTTCAACTTGGGGAAAATGGTAAAATAACCTTGCTATACTGATACGATGAAATATTTTTCAGCCATAACAAACTGGAAAATATTTATGTTGTAATGATAAGTGAAATAATTAGTATACAAAATTATATGCATTCTCTCTAGAGACTTATGCTGAATGAAAACGAGCCTTCCCAAAAGGTTGCATACTTTATGATTCCATTTCTATTACATTCTCGAAATGACTAAATTATGGAAATGAAGGACAGGTTGCCAGGGGGTGAGGAGGGAAATGGGTGTGGCTATAAAATGGCAACATGAAGGATCTTTGTGGTGATGGAAATGTTCTATATCTTGACTGTGTCAATGTCAATATCCTTTGGATATTGTCCTATAGTTTTACAAGGTGTTACCATGGGGAGCAAGTAGGAAAAGGGTACACGGGAATCTCTGTGTACTTTTTCCTATAGTGTATGTGAATCTACTAAAAAAAAAAAATCCCTTGGAACACTAAAACAATTATATGCATTCTGATGTCAATCGTATAAATAAGAGGCATAGAAGAATGTTAATTGTGGTTACTTTGGAGTGGAGAGATTATAGGTAATTTTAAAAAATTTCTTATGCTTTATTTCTATGTATTTCACAATGAACGTGTTTTTAGTTTTTTATTTTGAAATAATTTTAGGCCTACGGGAAAGTGGCAAAAATGGTATCGAGGGTTCCCACACTCTTCACCCCTGTCTCCCTAACATCATCACTTTATATAGCCATAGCACAATTACCAAAAAGAGGGAATTAACATTGGTACAATACTATTAACTATGCTACAGAACTTTATTGGAATTTAGCCAGTTTTTTCACTAATATTTGTTTTCTGTTCCAGGATCCCATATTGCATTTAGTCCACCTGTTTTCTTAGTCCCCTCCAATCTTTGATAATTCCTCAGTCTTTCTTTGTTTTTCATGACCTCGGAGGTCATTAGTCAGATACATTGTAGAATGTCCCTGCATTTAGGTTTGTTTGGTGTTTTCTCATGACTGCCTTGGTACTATGCATTTTTGGCAAGAATACCATGGAAGTGATGTCGAGTCCCTCACACTTCCTTATATGAGGGACTGTAACGTTGTATGTCTTATTGCTGGTGATGTTGGCCATGATTACGGGGTTAAGGTGGTGTCTGCCAACTTTCTCCACTGCTGAGTTACTATTTTTCTCTTTGTCATTAATAAATATATTGGGGGAGATACTTTGAGATGACACAATATTCTCGTTTCTCCTCAAGCTCTCATCCTCTAATGTTAGCATCCATCGGTGAGTGGATCTTGCCTGTAACAGTTAGTACTGTGGTGTTTGCCTAATGGTGACTCTATTTCTCACATACCTCCTACATTTATTAATAGGATTTCTTCTGTAAGGAAAAACTTTCCCTTTTCCACCATTTACTGATTTATTCAACAATTTTTGGTATCATGGTGGCCTCAGAGATATTCATTTTATTCTTTGGGTTACAACTCAATACTGTTGTTTATTTTGTTGCTCAAATTATTCTTACTTTGGCCATTAGGAGCTCATTCAGGTTAAGTCCTGTGTCCTTTGGACATCCCCCCGATACTCTGAGCACTTCTTTACTTTTTGGCAATACCTGGAATCAACCACTTCTCCAAAGAGCCTAGTTTCCTTTACTGGATAGTGGTGTTTAGAAACCAAGATCTGGGTGCTAAATGTGCTTATTGCTGTTGGGGTGTCAGTATTTCTAGTGCTTCTCAACAGACAGAACTGGGTAATATGTAAGTGTACTAACCTACGCATGCACACAAATCAATATTTATTTTATCATCTATATCTATCTGTCTATCTAATTTTTTAAAACCTTGAGTTTATACTGATGCCTTCAATTGCATTCCAAAGCCCCAGTGTTCCTTTTAGTCTTCCCACTTTCCTTATTTGTAACATTTTTCTCTGACAGTGGGGAATCTTGTTCTTATTATATAAAATATATTTACTTATTTATTCAGTCCTAGTACACACGAAAGGTAGTTTCAGAATTGCTAAACCATATCCCTGTAAGAAATAAATATAACTATAGTACAGTATCTGTGTACAGTTCTGTTTTTTTTTTTTTTTCTTTAGCCTTACAGAATCCAGTCAAAACAGTGTTTTCTAGAGTTTCTTAGGCTGGCTCCTTTCTTCCCCACCTCCTTCCGTGTGGTGGTATTATTCATTGCTAGTACAGTTTGCTCACTTGTTACTGCTTATATTCCATTTTTAGTTCCCTCTGCATGTTACTGATTTTAATTGTTTATTTTGGGGTGTGTGTGAAATATTGTTATGGTTCTAAGATAAACACTTCTCTGAGTATATCTATATAAATATATGTTGGGAGGGATAGACATATTGAATATATCGGTACAATTAGATATACTCAGAGATGTGTACACTGTTCTCGTCCTTGTTATTTGCCAGTTCTGTTCCCAGTTCCCCATCTTTCTGTTCCCCGCACTCCTGCCCCCATAGTTAACGAATCTCTTTAGTTTCTGGTTTATCCTTCCTGTATTTCTTTTGCAAAGATAAGCCAAAACATGTATATTTTCTTACGTCCCCTTTTCCTTTACAGAGGGCAAAGTACTACAGATGATCTTTTATACTTTGCTTTAGTTAACATTATATCCTGGAAATCACTTTATGTCAGTTCATAGAAATCTTCCCTAATGAGCTTTTTAAACTTTTGTGATAAGAAAAAAATTTCTAGCAGTCCAAGGATCTGTTTTAAAATTCTATAAACCTAGTAATGATGATGATAACATAGCATAGGCATTACCATTAATTGAGCATCTACTGTATGCCCTGCTCCATACTAAACATTTTGTATACATTATCTCAGATGTTATTTCCAGTTTGCTGATGAAAAAACTGAGGTTTAGCAATATTTAGAAACTTGTCCAAGGCCTTAAAAAATAGAGCCAGAATTTGAACCCAAGACTCTCCCAAGTTTGTGCTTTGAGAAGAGCACACCAGCACCATTACGGAAGTTCCAGGGTGGAATAAGGTCCAGTGGGTTTTTAAAACCTGGGTACGTCCCAGGCCTTAAAACCCTGTTGATTGTGAATCACCTGCTGCCAACGTTGGCATGTTACAGATGGCAGGAACATGGAGGTAATTTACTGCCTGTTTGTTCCAAAGAAATGACCCTTCCTTCTTGGAGGATCATGGGTCCTGCCTCTGAGACAGGAGATGAGAAAGATGCCAGGTAGGGCCTGCTACCTAGGATGTAGCAATAGATCCCATCTTATACCTCCTAATCGCAAGCCAGAGCAGCCAGCACCATTAACTGTAAAGTACATTACCCCACAGAGCTGTTTGGTTTAGCAGGATACTCAATCAAGTCCGAGTTACAGCAGTTTCTGTTAAAACTGTTTGTACAGCAGGAGTGGAAAAAGAATTTCTTTGGAGCAGGAGTCTGGCTTCTGTTGCGAGAAGTGACAACCTTTGGCAGAGTGGCTGTGCTGTTGAGTTGGTTGTGATCATAGTTTCTGGAGTCCACTTGCATGGGGTCTCACCCAGCACTAGATTTTCTAGTGATGTGACCTTGGGCAAGTCACTTCACCTCTCAAAGTGCATCTATGAAGTGGTGATAAGCACCATACCCATCTGTGTTGGGGGTCCCCAAGACCACTCCCAGGTTCAGTGATTCACCAGGAGGATTCACAGAACTCAGCATATGGTTGTAGTCATGGCTATGATTTATTACAGCAAAAGGTTATAAACCAAAACAATGAAGGTAGAAGATGAATGGAGTGAAATCCAGAGGAAGCCAGGTTCAGGCTTCCAAGAGTCCTTTCCCACTGGAGTCAAAAAGGATTCACTTAATTCCTTTAGCAATGAGTTATTGTGAGATGTTGTCTACCAGGGAAGCTCATTAGAGATCAGTGCCCATAGTTTTCAGGGGCTGATCATGTAGGCAACCTCTGCGTAGCATGTGCCAGAATTCCAGATTCCCTAAAGGAAAGCATGTGTTCAGCACAAACTGTACCGTTTGCATAAACAGTTTAGGCACAGTGAATCACTCTTACCAGTTAGGGTGGTGGGAACCCTCCCGAAATCCAAGTTCCCAGACTCCAGCCAAGCAACCAACCAACCTTGCAAGCAGACCTTTGTAAGGACAGCAGTCTCAGGCCTGTTATGTTAACTCTTTTCTGCATGCCATCCCAGGGTGGCTGCTGGGTAGATTAAACGAGCTAATCCATGCCAACCACTTGGCACACTGCCTGGGATAGTGAGTGCCCACTAAATGTCAACTACAATTACTTTGACATTCAGGGAATTAATTTCGGTTGGTTGACTCTTCAGTACCTTAAGAATCAAGCTCCTTCCATCTACTCTCCATTCACCTATTCATTCCTTTGTCCAGCACATTTTGATTGAGCACTTGCTGTGGTACAGGGGCTGTGTTTGGCCTCTTGGGGACTTTGGAAGCAGCAGGATTAGCTGCTCCCTTCCTAGAGGATGCTGCATGTGGTGTCCAATCTGGCTGGGTAGTTGAGGTGGGAAGTGATAGTAAGAAACCTTTGGGGACTGCAAGGTCAATCTAAAAGGACTCACATGCACCTTCAGAGTTAGTGGGATGAGCATGTGGTGAGATGAGAATGTCCCCTCCTGATGTCTCGCTGTTTGTCTTTTGCCTCCTGCAGCCAAGGCTAAATCGAAATGTGGCCCGACGTTCTTCCCCTGTGCCAGCGGCATCCACTGCATCATTGGTCGCTTCCGGTGTAATGGGTTTGAGGACTGTCCCGACGGCAGTGATGAAGAGAACTGCAGTAAGTGCCGAGGACTCGGACGCTGCGATCCCTTATTCTTTCTAACCAGCTAAACTCCTCCATATATTGGCCACTGTCATCTGAGTGTTTCTTACACCCAGAGGCTCAGGCATTCTCTGCTGTTACCCAGAGTCTGTTCTGTGCCACTCTTTCTTGTGTGCTTGGCTACCATGTATGGGGGACTCTACCAAGTGCACTGGGCTTAAAGCATACTTTATTTTCAGTTTTGATTTAGCTTTGCAAATGCATGTGTGTTATCCCCAATGAACAGATAAGGAATTTTATGTTAGAGAGGTAAATTACTCCTCCAGAGGCACACAGCTCGTACACAACCGAGCTCATCTCTAGGTTCTTTGCAAAGCTCTTGGGATTGAGTCTACTCAACACCCTGTGTTTATGTGCTTGCTTACTTTCCTTCTGACTTTGAGCTCTTTTAAAAAGAAAGTGTTTATAGGTTAATTATATATGTTATAAAAGAATGTATTCTTGAAAAAAAAAGTCCAAGTAGTATAGATAAAGTTAAAGTCCTTTTTGACTGTGACCACTCTGATGTGTTTTACCTGCTCTATAATATTCCACGGTAGCAGTGTGCGTGCACATACTCACACGCACCCTCACGTTCATTGTACCCCACTTTGCCTCTTCGCAGTCCTTCTGTTGGACTTAACCACTCCCTTGCCTGGATACATGCAGCCCCTTCCTTTTCAGCAACCCTGTGGCCACAGTGGCTTCCCATACAGTTGCCTCCGTGACCTTCAAATGTCTCTTCCTGCCCTTGACACTGTCCCAGCTCTCTCAGCAAGTCGCCTTGTACCTGCCGCTGGTCACTCTGGTCACTGATTCTTCTTCTTTCTTTTTCCCCTGAATGTTTAGACTACTTGAGCCTTTGAGACTATCATCAGCTCTGAACTAATATGCACATTTATTTTCTGAGCTTACATACTTTTTTAAAGACAAATTTTTTAGAGCAATTTTAGGTTCACAGCAAAATTGAGAGGAAGGTATAGAGATTTTCCTTATACCCCCTGCTCCCCGCACATGCACAGACTCCTCATTGTCATCCACAACCAGCGTGGTACCTTTGTTACAGTTGATGAACCTATGTTGACACGTTATTATCACCCAAAATCCGTGGTTTGCATCAGGGTTCACTCTTGGTGCTGCACATGCTGTGGGTTTGGGCAAATGTATAATGACACGTATCCCCATTATAATATCACGCAGAGTAGTTTTACTGCCCTGAAAACCTCTGTGCTCCACCCATTCATCCCATCCTGCCTCATTTTACATATTTTAATCATATTCTTTCTTCTGATAATTGTCAAGAACTTGCAAAATATAAAAAAAAGTATAAAGAGGAAAACAAAACTGCCCATAATCCCATAAATTAGAATAAAACACTGTTAATGTTGAGGCTATTTCGTGCCGATCCTTTTCTTTCTCTCTGTACACACACACACACACACACACACACACACACACACACACACACACACACACACACACACACACACACACACACACACACACACACACACACACACACACACACACACACACACACACACACACTCCTTAGCAGGGAGAATGCATGTCACTCACAGGATAGGGGTTTGACTGAGAGAAGTGACTCTGGAGCCAGAGAGCCTGGGCTTAGATTTGCATTCTACCCTAGTGAAGCCTGGGCATGCTACATCATCTCCTCTCACAGTGGTTTCCTTGTCTCTGAACTGGGGATACTGGGAGACTCCTTCCCAGGGTTGTTGTGAGAACTAAATGAAATACATCTGAAAAGTGCTTAGTATGGTGGCTGGCACAGAGTGATTGATTTAAAAAAAAATAGTGGTTTAAAACAACACAGGAGTAATTAAAAGGAAGACCACATTTACTAGGATTTTGCTTTGGCTTTGGATCTCCAAGGACATACTTTTTTATATTTCATTTAGTAAGTATGTATCAGCTTGATCTCAGCTTTCTACTGTCCTTGGGGATCTTATAATTTAAAGGAGAAATTTTATATACAAAAATGTATATTCATAAATACATACTAGAAAGTAATCCAGTGGTAATAAAAAGCAAGCATGATGAATTATAGTGTGTAAATTTGAAATGATCGTATCATCCTACATACTCCCTGCTGCTATAATTAAAGACCTTGTATGAGT
This sequence comes from Cynocephalus volans, assembly GCF_027409185.1. Lineage (NCBI taxonomy): Eukaryota > Metazoa > Chordata > Mammalia > Dermoptera > Cynocephalidae > Cynocephalus > Cynocephalus volans. Next base: position 134,575,120 of record NC_084463.1, read on the forward strand.
TAAATGTTTGGATATTGGTCTTTAATTGGCTAAATGAGTAAATTATATCCATTCCAAATTATGCCAACAGGTTTAAGCCAGCATTTTCCTCTGATATATGTACCATTTAAAAATAGTGGTTTTAACTCACTATCTTGAAAACTGGTAAGTAAAAGGAAGAATCAAACATTTATCCTCCCTTTCCTATGTGAATTGTACTTTAGAATAATCAAATAGCTGACTAGGAATGTTCTTCTTTATTGAAGAATACCAGCTAATAGAAGAATGATAGAATTAGAGTATCTCTATTTTGTTAGCCCTAATGAAGAACGAGTCTGGTAATGATCACGAGTGGCTGCTACAACCATTAGGTGAGAAATTGATGGGAGGGGGGTATTATAGTGGATGGATCAGGCTGAAAACTCCTGAAACCACCAGTCAATCTTTTCACGGAAAGCTTCTAATCAATATTGCACCACCTCAAGTGAAATGTAGAAATCTTTGTGGTGTGGTTGTCTTATAAATTACATCTATATGCATTTAAAAACCCCATAAGACAATGTTTTAATTTTTGCTTTAAATATTCAAATATCTTTTAAGGGACTTCAGAGAAGAAGATTGTATTTACCCAGATATTTGCCATTTTGGTTGCTGTTTCCTCCTTCCTAATGTTCCAGGTCTCCTTTGGTATCATTTCCCTTCTGTTTAAAGAACTTCCTTTAGCAATTCTTTTAAGGCAGGTCTGCTGGCAACAGATTCGCGTAGTTTTCCTTCATCTGAGGATGTCTTTATTTCACCTTCATTCCTGAAGGATATTTTTACTGTCTAGAATTCCAGGTTGACAGTTCTTTTCTCTAAGCACGTTAAATGTGCCACTTCCTCTGGCTTCTGTGGTTTCTGATGAGAAATTCAGTCATTCAGGTTGTTTCCCCATAGATGATGCATCGTTTTTCTCTAGCTGCTTTGAAGTTGTTTTTTTTTTTTTTTCTTTTTGTCTTTAGTTTCCAGCAGTTAGATCATAGTATGTCTGGGTGTGGATTTCTTAGAGTTTATCTTGTTTTGGTTTCTTTGAGCGATTTGAATTTGTAGGTTTTTGTCTTTTGCCGTATTTAGTACATTCTCAGCTATTGTTTCTTCAAATATTTTTTAAGTAGTGTACTCTTTCTCCCTTCCTTCTGGTATTCGATGGACAGCCATGCTAGATCTTTTTAAAAATTTTCCCACCAGTCTCTGAGGCTCTCTTCGTTTTTTATCAATTTTTTTCTCTTTATTGTTCAGATCAGACAATTTCTATTAATCTACTGTCAACTTCACTTACTCTTTCATCTGTCATCCCCAGTCTGCTTTCAAAGTCTTCCAGTGTCTTTTTTTTTTTTTAATTTCAGTTACTGTATATTTCAGTTCTAAGATTTCCTTTTGGTTTTTTTTATCTTCTGCTTCTTTGCTGAGACTTTCTGTTTTTCCATTTGTTTAAAGAGTGTTTGTGATCGCTTGTTAGAGTATTTATATAACAGCTGCTTTACAATCTTTGCCACATAATTTCAACATCTGTGTTATCTTGGCATTGGTATCTGTTGATTATCGTAACCCATGGGAATTGAGATTTTCCTGGTTCTTCATATGGTGAGTAATTTTCTATTACATTCTGATATTTTGATTATTATGTATGACACTCTGTGACACCTTATATAATGTGTCTCCTATGGAGAATGCTTATATTTTTATTTTAGTAGGAAAATGACCCAGTGGGATCAGGCCACAAGTTTCTTTCTGCAAGCCCTCTGTGGGCTGTGGTTGCCATAACTCTCAGTTTCTGCAGTGCTGTTTGGATCTGTCCTGCATGTGTACCTCCCAGTGGCCTGTGTGTCAATTCAATTCTCAATGTCTTTGGTGTGTAGATTAGGACCAGATTCATGCATGCACAGTTTGGGGATCAGCCTAGGAGTTCATGAACAACTTTCTGGGGTTTCTGTCCTGAGCTTCTCTCTCTCCATGATGTCTCTGTTACTTTCCAGTTTCCTGGGGCTCCAAGGTGGAGGGAGGAATGGTAAACTCACCACCATTTCAGTGATTGTTTCAGTTTTGGTCTTCTTCCTCAGTCAGCCTGCTTCAGTTTAGTTTTCAGAATCTAAAAATAGCTGCTGCATGCATTCTATGTAGGTTTTTAAAGCTGTACTTTGAGAGCCGGGGGGGGGGGGGTATGATTACTGTATCTGACCTGGAAGGTGGGAACCTCCCATAAGCCAGTTTTAATAGCACAACAAAAGACAACTGGATATTACCTGTCTTCAGAAGTACACGTTATCACTATGAGTTGGTTCTGCCAAAAACATCCCATCTGAATCTGATGGAGCCTCTAAATCTGATCATGAGTTTACAGGAAATTCAGGGACAGTGGAACATTGTTAATGACCCCAAGGGGGTCATTAACATGCTGCCAGATCCAGAATGTGGGAAATTCTTCACCACCCAGTTTCATTCATAAATAAATTATATTTAAAAAAAAAAAAAAAAAAAGAGGAAGTGGGAAACTATAGATTGAAAGAGACTAGGAGACAAATCAACCAAATGAAATGTGGGAGCCTTTTTTGAATCACGCACGCCTCAAACCAATTGTAAAAAGAAATTGAGATAATTGGGAAAAACTGATTTGTGGTTGGATATTTGATGATATTAAGGCATTGTTTTTAATTTTTTAACTGTGAGAATGATATTGTATTAATTTATTTTTTAAAAATTCTTATCTTTCTAAAATATATTTTATTTCTGAAATATGTGCTGATGTGTATAAAGATGAAATTACGTGATATCTGGGTTGTGCTTCAAGCCTTTTGCTCAGACATTCTTGGCTGGAGGTAAAACCTTGGGTCCTGGTAGCACAGCTCATTCAGTGAGAACAGGGATGCCTGCCAAGACCTGAGATGGCAGTGTCCGGGTGACCACGATAGAAAACTGATTCAAGCTGAGGATCTTCCTCGTCTGCTTTCAGCACTGTTGTGCCCAGAAGAACTGCTGTGTCCTAGGCTGTATCTCTTCATTGGTGACAAATTCTTCCTGTCTGCCTAAGAACAGCATTTAGCCGGTATATCTGTGTTTTTTTGTCCACAGAGCCTCACGTTGCTGGCATATTTCTTTAGCTCTGTTCATGTCAATCCAAATTAGAGTCTGCATTTCCTGTTGACTTCTTAGCCAATCCATCAAGGAGCTATGTCTCATATAGGATGGACGGGGGAGCTGGGAATTTGCAGTGGGAGAATTTTTCCTCCCAGTGCTCCAGACCTACGTCATCGAGGTCTCCTTAAAGATTCCAGTATGACCTGCTTCCTTAGGAAACGTTCCTGGTTTCCAAGCCTGAGCTGGGTCATCCTCTTGTGTATTCTCAACCACCCCAAGCCTTCCTCAAACAAACATCACCTAATCAGAGAGGCCTCCCCTGAGAACCCTGTGAAAAATAACTTCTCTCCTCCCCAGCTCCCAGTCTGTCTCTGTCCCCTGCTTCACTTTTCTCCTCGACATTTACCACCACTTTTTTGTTTGCTCTGTGGCTTCTTGTCTACATTGTGACAGCCATGAGATGGTGCCGTTGTGTGGCTCACAGCTGTATTCCCAGTGCCAAGTATACTGTCAGGCTCAGCCTTAGAGTGCAATAAATACATGTGAAATAAATAGTACTTCTCATGCCTTATCTTAATGGCATATTGACTTGCCTGTCACCCCCACTAGAATGTAAGCCCTTTAAGAACAGGCACTGGATTTTATTTGAGCTCCAGTGCTTAGTAGAGTACTTTGTTTAAAGGAAATAGTCGATACATGTTTGTGGAATGAATGAATCAAGTAACTAATCAAGCAAAGGGTTAAACAAGGAAGACAGACATACTTGGGCAGCCAGTGATGTCCGCTCTCCCCCGTGGCAGTCAGGATATGTTCTTAGCACATGGCTATCTTGGTCTTCTCCTGTGTTTTCAGGTATATATCCAGAGAGTATATTTAGGCCTTACATTGTTCATTAACCCCAGCTCCTAACTTCTTTCAGACTCTTATCCGCTTTTCACAGTCTCTATGCCAGACACCATGCAAGATGCTTCAGGGAGTGGAGAGACTCTGGCATCCTTGAAATTATACTCAAGCAAGGGAGATGAAAATACTCAGATCAAATAATTGGAATGAGGAGTTGACAGTTGGGTGTGCTATGGGAGTCAATGAGGGGAGAGATCATTTCCCTCTGGGCTCATCAGTGGGGGTTGGAGGAGATGGGCCTAAGAGGATGGGTGCCATTTAAAAATGGGCAGTACAGTCCCATGGGGTGTTTCATGCTAAGGGCCCAGGCAGAGGCTAGGAGATATGCGAACTGTCCAGGGCATGTGAACCATTGGGCTGACAATTACTGAGCACTTCCTGTGTGTACGGCCCATTTCTATATGCTTTATATAGATGATCTCATTTTAGGTAGGTAGTATCATTACTGCCTTTTTACAGATAAGGAAACAGATACATAGAGAAATTAAATAACTTACACTTGGTAAGTGGCAAAGTTGGGATATCAACGCAGGCAGTAGAAGTCCAGAGTCCCAACTTTTAACCATTATACTAATGTGTATTAATTAACAATTGTACCTAATAACAATTATTATAGTAAGCATTTATTGAGCACCTATCATGCACCACATGCTACTCATGCTTTGCGTGAGTTATCTCATCTAATAGTCACAAAATCTTATGACATAGGCACTGTTTTTAATCCCCATTTTACAGATGAGGAAATTGAGGCTTAGAGAAGTTCAATTTTTCCAGTGTCATATAGCGGAAATTTGAACCCAGGTGGACTTCACAGCCTCACTCCTAACCATTAGTGCAAAATGTACGCTTAGAGTTGTAGGCTGGGGCAGATCGTGAATAAGAATTTGGGGTTGTATTTTATACCTGATGAGGAACAGTTGATGCTGAGCAAGTGCAGAGTGAGAAGAGGGAGAAGGCCCAATATGGCTGGGACCCAGGGAGCTGGGACACGATGGCACCTTTAGTAGACATGGGACTGGAGGAAGAGGGAGAGGTTAGGGAGCAGAGGGGGTGCGTCTGCTTCAGATATTCAGAGTCTGAGGTGAGGGGGGCATTCAGGCAGAGGGGTCCAGAGGCACCAGAAGAAAGATGCTGATTGCTGGAGGGAGGGTTTGGAGAGCCATCCTCAGAAAGGTGGTGGCTGAACAATGAAACTGGACTTGTTCCTGGGAAAGGCAGGCTTGGTGTTGGGCAGGAGGTAGCCATGCCCAGGAAACATTTACAGTGGAGGAGGAAACTGACTGCCTCTAGCAGCGAATCAGTTCCGCCCGTGGCCCCGAGAAGGGTTGGAGAATTGAAATCCTCAGAGTCCTTAGAAGCTGGGGAAAAGACGAGCAGGACTGAGAATCTTTGCCTCTTGCCTTTTTGCCCAGAGTGGCAGCCCTTTCCCCTCCTGCAGAGGAGGGAGACATTCCAGCTCCAGAGCATGGCTGCACATGGGCTGTGTTCTGTCTCAGAGGGCGCAGGGCTGCTGCAGCCGGGACCTGGTAGCCTTGGTGCTGGGAGGGACCCTGCCGAGCAGGCTCTGAAAGGAATGTGAAAACCCAGGGTTGGCTGCAGACCAGCCAAGGTTGCGACAGCCAGCATTTTCCCAGCCAAGGGAGCAGTGCTTGTTGCTGGGATGTATTATTTGCAGGGAGCATTGTGCTCAGCGGTCTGTGCTTTATTGGGGCTAGGTGCCCTCCATCCTGGAGAAGAGGAAGACTCAGTGCACGGCCCCCGCCCCCCCCCCCCCCCCCGCCCCATTGCCTGGCTTCCAGGGAAATTGGGGCTGGGACGACAAGATCCCTAGGGAGGCTGTGAGGTTAGGAAGTGAGTGGTGCCACTGCAGGGCAGAGAAGCAGATGGGAATTGTGGGGGCTGGTGACAAGGAGCTTCTCACCAGTGTGTTTCGTCAAGAGCTCTTTGAGGTGGGAGCTGGGCCAACTTCCACAGACTTTAAATGAATTAAAGAGGACATTTCCTAAGTCCTGCTGGAGATAGATTGCTTCATTTCCTGTCTTGAAGCTGGTCAGTTGCTTTTGGGTGACCGCAGTGTTCCCTTGGTCCTATCCTTTAAATGTGGTTGAAGTGAATGCCACCAGTTTAATTAACCACTAAGTTACCCCTGTAACTCATGTCTCCCTCCCTCTTGCAGAGAGAGACAAGTTCTCTTTGCTGAGTACTGTGGGCTGGGAAATAGATCTTCAGGACTCTGTGTTTCTTGTGGTCACAATAACCACGGAGCTTTTGAACCTGCAATTGAGTTTTTGAAGTTGACCCTGTGGACAATTTTCTCTACCCCTAGCAAAATAAATGCTGTAAAATACAATGTACCTCTTTCTTGTTAAATGAGTAAAATACATTTGTTCAGTGACTGGGAAGCCTCAGCAAGGACAAAGAAAACAAACATTTGGAGCACATTAGATATTGCTAAAATGTTCCAAAACAACATCCTGAAGTATGAAGTGTTTCCTGGGCCGTTTATGAGCCATTTGTTGAGCACTTGCTCTTTGCAGAGTGCTGGGCTAGCCTCCACGGGACCCCAGAGACCACTAAGACTTGAGCCCTGCACACCTGAGGCTTCCAGAGTTGGTCCACCCATAGTCCCATGTACACTTGCTCTGAAATCTGGCTGAGCCAAGTACATAGCTATAGAAACCCTGGAGGGAATGTCGTGAAACCGGAGCCATCTGGGGTCTTTGAGAGATTTGCCACTCTGGTTAAGTGAGTCTGCCTAATAACTGAACATGAATACCTTTGAAAGCCACTGTTGGCAGGAATCTCTCTGCAATGTGTCGCATCTTGGCTTCATCAGCATTTACCTTTCTTGGTGACAGTGCAGGTCATTCTTAGGAACACTTTGTATTTTTAGACTGGGCTATAATACAGGGTTGCCTTTGGCTCCTTTTTAGAATTATCTATTCTCTTTTAAAAGTATCCTGGGCTCCATACCATTTTCCATAGAGGCTGCACCATTTTGCAGTCCCACCAACAATGGATGAGAGTTCCTTTTTCTCCGCAACCTCGCCAGCATTTATCGTTCAGAGTCTTTTGGATTTTAGCCATCCTAACTGGGGTTAGATGGTATCTCAATGTGGTTTTGATTTGCATTTCCCAGATGCTGAGTGATGTTGAGCATTTTTTCATATGTCTTTTGGTCATTTGTATATCTTCCTTAGAGAAATGCTTAGCTCTTTTGCCCATTTTTTAATTGGGTTGCTTGTTTTCTTCTTGTAAAGTTGTTTGAGTTCCTTATATATTCTGGATATTAATCCTTTGTCAGATGTATATTTTGCAAATATTTTCTCCCACTCTGTTGGTTGTCTTTTAACTCTGTTAATTGTTTCTTTTGCTGTGCAGAAGTCAGGCACAGAAAGAGAAATACCACATATTCTCACTTATTGGTGGGAGCTAAAAATTAATATATAAATTCACACACACACACACACACACACACACACACACACACACAAACGGGGGGGGGAAGAAGATATAACAACCACAATTACTTGAAGTTGATACGACAAGCAAACAGAAAGGACACTGTTGGGGGGGAGGGGGGGAGGGAGAAGGGAGGGAGGTTTTGGTGATGGGGAGCAATAATCAGCCACAATGTATATCGACAAAATTAAACAATTAAATAAATAAATAAATAAATAAATATTGCCCCCCCCCCCCGCAAAAAAAAAAAAAAAAAAAAAAAAGTATCCTGGGCTGCTATGCATTTGGAATTCTTGACGTTGTTTTTTAGAGCTTCTCTGCCCCTTCCCAGAGTTGTCAGGTTTTATTTCTTGCTGCCAGTTTGTCTGCAGGGTGCCAGGCAGCACCCACCTCCCTTCCAATTTGCTTTGTCCTTGGGAACCAGAATACAAAGCTTGTTGGAATTTATATAAATGGAAAATCTATAGACCCTGAGGGAAGGGAAGGCTGAGGGCTCTTCCTGGAGGAAGCTTGTGCTAGTCTGTTTCTGTTGCTTATAACAAAATACCTGAAACTGAGTGATTTATAAAGAAAAATGAAATTTATTGCTTACAGTGTCTTGAGGCTGGGAAATCCAAAGTCCATCTGGTGGTGGCAACAGTGACCCAGGGGTATCACTTTGCAAGATGGTGGAGCAGAGAGAGCAGAGGGCAGGCTCTTCATTCACTCTCTTTTTAAAGCCTTCGGAACCATGCCCGTGACCACCATTTTTATTCCATTCACTAAGCATGGTCCTACAACCTAATCACCTCTTCAAGGCCTCATCTTTCAATTATCATAATAGGATTTCCCACCCTCAACTTTTACAGTGGGGATTAAGCTTCCAATATATGAAATTTTGGGGACACAATTCCATCAATCCACAGCAAAGCTCTTGGCACTTTTGAGTCATGAGCATTGCTATGCATATTTTGATGGGTGGGAGGCTTTTTTTTCTGGCTTGCTGCTGGGTTTTAAGTGTGCATCTGTGTCTTCTGAGCAACTCTGCACCTGAGTGTGAAAGAGACTGAAACAGTTGTGTGTGATCCAGAGAGAATGTTGCGGTGGGAGTGTGAAAGCCAAGGAAAGTGAGTACTCATTGAAACCTTTCTGCCAGACTAGATTCTGAAAAGATTTTAGTGAAATCTTTCAAACATAGGTAAAAGTAAAATAAAATGCGTGACTGTGTTCCTAACACCCTGTTTAAAAAAACCATATTACCATGTTGCCTTATTTGCTTCAGATTTTTAAAATAATAAAATGTTACCAAGTATAATTAGAAGCCTCCAGGGCACCCTTCTCTAATCTTACCCTTCTCTCTTCACCTCAGAGGCATCCACTGTCCTGAACTTGGGGTTGTTTATTCCCGTGCAAGTTTTTATTCTTTTGCACAGCAGTAAACATATTTTTCTATGACTTGTTTTTCTCATCACTACTTGTGAGATTTATCCATCTTGTCACCAGTTCATTCATTTTTCACTGCTGTATGGCAGCAGTTAACACACTACGGCCCTTGGGCTGAATTTTGGTCTGCCACCTGCTTTTATAAATAAAGTTTTATTGCAACACAGCCATGTTTATAGATTGTCTGTGGCTGCTTTGCTTTACAATGGCTGAGTTGAGTTGTTACAACAGAGATAAAGACCAACTGTCTAGCAAAACTTAAAATATTTACTCTCTGTTCCTTTACAGAAAAATTTAGTCAACCCCTGCTATAGAGTTTCCATTGTAACTATAACATACTGTTATCTGTTCTCCTGTAGGTTAACATTTGGCCCATTTCTAATTTTTTTTTTTTTTAATTTTACAAATATTGGCTTCAGTAAACATTTCTGTTTGTTCAAGAATCTCTCTAGAGTGTATAGGTGGAAGTGAAATCACTGGGCTGTAAGGTATGTGCACCTTGAACTTTATTAGATGTCTGGTCTCCTAGGTGGACCTACCAATTTGCATCCCCACTTGTAGTCCATGAGACTTCCTCTCCCTCCTCATCCTTGCCAACAACCTGGTATTTTAAGACCTTAAGTTTGGTGAGTCTGATGTATGTAAAGTGACACTTCATTACTGGTGATGGTATATGTTTTTTCAGGGTTTTTTGACCATTTGCCATTCCTCTTATTTGAATTACCTGATTACATCTTTTGCCCATTTTTCTATTGAGTTGTCTTTTTCTTTTTGATTTGCAAGAGTTCTTTACATATTCTGGCTACTAGGCTTTTTGGTTATATGCATTAGTACTAGTCTGTGTCTTGGTTTTCAAACATACATACATATCCACATACACATATGTAGTATGTACGTATACACACATACATACCCACAAATGAGTTTTTCTCTTGGGAAAATTTGTGAGGTTGAAAGGGTCTAAGGCTGAAGAAAAGGTAAGCAGATGACAGCAGTCTCAGCAAGGAAGATTGACATAGTTTTCCCCATTAGGACGTTTACATAAGCCTGCGACTGCCCCAGCATGGAGCAATGAGAGTGCCTTTCTGAGACTGTCCGTTTGGGTGAGCTGATTGTTACTGACTGCATAGATGTGACCCACAAGGTCCCAGGGAAGCCAAAGGACACTGTAGTGGGATGCTCATGGGCAGAAGGGTTTGGAGGGCTGCCTTGGACAAAAGCTAAATGTACTTTGTGGTTTTGGGTTTCCCCGTTTTGGTTTTGGCTGAAGGCAGACCTTGGTTTCATCTGGATCAAGTTGAGCCATTCTCTGGCCCACAGGGATTTAAATAATTAATCCTTTCATTTTCAGGCTAGACTACTTTTGTTTAACTTTACACTGTTCCATCATTCTCAAAATTGAGAGCGCTGGCTTCTCCCATTCCTCTTCCTCTGCCGACCTTTCAAATCAAACTTGCTGGGCTGAATAGTTACCAAAAAAAAAAAAAAAGAAAGTCTGCAGTCCTTTGGGCTTACATAATCTTATGATTTTTACCAAGTCCTTGCAGCCGTGATCTCTGTGTGTCTTAATAATGGCTTGGTGAAGCACATGGAGAAGACAGATTACACTGCCATCTTGTAGTTGGGGACCACTGAGAGATGCTGGAGTGACTTGCTCCTAATGCCATAGCAATCTCCTGTGCCGGGCCTGGTGTCTGTTCCAGGGCTGTTCTCACCACATGCAGCCTCAGTTCATTACCCAAGATCCAGGATGACCTGTCTTCATCATTACCAATATCTCTCCTAGTGGGAGGGCCACGTGGTGTGAGGCCAAGACAGACAGAACTTGGGGAACGAATATAACATTCCCTGAGCCTGTGCTGCATGTCACACCTGGCACTGTACATTTTCTCATGTCATCTCACTTGATACTTAAATTAATGCTGTAAGTAGGAGGATCAGCTTCATGGGCTGTGATGGGTGCAGTCATACAGGGCCCGTGCTTTGCTCAGAAGGTGCCACACTTGATTTAATGCTGTGCTCTGGCCGTCTTGATTGTTTTAGTAATTTTTGAACAGTGGACCCCACATTTTCAGTTTGCCCTGGACCTTGCAAATTATGTAGCTGGTCCTGTACTTAGTTAAAGCAACTGAGACTCAGAGAAGTAAAGTAATTTGCCCAAGACTACACAGCTAATAAGTGGCAGAGCTGGGATTGGAGTAATTTCTACTTGGCTGCTTCATTTATTGAAAACAGAGCCCTGGAATGAGCCTTGTTTGAAATGCACTGAAAGAACAGGGAAGCAAGGTCAGTTTGTACCACAGAAATACTGATTTTCTGTGGAGATTTGCTTATGTGTTGTTAAGTAGTTTTGTGTTGACCTCACATAGGCCACTGCCACCCTTTTCCTTGCGGGGAGGGCTCTGATCTATTATTTCTTTTGAGGTTCCTGGAAATGCCTAGAACAGGGAGCCTCATGGAGGAGCTGCTTAGGACATGGTCACTGCCCAGCTGGGTTAATGGGCTTTTTTGGTTACAAAGAAGAAATCGAGACTCCTGAGTGTATTTTAGTGAGTCATAAAGAATAAGTGAGGAATTAAAAGGCTGATCTATAGCTGGGGTACCGGAAGGATCCTAAATAGCTCTTGGAGCAGATCATGCAATCACTTTCTGGGTGGCTGAAGTTCATGGCTCCCTGACTCAGCTACTACTCCTTCTGGGTTTGCTTTTCTCTATGTGTCTCCTGTGCCACCAACCTTTCCACTCTCAAGTCTCCTAGGAAAGTGTCCTGATATTCAGGCTTTGCCCCAGACCCCTCAGAGGCTGCTGACCATTGAGGGTGAGGCATTAACCTCTGGCCATGGTGATGTGGTTGCAGGGGACCAGCATGGTGGCTTGGAAGAAGGAACTTATAGAACGAGGCAGAGTAAGTTTTGTTCTGTCCAGGTCACTGGCTGGCCAGTCTCAGGATGGGCTTTGAGTCTGCCATTGTAGAGGATGAGCTCACTGCTTCCACAGCGGGACATACCCTGGGCTGGAGAGATTTTCGGGGTCCCCAAGGGGACTCTCTGGCCTCCCTGGTGATCTGCTCTGTTTTCCCTTTGACAGCAGCAAATCCCCTGCTCTGCTCCACTGCCCGCTACCACTGTAAGAACGGCCTGTGCATTGACAAGAGCTTCATCTGCGATGGGCAAAATAACTGTCAAGACAACAGTGACGAAGAAAGCTGTGAAAGTTCTCAAGGTAGGAGCCTCTAAAAAATAATTGCAACACACACCCACAGTAACACTGAGAAAAAGACCGAAAGGAAGAAATCAACACCCATACCACCTCCAAACACAACAGCTCTGTTCAATTTTGCACTTGGCCTTGCAGCCCTTGTATGGGTAGATGCACGTGTTTTATGTGGTTGTAAGTATAATGCACCTATCATTATGTATTTTTGTATTGCTCATGCATTAAATATCATACGCACAGTTTTTTCTTCAAAATAGTCATTTGCCCCAGCTGTGTTACATACTGTTGTGTGGCACTGCTGTAGTTTTCTAAGTTGTTGTGTTGTTGGGGCCATCTGGGCTGTTTATTTTCATTGAATTACTTCTTGAGGATAAATTCCACAGAGCAGGCCGCCTGTACAGGTCACAGCTACATCTCACCATACAGCTATTGAATTCTTTTTTTTTTTTAAGTTTATATTGCTGCTAGCATTGTCTGTGCATGTCAATTTTACTATAATATCACAGATATTCACTGCTATTCTATTTTTTCCAGTTTTGCTAATTTAGTAGTCATAGAATGATAGCCTCCCCAAATGCTTTAATTTGCAATTCTCTGATTATGAGCAGAGTTAACATTCCCCCCTTGTGCTTGTTTACTACTTTGTTTTTTGTGATTTGCTGCTTGTTTCAGTGCTCTTGATTTCGGAGCTCTTTTATGAAAACTGAGCTTTGTTAGGAAACCTGGGAAGGACACAGTGGGGCAATGTCGTATCCTCCCCTGTTAAAACTGACCAGGGGTATTTCTTTACTTTTTGGCTCTTTTTAAGTAAACGTGTATTTCTTCAGTGATTACAAAGAAATGCAAAGATTTAAAAATGTACATCTATTTTAAGACACCCTAAAGAGTATGCTTTTCTAATGTTATAAACTGGTATCATCCGTATGTAATTTTTACTTTTTTCACTTATTATTATTATGTTGCTGTGATTCATGCGTATTGTTTTTTGGTACAGTTCATTTGTTTTGACTATTATTCAGTATTCCACTGTATGACTGTACTGCAGTTTATAGATTTAATAAAACTGTAAAAAGAAAAGCAAGAGAATGATGGTTAACTGGTTAACTCATATGTTGGGAGGTAGGGTAGATGGGATAAGTTCCGGGTAGTCAGATGTAGTTTATTTTCAAGGTCCTAAACTTTTATTTTGGTTAGTGTTTATTATGTTATTAAAAATGAATGAATGAATGAACAGATGGTTTATACCTACACCACCAGTGAGAGTGGGCCACACACCAAGGATTATGATCAATCCAAATCTGTGTGCCTCAGGTACAGAGAAAAGAAAATGTGTATCAGCGTAGACTTTGCCAAGGTTTGTGCAGATAACAGCTATGCAAGGGCGGCAAGTCTTGGGTAGCATTAGAATTAGCCTCTGATTGCCCCTGCCTGGAAAATGCCCTTCTTGGGTCTTCTCTTCACCAGTGGTTTCAAAGCATCGTCCCCATTCCAGGAACATCAGCATCACATGGGAACTCTTTGGAAATGCATACAATGAGGTCCCATCCAGACCAGCTGAATCAGCTTGTGTGGGTGGGCCCAGCAATCTGTGTTTTATTAAACAAGCCCTACAGGTGATTCTATTGCACTTTCAAGTCTGAGATCCACTGTTCTACACTAACCGTAGAGAAGTTTTTTAGCTTGCTGTGTACCTAGGAATTTCTAACTTCTGACTGAATGAAAGGTATTGTTAGCCTTTACACGAAGTCAACCAAAACATATGCCAATGTATAGCCAGTGAGAAATACCAAATAGGGAACGAGAATCACAAAGTCAGGTAAATATTAGCATACATAGGAGAGATTGGGGAAAATTTTCTGTAAATATTGTTTCTTACATAGTTTTTTACGTGTTTATGTATCTTAGACTCATTCATGGTGCCCCAGGATGTTTAGCAAAAGGCCTCCCAAGTCTAAGATTTGGAGGTTAGGGATGCTGATGATTTGGGCAACACCCTCTCCTGACTTTCCTGTGCCTGTCCCAGCATTTTGCTGAAGCAGATTTTTGCTTGCCCTTAAGAATAGCTGGTCCCTCTGGAAGCTGAAGTTGATACAGTCATTCCCCAGTATCTGCAGGGGATTGGTTCCAGGACCTTCCAAAGCTACCAAAATCCACGGATGCTCAAGTCCCTGATATGGATAGTGTAGTATTTGCATATAACCTAAGCATATCCTCCCGTATGCTTTAAATCATCTATTGGTTACTTACAATATGTAATACAATGTAAATATTATGTAAATGGTTGTTATACTATATTGTTTAGGGAATAGTAAAAAGAAAAAAAATCTGTGCATGTTTAGTATAGATGCAATTTTTTTCCTGAATATTTTTGATTTGCAATCGGATGAATCCATGGATGCAGAACCCACGGATATGGAGGGCTGACTGTATTTGTAAATTCTGCTTTTTCCTCTCCCTGTATATTTGGTTCTCATAAGTACGAGGTTTATGGAATAAGTTGGTGGTTTACCACATACATATGAAGCACAACTCTTGACAAATGCCTTACGAGGAGTAGCCTCATTTACAATCTCAGCCTCATGCCTTCCAGAACTCCCCTTAGACAGTAAGTTGTATATGTGCATGCTCCCAGAAGACATGTGCCATCAGGCAGTTGGTAACACTGTTGGTTGCCATTGGTATACAGCCTCCTCTCACCGGTGCCCACTGTGCAAGGTGCTGCTGTTAGCTACCTAAGAACAGGAAGCATGCCCTTTTTGCCACTGGAATCCCACAGAACCTACCTAATAACACAGTGCCCTGCACTTAGTGGATTCAGTAAGTGCCGAAGACTAGAAAAGATTTCTTTGCAGGTTGTTATGTTGTCATTATGCTATGTTTAATTTGCACTCTATGTGTGCAAATTAAGTTATGTGAGTTCAAGTATCCACAATCTATTAAAATAATAATAGATACTATTGCTGTTGTTTAAATTGAGTAGAGGAGTCTGTCATTCCCTCCATGGGAGTATGCCCTGCAGTGAGCATGACATGGGAGACGTAGACCTGCAGTCCCGTTGGCCGGTCTGTGATTCTGCATCCTCATGTGGGGGCCCTGCCCTGCCTGTGAGTCTAGTATTTAAGGGTATGCTTTTCTCATATCATGAAGCCTCTAAATACAAACTGATACTAATTTGTTGCTTTGACCCCCACAGATTTGTCACCCCACTTCCCCTGGGTGATGGAGCTGCAAAGGATTACTCAAAGCCCATCTCTTCTGAGCAGTGAGAAGCCCCGAAGTGGTTAACTTCCCTGGAACCCTCAAGCGAGAGGCATCCCTTCCTTGGGAAATTAACCCCAAATTGGGGTTCTGCCCCGAAGTGGTTAACTTCCCCAGAACCTCAAGCAAGAGGCATCCCTTCCTTGGGAAATTAACCCTGAATTGGGGTTCTCTTCCTGCATTTATTTTCCAGACCAGGAAGTTACAGGAAGAGAACATAGGTGGGGTTATAGTTTAACAATATAGGCTGGTAACTTTGAGTGAAACAAGTCAGATGACATTCCAGTAAGGCAGTTAAGTGATACACTGACAAAAGCTTGATCTTAGCAAACATTCCTTCTCCCTCCAGAGAGCTCTGTGCATGAGCTCATTTAGTCAAAATATGTCCTGTCTGCTTC
This sequence comes from Cynocephalus volans, assembly GCF_027409185.1. NCBI lineage: Eukaryota > Metazoa > Chordata > Mammalia > Dermoptera > Cynocephalidae > Cynocephalus > Cynocephalus volans. The sequence continues at coordinate 134,590,872 of NC_084463.1, forward strand.
TGCTGGACTTCCAGTCCTTGAAAAATGCATCTGTGCTCTCAGTTGATGTGCAAAAACAATACTGTATGTAATAATATTTATTTTGATGGGTGGAGAAAACTGGCCCCAAGACAAGAAATATAGTGCTTGAGATAATTTTATTCTAATTTGACTAGAGTATTAAAAAGTGGAGTCTCCAACTTTAGAGACACCAACTTTGTGTCAGTCTCTCCTCCCTTTCTCCCCTCTTCTTAGATTTAGTTCCCTTCGTTATCCTTGGCCTTTAAAACCAGCCATACACTCTGTAAGGAACTGGGAGTGGAAATGAGGTAATTAAAGTGCAGTCGTCATTGTATTCGTATTCCATATGGGTTGTATTAAAGACCAAAGAACGCTATGGTGGAATCGAATTTTAATTGGGACTTCATTGACTGGAAACATAACCTGTTTACCATATAATTCAAAAAGTAGTAGCTTTGGAGCAGGCTTGCCATGGCTTTTCTGTTGCTTAGAAACTCTCCCTGGGAAGGGTGCATCTGAGAGTTAGCAGATGCTGCCAGGCTCATGTTGGGCATGGCTAGCACTCAGGTGGCCTTAAAAATCTTGACTGAATGTGGCAAGCAGCCTCCAGCGATCCCCACCTCCTGATATTCATGCCCTGGTGTAATCCCGTCCCTTTGAATGTGATCTGGACCTTGTGACTTGCTTTTTAGCATGGCAGAATATGCATGACATCAAGTTTATCATCATAACTGTTTTTAGATACAGTTCCATAGCGTTCAATATATTCACGTTGTTGTGTATCCAATCTCCAGCACTTTTTTATTTTGCATATCTGAAACTCTGCACCCTTTAAATAACTCCCCATCCCCCGTCCCCCCAGTCCCTGGCAACCACCATTCTACTTTCTTTTCTATGAATTTGACTTCTCTAGGTACCTCATATAAGTGGAATCATACAGTATTTGTCCTTTTGTGACTGGCTTTATTTCACTTAGTATAATGTTGTCAAGGTTCATCTATGTTGTAGTATGTGTAAGGATGCCCTTCCTTTTCATGATTGAATAGTATTCCATTGTATGGAGATACACACACACACACACACACACACACACACACACACACACACATTTTGCTTATCCATTCATCATCCATCAGTTGACACTGGCGTTGTTTTCACCTTTCGGCTGTTGTAAATAATGCTGCTGTGAACATGGGTGTGTATGAACTGTGACTTGCTTTTAACAAAGAAAACAGCAACAGTGGTGGGATGTCAGTTCCAGGATTAGGTTCTGAAAAGTCTCTGGCATCTGCTTTGCTTACTCTCTCTTGCTCTCTCTGATGGAAGCCAGCTTCCCTGTTGTGAGCTGCTCTGTGCAGAGGCTTATGTGGAGCCCAAACGCCAGCAAGGAACTGAGACCCTCCAGTAGCTGTATGAGTGAGCTTGGAAGTGGACCCCCCCCGCCCCCATTGAGCTGTGAGATGTCTACAGCCCCATCTCACCTCACCCCCCATTGAGCTGTGAGATGTCTACAGCCCCATCTCACCCCCCATTGAGCTGTGAGATGTCTACAGCCCCGGCCAGTACCTTGATTGTAGCCTTGTAAGAGACTCTGAGCCAGCGTGAAACCATTCCTGGATCTCCAACCCACAGAAGCTGTGAGATAATAAATGCTTGGTTTTTTTAAGCTTGTAAGTTTTGGGGTAATTTGTTATTCAGCATTAGGTAACTGACACACTGAGTGCCTCTCAGGTGGGCCCTGATTTCTTACTGCTCTAGTCACTGCGAGCTTATGATGGCTCAGGTCACAGTGATGGGTGAAACCTTTGGAAGGAGACTGTGAGGGGCCTAGAAGAATAGCAAACACCAGGAGCAGTAGGTGGATGTCAGGCACTGTTGTAGACACTCTGCTTGTGTTTTCCTACTCACGTCTGACAAAGTCCCTCTGAGCGTAGGCGCTCTCATTGTCCATTTTTCTGGATGAAGAAACTGAGGAACACAGAGGTTGATCTTGGCCAGGTCCACACAGCAAGCCTGTGGTAGAGCCAGGATGGAAACTCGGGTCATCTGCTGTGTGACTCACATTCTTCATCACCAATGGGACTGTCGTCGGGTGTCACCATACTGGGTCCTGGAGCTCCAGGCGGTCAGTCCAACCTTTAGACCTATGAGCCTGTGGGGGAGGTTGAGGACGAAGACTGGTGTGTTTTCCCTCTTTGTACTCAAGCGTTCCTTTCAGTAAAAAAGAATAATGTGCCTGTCCGTCTTCCCACCTCATGAGAAACACTGGCAAGCTAAGGTCTACTGAAGAAGCCAGTGATGCTAGGAGAGTTAATTGAGTGTCTTGGCAGTCGGGTTGCAGTTTCTTTTATCTTGCTCGCTGTATCCTGGTGATAAGGCTCGAAGAGGATTTGGAAAGCTGGCTGTGAGGTTTGGCACCTCACCAGAAGCTAACAGTGACAGCTTTGTCCTATTTCTTTTGTAGAAGTGTGTGGGGGGGGGCGGGGAGCAGCCCTCAAAGTGGGCACTTTTGTCAGTGGGTGGGTAATAAGTGGGTAATGGGTGCCTCCCATGTGCCAGGCTCTGTACTGCATGTAGGGGTGCAGAAGTGGTCTTGGCCCCTTGTTGAATTGTGTTCCCCTTCCCCAAATTCATATGTTGATGTCCTAAATCCCAGGACCCCAGAATGTGACCCTATTTGGAAACAGGGTCATTGCAGATGTAATTAGTTAAGATGAGGTCGTATTGGAAGTGGGTGGGCCTCTAATCTAATATGACTGGTGTCCTTATAAGAAGGGAAATTTGGACAAAGACACACACAGGGAGAATGCCATACAAACAATAAAGGAACAAATTGGGATGACGTGTCTGCAAGCCAAGGAATACCAAAGATTGCCAACAAACCACTGGAAACTGGGAGAGAAGCAAGGAACAGATTCTCCCTCAAGCCCTTAGAAGGAATCAATCATGCCGACACCTGATCTTGGACTTCTGGCCTCCAGAACTGTGAGACAATAAATTTCTATTGTTTAAACCACCCAGTCTGTGGTACTTTGTTGTGGCAGCCCTAGCAAACTAATACAGTCCCCAAGAAGCCACACTCTAGCAGGGCACAGTTGTACCCGAGTGCAACAGCAGAAGTGTGAACCATGTGATGTAAAACTGCCAGAGAGTGATCCAAGTGCAAGAACAAGATGACATGAGGACCCAAGGGAGAGTGCAAGGGCTGATGCATTGAGAAAGAATCCTCTTGGTGGGGAGGGGTGCAGGTCTGTCTGCTGCATGGGGTGAGCAGAGCCATGCGTGGTGAGTAGATCGTCTCCCAGCCTGTGTTTCAAGATGTTCATTTTCTGTACTTGGTGTCCAGGCCTCATGAGCTCTGTTTCCACAACAGCCCTGGAACCTGAGTCAATGGATCAGAACCCCACCAAGTTCCCTTAAAGCCATGACCAAGTCCATTAGCACCTCTGTTTCCCAGGCACCTTGGACAGTTGCATTTGGGTCTCTCACCCTCCAGTCCTGGTGCCCCTGTCAACCTAATTAGCAAGTGACCGACCCTGATTTATTGCTGGAGCATGGGCTTACAGTGAATAAATATATAGCTACGAGAAGAAAGAATTAGAAATAGTGATTGCTTCTTGCCCTACCCTCTTAAATAAGTACCTCAAATAAAACCTGATTGTTGGGGGAACCAAGGGGGAGTGTCTTTGTGGCTGCTGGGCAGAGGGGTCATCAATTCAGGCCACCACTGCTAACTCTGTGGCTTCTGTGCCCGTCACCCATTGTGACCAGAGGCATATTGCATATGGTTCATTGAGGAACTGTCCTTTAGTCACTGCTGACATTTGGAGTTTTCGTTTCTCCACATGCCCCACACGCATCATGTGGGGTCTATGGTAGGTTGGATTCTTATTCTCAGGTCTTCACTCCCTTCCTCTGCCCTGTGACCTGGCAGAGTGGCCAGAGGACATGTCCCTGCCCCATGGATGCTGGGCTTGCTTTGATCCATGGAATGTTGGCAGACGTGAGATCAGAGGCTTGAAATGTGCTTGCACCCTTGGACTTGGTCTCTTGCATTTCAGTGATCTGCCATGAGAAGAACATACCCTGGGGAGCTACTGGTCCAAGGAGAATGTGATGGCACATGGAACAGACCTGGACCCACCCCACAGCCGAGGATCAGTCCCAGCTGAGGCCAGCAGAGCTACAGCCAACCTGCAGACCCATGAGAAGACAATAAATCTTTGCCATTGTTACACCACTGAGATTTTAAGGTGTGTTTGTTAAAACTGACTAATATTGGATCTTCAGGAGATGTGTGTGTCAGTATGTATTTAACAGGTATTCATTGATTGCTGCTGTGTGCAAGGTACTGTACCCAGGAGAGACAGGGACATACCAAATTTTGTTAAATCTTAAGATGCCATCGAGTTTAAGATCCACCCTTATTTTATGTTTCACTGAGAAACAGTGCTGACAATTAAATTATTACACACTGTAGATTTTAAGATGCATCTCAATTTCAAAATGTTAAAATGTGAACATGCATCTTAGAATTGAGGAATGGGAACAGGGAACAAGACAGGTGTGGCCTCTGCTTTGATGGAGCTTGTATTCTATAGGAAAAACAGGTGTTACATTGTTGTCTGCATGAGGAATGCATGGCAGAGGCAAAGACAGGATGCTCTGGAGGTGAGTGCCAGGGCGTGTGTTAGTCTATCTCTGTTGCTTATAACAGAGTAACTGAAACTAGGTAATTTATAAGGAAATGAAATTTATTTCTTACAGTTTTGGAGGCCGGGAAGTCCAAAGTCCAGAAAACACACCTGGTGAGGGCTTTCTTGTTCTTGGTGGTGACTCTACAGTGATGCAGGGTCTCACGTGATGAATGGCTTGAGCAAGAGAGAGCTAAGCTTCCCACTCATTCTCCTTATAAAGCCATCACGCTGCCCATTTAGCTCAGTTGGTTAGAGCGCAGCTTTATAACACCAAGGTCACGAGTTTGGATCCCTATACAGGCCAGCTGCCGAGAAAAGAACAAACAAACAAATAAAGATAAAACAAAACAATCTTAAAGCCACACATTCATCACATTAAAAAGCCATCAGAACCACACTCATTACCATCCATTAAACTACCAACAGATTAAGCCATTCACAAGGGTTCAGTCCTCACAATCTAATCACCTCTTAAAGGCCCCACCTTTTAATGACCATAATAAGATTTCCCACCCTCAACACAGTCACAGTGGGGACTAATACATGAACCTTTAGGGGACACAGTTCAACCCACAGCAGGGCGTGTGTAGGGTACTGGGCCTTCTGGAAGTGAATGACAGGGTGTGTGCAGTGTACTAGGGCTTCTTGAGATGGTGATGCTGAGGTTGAAACCAGCAGGATGGGATGGTGTTAACTGGACAAGAGAGAGGAAGGTAGGGGAGGAGGATCCTTCCAGGCAGAGAGAAAGCAGGTGAGCAGACCCACAAGTGAGAAACAGTGTGGTGCATTTTAAGAACCACAAGACCCATATGGCTGCCCTGTGGTGGACATCAAAGAAAATCCAGAGCTGCACAGAGAACAGCTTTAATTCAGAAAAATCATTGCAGTAGGGGGAAGGAGACCTCAGTATAGAACTGGGCTCAACTCCCAATGCAACAAGGAAAAGTAGGAATTTATAGGCAAGGAGTGGGTTGGGGGGTTGGTGGATGGAAAATTACTAAGAGGAAACGTCAAGGTGTGTGGGGGGGATTCTGGCTAAACAGACGTAATGGGATTCTTGCTGAAGGCAGGCCAGGGTGATCAGACATCACCTGCGGGATGGCAGAGGGTGAGGAACCTGAGGAGACAGGGAGGGTGAGCAGGTACAGAGGGTGGGGGCTCTTGATAGACTGACTTAGCAGGATTCTTGCCAGAATCGGACAGTGTAGAGGGGAGCACAGAAGCCCAAGAGTCAGGGCCTAGTTGAGAAGAGAGTTCAGAAGAGCCTGAGCAGAGTCTGGTCAGGAGAGAATCTTTGTGCTGGGCAGGAAGAGAGTGGCCTGGAGGGCGGCTGGAGTGGTCAGCAGTGGCTGTCTGTGGAGTGGCAGCCTGGGAAACCATATTAAGGATATTGAACTTTCTTCTACAGACAATGGCAAGTCATGGACAGACATGTGAAGGCTATGATGGTGGGAATAGATTGGGGAATGCTTCAGGAAGTATGTGAGGGTAGGATAGCTGGGATTTGACGAGAATTGGATGAGGGTAGCAAGGGGTAGAAGTAGCCCACGGCAGATCACCACGGGGATCCTGGTTTATGGAACTGGAGAATCTGCTGTGTTATTTTCCAGTGGTGCCTGCTTTGGCTGTGCTGCTCCAGGCTCCTACTAGCCTGGGCAATTGAGAATAAGAGGAGCTTATGCTTTGGAAGAGACCTTTGCTTTGTCATCAAACAGAACCAAGTGACTGAGTAGCCAAAGATGATTTCTCGAAAATTTGTGGAGGGCATGTGATGGGAGAAGGGCTAGTTTTTAGTTTAGTTTTTCAGGTGTGTTTGGAAAAGAGGTTTATATTTAAAAAAATGGTAGTCTGGATTTAGGGGATCCAACCAAAAATGTCACAACCTAGAATTTGATGGGTGGTCAACGTTTACCCAAAATTTATGGCTGTCAAGTGATGAAAAGAGCTTTGTCAGAGGAGCCGTAGGAAAGGCTCATCACCCTTAAAGAATTCATTTAGTTCTATGTAGAATAAAACTGCTGGAGGTACATTCAAGAGGAGGGATGTAGAAGCCTTTTTTCCACTTTTAATTTAAGAATTTGAAGCCCAGCTGGGCTGAGGAAGACAAAAACACTGACTTACTTGAAGAAACAGAAGGAGGTGGAAGAGGTTGATTGCTGTCTTTCTGTACCAGTGGGGTTTTCTTCTTTGTAATTGAGTGTTTGCATCACTCAGGCTTCCTTTTCTTTAACTGCTGCAGCAGGAGTTTGAAGATTTCTGAAACATCCTTCATTTAGAAGCAAGTCAGAATGATTCTGTACTCAGGACAGTAATTGCTTCCTGATCTCGTAACTACTGTGGTAATCTTCAGAGCTGTTTCTTTAGTCTCCCCGACTCTAGTCGTGTGCTTGTCACCCCTCCTCTTCCCACTCCAGGTTCTGTCTCCTTCCTTTCTCCCTCTCCCTGGCATATGGTGGAGTCCAGCCCGGACACGTTGCAGAGTGGCCTCCTCCTGAAGCCAAGGGACCACCTTTCAGGGCAGTGGGATCAGGTGTAGGGCTTGCTCTCTCTGCAAGTCTGCTCTGCAAGTTTTCAAAACCCCAGGACTGCTGTGTTGTGCTACTTGATTATGCATGGGACATTTATCCGTGCATGAACTGACTGCTTGTGGCCTTCATCACCCTCACCTCTCCCACCAATACTCTTTCATTCTTGACTCTTCCAGATATTCATTCATACATATCCTGTGTAGAATGCCTCCTGTTACCCAGCCCCACCCAAGTACTGGAAGAAATACAAAGCTAGATCAGATCAAAGTTGCTGACAGTCTTGCAAGTTAGAGACTTAATGTCCTATAGATAATTGCCCTGAAGAGTGTTAAATGCTGAAATGCAGGGATGAGCATCATGCCATGGAGTGCGGGGCAGGTGAGGAATGGTGGTCTTCCCTAGAGGGATATGGCAAGGCTTTGGAGGAATGAAATCCATGCCCTTTATTTAAGGATAAATAAAAATGGACCTAGAAACAAGTGTGGGGCTGGGCACACTTGGGGTAGTATATTCAAAGCAGAGATTCTGAATGGATGGAGCAAAGTGTGCATGTCTGTGTGTGGGGTAGGGAGATGTGAAACTGTTAGCATGCATTGAGGCTGGCTGGTGGACGTCCCCTCTGTGCAGGCTTCAGTGGGAAGGGGGAGACAGAGGAAGAAAACCAGGAGAAATGAGATGTTCCACCCTGGCAAAGAGATTGATAGGAGCAGCTTTTTACCATTGCATACAGTGAGAATTCTGAGATGAGTGGGTTGCAAGCTTATGTCAAGAGTGATTGTCATTGGTCATTCATGGAACCATTGAAGACCTATATTATGTACTTCATACAAAAGGAGGGGATGGGAAGACAAGGGAAAGGTCCACAAAAGACAGAGCTGTGCAAATCCTTTGGGGGACCATTGGGGTCGAGTTTCTAGGGTTTCTTCTATGATTCTTTCTAACATTAGGTTCTTACTTTGGAAGACTTGAGGTGGTCCAGGAACTCTGTATTAGTTAGAATATAGGTAAGCAGCTGTAACAAAGAGACCCCATCATACAGTGGCTAACATAGGATGGAGGTCACAGCTTAATTAGTACCTTAAATAAGATGAAGTCTCCCACATGGAATACCCCAGGGAGGAGCAGTCTAGGTCAACAGGGAGCTCTTCTCTTCTCGAGATCCTAAGACTATTTCCCAGATCAGAAAGGAGGGAAGATGGGGAACACCAGGACAGGTAGCTTCATCTTTAAGGAGATGACCTGAAAGTTGCACATACTGCTTATACTCATGATCTGTTGGCCTGAACTTAGTCACATGACCACCTAGCTGCAAGGGAGGCTGAGAAGTGTTTACTTTCTCATAGTGGATACGTTATGCCCAACCAAAACTCAGGAATTCATATAAAGAAAAGGCAAAAAGGGAGAGTGGATGGATATGGGGATTAATTAGCCATAGTCTCCACCACAGACTCTTTGAACTGAGCTAGCAGTTCAAAGGTTAGTTTATGCCAGCAACGTGTCCTATGGGTTTTTGGCACTGACTACCTCCAGACCCACAGACTTTTAGAACCATTGCTGCTGTGAGTGGAGTTAATTTAACCAGCCTGAGAGAGAACACTCAACCCGTGCTTTGCTTTCTTGGGCTCTCAAGTGAGATGGGTCTAGGCTGGAAAGCTCTGTGGTCCTAACAGAGAAAACTCCACTTGTAGGTGCTGAGACTCACATCCCATAGTCACATCCTGCTCCCTCACCCCAGAGGCCGAATCCCAGAAGCACTTGGCCATCTTCCATTGTGGGCTCATTTACTGTAGACTTTTGAGACCCTTTGAGAGCCAAGCCTTTGTCTTGATTTTGGAGTGTGATCCAGTTATAGTCATTCTTCCAATGACAGGAACCTGACTTTGATTTTGCTTTTTTCACAGAGGTCAGCTGGCCTCAGATTTGGGTCAGTTTGCATCTGAAGGAAGTCTCCAAGGACAAACGCTCCATCCTCATTAGCTGATTTCTCAGGCAGTCTTTCCTATGTGGCTCAGAACCTTTTATAGATTTTCCCTCAAACTGATTTTGGTCTGCCAGTGCCTGTCTGCTTCCGATCTGGAAATATGCTGTGTGTTTGAGGGAGGTGACTCTGTTGCCTCCCTCTACCCAATACTTACCCTGCTCCCCTATCCCCAGTCCTGTTACTTACATCTTTCTCCCAGCCAGTTTTTAAGTACATCCACAAATTCTTTGGCTCTCTTCTCTCCGAGTGGTGGGGCCTACATCCCTTCTGGAAACTGGGCCAGCTTTTGTGTCTATTTTGACCAATAGAATATGGCAGAATTGATGCTATGCGACTCTACGCCTAGTGTATGAAAGGCTACACCTCTTCTTCATTGCTGTCTGGAATACCCTTTCTTGAAAGCTTCAGCCACCATATAAGCACGGGGCCGAGAGGCTGCTATACTGTGAGGAAGCCCAAACTGGTCTGCACAAAGAGACCATGGGGAGCCCGTACAGAGGGAGGGCTGCCCGCAGCCCCTGCTGCTTTGGCCTGCTGCTGTTCCAGCTTCAGCCACCATCTGACTGTGGCAACTTGTGAGGCCCCCGACCAGAACTGCCCCTCCCTTCCAAAATTCCTAAACCATAGAAACTGTGAGAGATATGAAAATGTCATTGTTTTAAAGCATTAAATTTGGGGATGATTTGTTACATAGTAGCAGCTATTTGGAACCTCAGTCAATCAAAAGGCATCTTTCCGCACCATTTATGTGCTCCCTTTGGTAGAGGAGCTGATCAGCTCCCACTCCCAGAGTCTTACTGCTCCCAGTGGCAGCTCAAACCCCAAGAGAGCTTTCATTATGGCCCTTGTGTCCCTGAGCTCTCTCAGAGATGACCACTCCCTGGTGATGCATGCACAGGCCAGAAAGGCTGTGACCCCCAGGCTCTGGTGTGTCATGTGTCAGTCACTCAAAGCCATTCCTTGTCACCCCACAGTAACATGCCCAAAAGGATGCCTCCGTCCCTTCTCACCTCAAGCGTGACCCCCAGAAGCTGTGTACGGTCCTCCTGACAGAAGCTGAGTCCTAGTCCCTGACCCACCACTTCCTCAGCATGAGACGGAAACCTGGGAGAACTTTATTTTCTCCGTGTCACCCCGTGCTAGGCACAGGAGGTGCGGAGGAGAACGTTAGATGCGAAAACATTTTTAAAACATCCATCAGGCTTTGGGTATATATTTTAGGAGCAAGCTGGTTTTGCAAGCCGTCCCCCTCACTTTAGCAACTAACTGTATTAGCATATTCATGATATAACACATTATTAAGAGCCTGGGCTTTGGATAGGTCCAGAGGGCATTTCTACCAGTTAGTAGCTCTGTGACTTTGGGCAAGTTACTTAACCACTCCCGAGCCTCTTCAACACACAAGTGGCCTGGCCTGCCTCTAGGCTTGCTGGGAGGAAAAGTGAGAGAAGGCTCTGGGGCACTTAGTGGATATTCCTAAGTATGGGCTCCACTCCCCATGGGCCAACAGTTTGCCTGTGTAGCCAACAACTATCAGAGCTTCTGGCCTGAGCCTTCTCATCTTTGGAGAAACACCAAATGAAGAACCAGGTGGGTTCTCCAGGGTACTCTGTCTCTGACAGCTAACAGGGGTTTTCTTTTTCCTGCCCATTGGCAAGGAGCCAGGGCCCAGGCTTGGTTCCATCTGGCATCTGACTTCCTGGCCTAACAAAAACTGGAATACCTGTGGAACGTTCCAGAGCGTGAATGTCCAGATATAGCTAGGGGTGGAACAGACCCTCTTCTGGGAAGGCAAGAATGGGGGATGCTCAGGAGGGGTTTCTGTTGTCAGAAGTGCCTGCTATAATAACTCCCCAGATATGTCCTCCGAGAAACTGTATCACTGATAAATAACAGAGGTGAATCTCATATTAGCTTTTGTTCATCCAGTAAATATTATTGTTAGGCACTTGGGATGTTTCATTAAACAAGAGAGACCCCCTGCATTATGTCGTTCTCTCTTTTTCTAAAGACTGGCACCAATCTGAAAGCTGCCCGTAAATCTTGATTTGTTTGGAGACAATTGCTTTGATTGTTTATCAGGAAGAACAAAGACTTGCCTTCTGAATGCAAGAGTAATCTTTTAGACCAAAAGCTGTAAGGTGGAATCTGGAAGGAAGGGGAGAAAAAAGTCTCTGGGATCACTGCTCCATTCTAGATGATTACACTTTGAGACATTTGGAAGGGACGAGTCATCTAAGACTAATTTATGGCGTGTTTTCTATTAGAATTGCAAAATTCTCACAGTTGGAAGGTGTTGAAATATGACTTCACATCATATTTAATACATACTATATTTAAAACTGGGATATGAACTGAAAAATGAAACAAAACTAGAAGGTACTATCTAATTTGCTAGAGTCTGAACTTATCTTGATTCTGCCTTTGCCATTTTTGTTTCCACTGTTGTTACTTAATGTATTTCATTAAGGTATTTTGAATCTGAGCCATACCATACCACACTGGCTGAGCTGGAACTGAACCAGTGGTTGTCTGAGTGCCTGGTCCCTACCCAGTCTGACCATGTGGCAGGCAGCACGATGGCCACGGCTGCTGTGTTGTCCAGGGGACCGAGGCTCCACGTCGACTCTGCTCCAGTTCAGGGGCAGTGTTAGTGTTAGTGGAAATGGCTTAGGTGGTGGGTTATCTGTATTGTCAACCCTTGAGCTCCTAATCTGGTAGTAAAATTCAGATGATTCTGTAAGATATTTATATCTTTGATGAAAAGATCTGGAAAGTGGAAATGAGTGTGATCAGGGATCTATGGCAGTAAAAGGTATTAAAGGAGAAGGCCATGTGGCTAGTGCCAAGGAGCGTCTAGAGCTAGATGAGTTACCCTGGAGAATATCTAGTTACAGTGATCCTTTGCCTGCAGTGGTAGAAAAATGTAGGCATTTGGAAATGTCGCTGGTGAGTTTCAAAATGTTCAAGGAGGGTGTGGAGACATGATCAGCATTTAATGGATGGGATCAGGGAAATTTAATGTCTTTCATTGTGGGGTAGCCTCACAAAGCAGAGAATTGTCCTGCCCCAAATACCAGTAGTGCTCTGGTTGAGAGGCATTAGACCAACTCTTTCATTTTATAGTGGAGAAAATGCAGGCACAGTGAGGTAATGTGATTTGTCCAAGGTCACACAGCTAGGAGATGGCAAGACTGGAATGCCAATCCAGTTCTTCAGGCCCTAAAACGCAGGTCTCTTTTCATCATGCTTTTGTAAGGGAAAAAAATAATATGTCTCAGTAAGTAGAGGGGAAAAATCTGCATGGTATTGTGTACAGTGTTGGCACATTATACATGGCACCGTTTGACACCCATATCTCCAAACAACAAAAGCAAAGTAGTGAGAGATTGTGTGCACGTATGTGTGATTACCTCATTTTCTGCCAGCCAAAGGCCATAAACTAAACTCTGTGTTCAGTGCGGGGGTCCTGAGCACCACTATATAGAAGGTGTCAATAAGTGCATTGCTTTGTGTTAGGTTTTTAAACAGCTATATTGAGATGTAATTCGCATACCTTACACTCACTCATTTAAAGTGTGCAATTCAGTGTTTTTAGCATATTCACACAGTTGGACAACCATCCCCACTGTCTAATTTTAGAACATTCTCCTTACTCCAGGAAGAAAACCTGTGCCCGTTAGCAGCCATCCCTCATTAACCCCTGCAGCCCTCCCTCCGCCCTGTGCAACCACCAGTCTACTTTCTGTCTCTACAGATTTGCCTATTCTGGACGTTTCACAGATATACAGTCATAGCCTAGGTGGTCTTTTGTGACTGGCTTCTTTCACTTAGCATAATATCATCAACGTTCATCTAAATTGTAGGGTATATCAGTTCTTTGTTTCTTTTTATTGTTGAATAATATTCCATTTTATGAGTATACCACATTTAATTGGCCATACACCAGTTGTTGGACATTTGCAGTGTTTCCACTTTTTGGCTATCATAAACAGTGGTGCTTTGAATATTTGTGTACAAATTTTTGTATGGTCGTATGTATTCATTTCTCTTGGGTATATACCTAGGAGTGGAATTGCTGGGTCATCTGGTAACTCTGTGTTAACTCTGAGCAACTCCCATACTGTTTTCCCAAGTGACTACATCGTTTTACATTCCTACTGGCAACACACAAGGGTTTTGCTTTCTCCACATCCTCACCAACACTTGTTGGCTGTTTTTTTGAATATAGCCATCCTAGTGATGTGAAATAGTATCTCATTATGGTTTTGATTTATGTTTTCCTAGTGACTAAAGGTGTTGAGCGTCTTTTCACGTGCTTGTTGGCCATTTGTATATTTTCTTTTGAGAAATGTCTACTCATATCCTTTGCCCATTTTTAAATTGGGTTATCTGTCTTCTTATTGTTGAGTTGTAAGGGTTCTTTATATATTCTTCAAACAAGTCCTTTATCGGATATATGATTTGCAGATATTTTCTCCTATTCTGTGAGTTGTCTTCCCACTTTCTTGACAGTATCACTTGCAGCACAAACGTTTAATTTTGATGCAGTCCAGTTCATCTATTTTTTCTTTTGTTGCTTGTGCTTTTGGTGTCATAGCTAATAAACCATTGCCTAGTCCAAGTGCCAAAGATTTACTCCTATGTTTACTCTTCTTTGAAGAATTTTGTAGTCTTAGATCTCACATTTAGGTCTATGATCTATCTTGAGTTCATTTTTATGAATGGTGTGAATTAGGAATATATTATTTTGCATGTGGATATCCAATGGGCAAGCACCTTTTGTTGAAAAGGCCATTCTTCTCCCATTGAATTGTCTTGGCACCTTGGTCTGCTTTGTTTTTAATAAATACACAACATTGACCCCCTGGCTATATTTCTAGTCTGGAGACAAATACACAAGTAGTGTGTGACAGTCCTTCCCTTCTAAGGATTTATATTCGTGTGACAGTCCTTCCCTTCTAGGGATTTATATTCAGTTAGGACAAGCTGGGAAACAAATATGAACACAGCCAAACCTGTGTGATGATATAACAAGCATTTTTTAAAAAGTGGTCAGATCCCTTCTTCATTGGATGACTTCATAACACCATGCACCTGTCTTTCTGAGAACCAGTGGCAGTCACCTTCACCAGAATAATAAATCTTTACTCCACAGGTAATGATAGTTGTAGCAGTAGTTGTACTAATTGGAAACGGTCCTATGAGTGTTGAATATGTGCCAGGTACTTTTCTGAGCACTCGATACTTATAATTCATTTAAACCCTGCCAGAACCTCATGAGGCAGTAACTGTTGTCCACATTTTATTGATGAAGAAAAAGAGGCTAAGGGACATTAGTTAATTTGCCCTGGATCACTCCAGCTAAGAGGTAAAGGGGCTGGATCTGGACCTGGCAGCCCAGCTACACTTTCAACAATGAGCTAAACTTCCTGCTATAGTCTGAATGTTTGTGTCCCCCCAAAATTCATGTGATGAAATCTTAACCCCCAATATAATTGTATTAGGAGGTGGGGCCTTTGGGGAGGTGATTAGGTCACGAGGGTGGAGCTCTCGTGAATGGGATTAGTGCCCTTATAAAAGAGACCTCAGAGAGTTAGGTTATGTCCTCCACTGTGTGAGGACACAAGGAGAAGGTGCCATCTGTGAACCAGGAAACAGGCACTCACCAGACCCCAAGGCTGCCAGCACTTTGATCTTGAACTTCCAACCCTCCAGAACTGTGAGAAATGAATGTTTGTGGTTTATAGGCCACTGAGTCTATGGTATTTTATGGAACTGAGACACTGCCTCTCTAGTTCACTATTCTGTCCCCAGCACCCAGCACGTAGTTGGCACTCAATAACTGTTTGTTGAATACACAATTGGATGAAATGAATAAATGACCAGAGGAACAGTCCAGACAGAGCAGCCATGGCCAAGGGAAGGGAGGATTGATTTATGGGAAAAAATTAGAGGAATGAAATGCGTAGAGGGGATTTGCCTAAGTGAGAGTGATGACTGAAGTGGGAAGGCGCCCAGGGGACAGAATTGTTTAACATGGTGGTGAAGGGTAGGAGGAGGAGTGAGGGGCAGGGGCGTGCGGGCTCAAGACTGGAATACGAATGAAGAACCACAGAGCTTACGTTATAGCCTGTGGAACGGTTCGTGTAAGGAGAGCAGGCAAATGCCATCATGGAAGCAGAGACACCTAGGGAGTTCTACCCATCACGTAAAGGGTGCTGGCCGGAGAAGCCCGTGGTCTGTGGGGTGCAGGGCAGCCCAGCGAGGCTCACCATGCTATCCAATCACTTTCATTCTGGAGAGAAAAAATTGCTGGTCATGGAGTTCAGCAGAAGTGGCATCTCAGAAGAGAGGCGTTCACAGAAGTGTTCAGGCAGGGAGAGCAGGTTTTTGTAAACAAGGAGAGCTGGGTGGGCTAGAGGTGATTGACACTGGGAATTTTTAGCCTCTATGCTTCTCTCACAGTAGATAAGCTCAAAAGGTCGTCTCCAGCTCAGAGGGTGAGGTGGTGCCATTGTGAGACAGCAGGCAAAGCCATGAGGCCGACTTCCTCACAGATCCAGTGCCCCCCACCTGCCAACTGGTGGAGAGAGAAAACAGCCCTCACTGATGTGACCAAGCACTCGCAGCATGCCAGGCACTGTTCATTAGCATGTGACACATGTACCAGAATCCTCTGAGGAAGTTACTCCTGTTATGATCCCTATTGCACAGGGGAGGAGAATAAAGTTTAGGGAGATGATGGGACCTGTGTGAGGACATCGAGTAAATGGCAGAACCAGGATGTGTGAACCAATGCTCATGTGACCTCAGTGCCCAAGCTCCTAACTACTGCCTTCTGAAGACACGAGCCCTGCACCTTGGGATCTTACAGTTTGGTTTGGGTGACCAAGTGAACAAACAGAAGATGACAAGTAAGGGCCAGGGATGAGATGAACAATTTGTAGATGCCGCCATCCAGGATGGAGCAGCAGTGGTCAAAGAAATGAGGGTCAGCATGGGGGAGAAAATGGTAAGGGCTCATGCCGTCCACATGAGAGTTGAGAACTAATGAAGTAACTTCCCTAAGCTATAGTTTTCTCATCTTAAAAATGGGAACAAGACTAACTCCTCATTTATTGTGACTATCAAATTAATGTTGGTAAAGAGCCTAGCACAGGGCCTAGCACGTAGGAAGCACTCTGTAAATAGTAACTGCAGTCATTCATTGTTGTCTGGTTATTGCTATTGCATTATTGTATTAAGCAGGCACTGTCTTAGGTGCTGGGAAACCAACAGGAAGAAGCCCCAGCCCCAGCCCTTGAGAAGCCTGTAGTCTAGGGAAGGTGATGAACGTGTGAACAGATAATTCCCATCTAAGCTTGCTTCCTTTTCTGTGCCCTTCCCACCCCCGACAGAAAGTGTGGTACACAGTAAGTACTCAGCAGATGTTGTCAAATGAGTAACCATCCATGCATATTTTTAAATAGAATATGATATGTGCAACATGAGAGTTGAACCCAATCTGTCGTTTGGCTGATCTGGGCCAGGCTTGGCTCCATTCCGCAAGTTTTGTTCAGATTTGCTCTACCTATTTCTCTTTCTGGGAGCAGTGGGCTTCCCAGGGCATTGTTTTCTTGTGGCAGTATCAGAAGTACGAAAGCCCAAGCCCAGCTGTACAAGTGTATTTTAAGCTTCTGACATGTCACATGCTGTGGTCCCACTGACCAAAGCAAATCACATGGCCAAGCCCAAGATCAATGGAGTGGGGAAAATACTTCTAATGAGAGAGACTGCAAGGTGGCATGGCCAAGGGCATGGGTGCAGGAAAGGGTGGAGAATTGGGAACACTCATGCATCTTTCACAGTGAAGTTTGGAGGGGAAGTGAGCCTTGGCCTCAAACATCTGCCCTTCAGTCTGGCAAATGTCTTGTTTTCCAGGAGGCCAGCCAGGCTATGGCATGGTGCTGTCCTCCCCACCACCCCCCACGCCTGCCCTCAACTCCTGCCCAAGGGTCTGTGCCAACCACCCAAACTCATAAAGGCCTCTGTGGCTGCAGAGCGAACTCTGGCCCAAGCCAGTGCTGCCTTTTATTGAGTCTGCCTCTGAGTCATTATTTACACAGACTGTAAAATAAAGCTTAACTCAAAATTACCGTAAGTCAGCGCATCCGAGTGAAGCCGGCAGCTGGACCTTCACAGTTGAAAGCAGACTAAATAAAAGGGGGAGGCAGAGAAAAGAAGAGCCGCAAATAAAATGTCAGGGAATGCTTAATTATATGAAGGTTATGCGTCTGCCTGCGTAATTGTGAAAAGTGGCTGATGGCAACAGCTGGTGGAGGAAGCTGGTCTTTAGTTCTATTAATGTGTTATCTGCTGCCTGTCACCATAACAGCTACAAGCAGTATTGATCACAAATTAACTTTGCCTCGTTTCTTCTCTCTCTTGGCTCTTTCCTTATCAGTCTCACTTCCCCCCACTAAAATAGGAAAGCTGTTGAATACTTGGCAAAAACTTGGAGTTTGAGAGGGCAGGGTCTACAAAGTCATGCAGAAGCAAGCTTTTACTATATGCCAGGCACTAGCCGAGGTGTTTTTCACATTTGTAAATGACTCTTCTAATCAGCAACCCCCTAAGGTAGGTATTATTATGATTATTATTCCTGTTTTACAGAGGAGCATACTGAGGCCTGGAGAGGTTAAGTAATTTGACAAAGGTCACACGGCTTGGGGTAGCCTGGTGATTCCCTTAACCATGGCCCTTCTGGTTGGGCTCTTCAAGGTGATGTCTTGGGAGTTTTTTCACTGCACTTAAAGTGAAATTTGAACTCTTTACCAAGGACTACATGCCCTGTATGTTCCAACTCCCAGCTGATCTTCTGCCACCTCTTCTCCTGACATTCTCTGACTTGTCCAGCACACTGGTCTCCTTTCCATTTCTTAGACATGCTAAGCTCTTTCCTGTCTAAGGGCCTTTGCAGGTACTCTTGCCTTGGCCTAGAACTCTGCCCCTGCGAGGATCACAGCTACCCTGGTCACCCCTTGATCGCAACATCGTGTGTGTTTCTTCCAGGGCAGTTATCATAATCAGCAATTGTAGATGTATTTGTCATTGTAGGCCTCCACTCTGGTCTGATGATCCCATGCAAGCAGGGATCATCTGTGCTTTATTCATCCTGGTACATAGAGGCAGTAGGATGCTTCAGGGCATGGGCTCTGAAAGCAACTGCCTGGGTTCAAATCCCAGCTCTGCCACTTACTGTTTGACTTTAGGCAGACGACTTCCTCCTTCTGTCCTCTATTTCTTCATCTGTCAAATGGGGATAATGATAGTGTTGTTAAGTGGAGTGAATTAACTAATACATAAAAATGCTTAGTACAGTGCCTGATACACACAGTCAGCCCTCAGTAAATGTTAACTGCTGTCACTGTCATCATTATTACTAAGATGATTATTATTATCACGTACTGTATTAAATAATCAATGTTTGTGGTATGGGTGAATTTCTGTTCGTAGGAGGGGAAACAGAGGCCTCCACTGGCCAGTGGGGATGATCTGAGCTCTGCACCCCGATCCAGCCCAGTATGAGACTGTTCCATCTGAGATGACACAGTGCATACAGGGTGTTCTTGTGTTCTGTGCTGGTCCCTGCTACTGGGCACTCAACTGTCCAAACCCAGTCCTGCCATGTAAAGTAAACAGGTTCACAGACCACCCTTTGTGATTCTGTAAACCGTTTTGGTAGAATTGGACAGAGTAATTTTGTTGGTGGAGAATGCTGTTTTCCTGCTCCTGCAGTGAGCAAGATGATCCAAGCCACGTGGAAAGCGTAGCTGGTGGCCTCCATGGTCCTGTTCTGTCCCCTCCGACAAACCCTCCAACCCTGTCTATTACAAAAGGCCACTTCCTTGGAAGGCAACTGATAGAGAAGCTCTGGGCTTATGCTGGGACCCAACCAGGGACAACCAAGGCTGATTGGGAGCCACTGAGTGGAACCCAGGTCACTGTGCACACGGTGACCTGTGAACGTGATGCCTCTGCTCAACCTTCACATGCAGTCTTGTTTGGAGGGCTCACTCCTACATCCTGCTCTCCCCCTTGCCCTCTGCTCCCCAAGACTTTAGCAAACTCTCCTGGGAAGTGTTGGCCCCTAGCCACTGCTCTCCATTGCTTTCTGCTCATGTCTCTTGCTGGATCTCACTGCTGGCTCCTTCTACCTACCTCTGCTGGCCTCTCGCTTCCTACCCTTCAGTTCCTGGGCACGGATCTGCCATTGGTGCACCATCTATCTTTCCCAATCTTGCGCCCTGTTCCTGAATCAAGGCTTACACCTGCTGACAGCAGGGTTTCTTTTATCCCACTGTCATCACCCCAGTGTAATGAAAATGTTCAGATGTCTTATTGAAAAGAGTAAGTTTTCTCAAAGACTCTGCCAACCTCATTTCAGCCAATACTAGCCTGCAGGGAGGGGGTGGGGAGTTTACTGTTGGTGTGGTCAGGAGGGCTATGCCCTCGGGGCAGCGAAGTCTGGTGCCCAGGGCTGTCAGCCTTGTTTGGGTTTTTCATCAAATCTCATTAACATACTCAGTAATGGGATGCTGGGTGGTCTAAGTTGCCCTTTGATTTTTAGTCTCTAGGAACTCCAGTGTTCCTGGTGTTATTTGGCATGTCTGTGACTTTAATTTCCTTTTTAATTTCTGTTGAAAGGAAGAAAAAACTCTGTGGAGTTATAATCTACAAAGGATTTATGTTGTAAGACCAGTGGGTGTCTTGAATGGCTAAGTAATTTGAACACACTTAACCATCCTAGGGTTAAACCCACTGCTGAGTGAATGTGTCCTGGGAGCTCCACTCTGTAAACAAAACTGTGTGGGATCAGCCTGGAGGAAAATTCACCAAAGTGTGAGCAGTGGTCATCCCTGGTGGTGGATCATTGTAGAATTTTATGTCTTCTTTTATGCATTTTTTTACACCGAGCACATAACTTTTATGCTTTGAAAGAAAGATACATACTAAAAAATAACACCCTTACCCCTAAACTTGGATCTTAATGTAGATGACCGGAAAAATGACTGTTAGACAGGTTTTAAGGAATGTCTTTATTATTTATTTATATTAATAAAATATTAATATAATAAAACTGCAGGTCTCCATACGGAATCGAGGGTTGTTTGAATGGGAGTTTGGGAGACTATCAGTTATGAATTGTTATTGTTAGAATGAGAAAACAAAACTACTAGTGAGGAAGGGATTTTTGCATTTATATATTTGAATTTATTTAGTATTTGCTGTGTAACCCTGAGCTGGTTCCTTAATCTCTCTGTGCCTTAGTTTCCCTAACTATAAAATGCGGGTAAAATAGTACTTGCCCATAAGGTTATTTTTAGGATGAAATGATTAATTTTTGTGAAGTTCTTAGAACAGGGCTGGGACATAGCAATTATTCAATAAATGTTTGCTGTTGGTACAGCCTTATTGTGGTGCTATTTAGGCTTGCGCCTTCATATCAGAAATAGCAGCAGATAAAGTTACAAAATAATTATGGACCTGGGTAGAGTTCCTACTGTGTCTGGGCCACCATGCTCAGTTCTTTCTTTAGATTATCTCATTTACTTCTCACATCCATGTCATACCATTTGCTCTGTCATTATCTTCACTTTACAGTTAGGTTGCAGGGGCTCAGAGAGGTCAAGTAACTTGCCCAAGATCACACAGCTTGTAAGAATTTGACCCTGATTCTGAATCACTGTTCCATTACCTCACCTTTTATTTTGTGTCCTCCTGCATCTTTCCAAAAGACAGAGTTGCTTTTCTTTCCTTGGGCCAAAGTCCGCTAACTGAGGTGTTTTAATGCCCTTCCAAGGGGATGTGGCAGGAATTTCTCCATCTGTTTCCCCACAGCAGAAACTAAGCCACATCCTGGTGATGTGCATTTGGGGAGGCAGGAGCTGTCTTCAACCACTCATCAGAGGAATCATAACTCATCTGTTGCATATTGATGGCAGTTTCTTTTTTCTTTTAGAAATGTAGAGCAATTATGTGGCTTGCAATTAAACTCAGAATGGGAATTGAAAGAAGATGAAGAATTAATTTCCTGTTTGTTTGTAGTACCGTGTCTAGGCAAACAGTTAATCAGCATCTGTATAAATATCCACCCCGTAGGGGTCTGGCCCAGTGAGCAGGGGCTCTCCTGCCTCCTGTTAGCTGGAGAATGTTGGTCCATTTCGCTCATTTAACAGACTTACTCTGCCCAGCTCTGTGTTGGGTGCTTTGGCAAATAAAGATTTCTGAACCACCATTCACGGATGCTCCCCCTGGGGCCTGCAGGTAGAGATGCTGGAGGGCTCTGTATCAATAGCTACAGAAGCTCGTAGACCAGGGGAATTGGATTTTATCCAGGGGGGAGTCCATGGGGCAGAGGTAAGATTAGATTTGCAATTAGAAAAACCACTCTGACTATGATGGACAGAAGCCAAGGTTAATCCAGAGAGACCCTGGCTGGGAGGTCACCCTTGTAATCCTAACGAAGGATGGTGGTGTTCTGCCCTGTAAGATGGAAGGAAGTGGACAGATTCAAGAGATGTTAGGGAGGTAGAAGTGACAGGACTCAATATTAGATGTGAAGTTTGGGAGGCAGAGAGGGAATGATTGTGTCTTCAGCTTGAGAGATTTAAGGGACCTTCCCAGATATAAATGTCCTGGTCATTGTGTGGGAAGGTTAATTTAGAAGAGTATATGGCATTAGTTCTCTGCCTACTTCTGAGCAGAATGATAATAGCCCTTTTCTGTCTAAGTCTCTTCTAAAACAAAAAATAAAAACCAAAGGATCTGGCTTGCACATGTCGACAGCAGAGGCTGCTGCAAGCAGGAACTGGTGTTTAGTTGATTCTAACATTGAGCAGAGGTATGTGGTCTGGGATTCCCTGGCAAATCAGCCAGCAGCCTTTTTTTCCAACAGTGTGTCCCCACTTGGAAGGCCTGTCTGAAAATTGAACAAGGAGCCAGGAATGGTTCTTTTCCAGTGTCTAGTGGGAGAGGTGAGCTAGCACTAAGCCAGACCTCGCTGGGGACCCCACAGGTGTTCTGAGCTCAGATCTTGCAAATCCTTTGCATCAGCCCTTCCCACGAGCATCAAGCATGGCTTAGACTGTTGTAAGGATGCCCTCAGCCCTTGTGGGGGCAGATGGGGGCCTGAAGTTGGGGAACTTTTAGAGAGAACAGCTGGGACACAGAGCAGCCATCCCTGTGAGACAGTCAGAAAATGTGATTCATGCCTCCTCGCTGGTCCTAAAACCTGCCTGGAATGTTCTTCCCCTGAAATCCGCTCAACTCCTTCGGGTCTTTGCTCAGAGGAGGGTCTCCCTGTCCACCCTCTCTCAAACTGCATCTCTGCCCTTCTCTGCTTTAGTTTCCTCTGTGCAGTTTATCACCATTAGATACACATTTGTACACTCATGCTGGTTTGTTAGTCTCCTTTCATAGGATATGAGCTCCAGCAGGGAGCTTATATGTTTTGTATGTTGTTCACTGCTATGTCCTCAGCCCCAGAGCAGTGCCTGGAACTCCGGAGGTGCTCAGTCAGTATTTGTTGAATGGGTAATAGTAGTAATGTCTGACTTCTGTCAGCTAGATCCTATGCTCAGGGTTCACTGTGGCTTAGGGACCCAGGCATTGAACGAGCAATTTCAAGTGTGACAGTTCATGTAAGGAGACGTTGAGGGCATGATATGAACCAGGTGGGCTTCCCTGAGGATGGGGTATTAAGCGGAGGCCTTGCTGAGTGAGTAGGAGTCTGAGGAGAAGAGAGAAGAATTTTCCAGATGGAGGGAACAGCATGTGTGAAGGCACAAGGTGAAGAGAACATGGCCCATGGGATAAAAGCCCGCACATGCAGAGGGGAGCGTGGAGAGACATGTCTGGAAGTGTCCACCAGGACCAGGTGGGGCTCGTCTCGGAAATAGTATTGAGATCCTGTCCTGGATCCCCAGAGTGGGGTTGGAAGGGAAGTCTGGAAGGCAGAAGGCTGGAGGGAATGTTGCCTTCGCAGATGAAGCCAGAATGACTTGCAGGGCTGTGGCGAGTCGGCACCAGTTTTATCCACAGACTGGTGATGGCTTCAGCCAAGACTGGGACAGATCCAAGCTTTCCTCTTCAGGTCCCCCCGGCTCCTCTGCTGTTGCTCGCCCGTCCTTCTCAACCCCCATCTGAGCGCCTGTCTTGTGCCGGGCACGGTGTTAGTGGTTGGTCCTCACAGCAGCAGGCTCAGGAGCTGTTGTTATTATCCCCACTTTGCAGTGGTAGACACAGAGGCTCAGGGCTTGCTCAGATCCCTCTCCCAGAAGGTGTCACTCTGGATCCTGGAATCCAGCCACAGGTCTCTGAGTCCAAGGCCATGGCACATAATCTCTTTCTGTGTCACAGACTGGCTCTCCTGTTCTCAGGATCCCAGCATCTCCATCCAGCCCTGTGGGTGGCCAGAAGCAGCTACCTGGTGCCCCAGTCAGCCTGGCCTCTCGGGATGCCCTCATCTGACTTCCTCCCAGAATCCACGCTGAGCCATGCAGGTCACAGCCAGCTGTAAGGGTGGAAAACCAGAGGGGCAGCTCTTCCCATGTTAGCATGAAGGGACTGGAGCGACTCCCTGTCGCGGTCCAACTCTCGCCCCAACACCAGTAACGTGTTGAGTGTGGGTCTCACCCACGTGGATTGCAGAGAGTGAGAGTCAAGGCAGCAGCAGACACATCAGGGAGCTAGTTTGGGGCCTGGGACCTTTCTCTCTCTGAGGAGAACCTGCTTCAGGGCCTTCTCAAAGATGAGGAAGTTGGTATTTGTGTATGGTGAGGTTTTCCTAATGAACAGAGGTAGCAATGTCCTGGAACCAGCCAGTTTGTAAAATAACTACTTTTTTAGTTGCTTTGGGGTTGGAGGACATTATACCAAAGCAAGAGATGGTACCCAAATGCATTATGGTGCTTATTCTGTTTTATGACTGAAAATGCTGTCCCTATTATTGGGGATGATTTGCCTTTTAAAAAAAATTGTATAAAATATACATAACGTAACATAAAGTCTACCATCATAACCATTTTTGTGTGTTCAGTAGTGTTAAAAGTATATTTACATTGTGGTGATGATTTACCTTTTGAAATCCAGAAAAGAATGCCTGGGTATATTTTGTCCAGATTACTGTCTAATAGCTACTAACATTTGGATAGTTGATTTCAGTTTGTCTAGTCTGTATCACACGTCTTGCATCATTGAACTCACCCAGGGCCTGGGGTGAGGTGAGAGAAGGACCAAAGGAGGCCGAGGTGTTGAGCGGTCTTTGTTTCCAGAATGTTCTAGTGCCATCTAGTGTCTGTGAGGCCTTGTGCCAGCAGGGCTAAGGCTGTTAGATTTCCTCTGCTTCCAGCAGAGCTCTATAAAACCCAAATGGCTTTAAAAGAACACCAACGGGATGTTTATCTTTTTAGATCAGCTGGTATTTTTTTCCGGCTCTTATCCCTTAGAAACTTGCAACTGAAATTCATTTCATTAACAGTCAGAACAGTTTGTCCCTTTGAAGCTCAGACAGGGTGAGATTCATATGAACCTGATATTAAGCTATTAAGCATCAATTTGGCAAACCTATTTATAAAGGAGCACTGAAGACAGAAAATACAGAAGGCTGCGTTAAGAGGCTCCTTTGCCAAGTCTCCTCTCTCAATGGAAAATGTGGCTCAGTAACCAGTTTTTGTGTGAGAAGAGAAAAAGGAAAATGTGTGTGTGTGTGTATATGAACATATGCTTTGTTGATGTGAGGTTATTGTAATAGAGTAAGAACAGTAATGCAGTATAGCTAAACTTACACAATGCTATGTGCCTGACACTATTCTAAGTACTTTATATTTTAAATTTTTCATCCACACAACAACCCAAAAGGAGTAGGATGTTATTATTTCCCCATCTAATAGATGAGGAAACTGAGGCAAGAATGGTTAAGTAATTTGTTGAAAGTCAGAAAGCCACAGTGAAGTATTTTGTCACAGAGAAATCTCTAAGGACGTAGAAACACACGGGTTTTCGTTACGGTTCCAGGCGATGGCTGTTTTTCCCTTGAGGCCCTTTGTTCCTCAGGTAGTGTCCCAGGATGGCTGTGGGCTGTTCACGTCTATAGGTTGCTTCTGTTCCTGAGTACCCAACAGTCCATGCAAGAGAGAACCTTGTGTAGACGAGCACCACCTTGCAGTCAGCAGGTCTGTGTATTGTCGTCAGCTCCGGGCTTACCCACCATGTGGCCGTGGGCAAGTGATTTCCCGTGCCTAGCCTCAGTTCCTCCATCTGGGGATAATAAAATGAGTTTTATAGTATTAGGGATATGTTTGGGTTTTTTTGAGAGGATAAATGAGGTAATGATTATGATGTGCCTTGTCTGGTGTCAGGCACAGCATATGTGCTCATTAAATCTTACCTTTGTTTACTTTTTATCTGGAAAGTTAAACTCATTTTAGCTCTTCATCCACATTTTCTGGGATCTTGCAGTGATAATGATATGTCTGCCTTGGGAGGGTCAAGTCCAGTTTTCCATCAAAGGGTAGAGTGGTCCAGCTCCCAGTGGATGTGGGTTCTTAATGTCTGTCTAGCTGGAAGAACCAAAAGCTGAGAAGGTTTGCCTTTGTCACCTCTCCCCTCTTTTACATTTCCGTATGTATATAACATGTATGTATACACACACACACACACGCATGCACGCATATCAACCTGGGTAATTTTAGACCTAGTAAAACAGGAATGGTGATCCAAACCAGGAGGACATCACACATTTGGATGGAAGACGAGACATTGGGCAAAAAATTATGTTAGTCTGCATGTTACCGCCTGCAAGGCAAAATTATAATATCAGCATCTTATGGAAACTGTGAGGAGGGAGATCCTGAGAAATTTCCAGTGAGCAGTGGATAATAAATTGAAACACATTATACAGCCCTCATTACTGCGATTTGAGATGTGTAAGGTGCCACTGATAGTCTCCTTAATATGCAGTGTGTGTTGTCGTTAGGTGAACCAACAATATTAATAAGCACTTTTATCAGTTCCTGTAAAAATTGAATTCTCCTAATCCTGTTTTTCCCATCATGTCTTAGGCTGTTCAGTCATAGATTCTCACTCCATGGGGTCTGCAATATTTGCATGTCTGAAGGAAATGATTTCTTAATCCAAAGGTAGGAAGCTCCGAGAGGGAATTTTACATGTTGTCTTAATGGTGGTATGGGAAATGAGTTCTTCTTGTTCTGGGAGCCCCCTTCTCCTATCGTAGAGGAGGCAGCAGTGTGGTTTTTGCAAACCTGCAGCCAGCCTTTTAGCTGAAGGGTAGGAATTGCTGCGGCCACTGCCACGCCAGCCATCTGCTACTGACCTCATTGAGAAGGGGAATCAACCATCCCCTCTTGGGCTCATTCAGTTCTAGTTATGCTTCACCTACTCCTGGGAACCTCCCATCTTGCTGGAAAATCTGTCATTTACTTTGGAGCAGGAAGAATAGCTCAGAGTTGGGAAGCAAATGGTGGGTGCCGCAGGCTTTTGGGGTCCCCAGGAAGCATCCTCTGCTTGGCACCATGAGGGCCTTAAATGGGTGGAACATTAATGACTTCTTCCAGCTCTTCCTACTTCTGGTCCCCTCTCATTTCTCCTTGCCTGATCCCTTTCATGTCCCCAGTCCTCCACTCTCGGCATCCGTATTAGTCCATTTTGTGTTGCTGTAACAGAATTACCTGAGACTGGGTAATTTATAAAGAACAGAGGTTTATTTGGCTTACGATTCTGGGACAGGTGTATCTGGCACAGACCTCAGCCTGCTTCTACTCATGGCAGAAAGCAGCAGGTACAGGCAGATCACATGGCGAGAGGAAGCAAGAGAGGGAGAGAGGAGGTGCCAGGGTCCTATAAACAACCAGCTCTTGTGGGAACTAATAGAGCGAGATCTCACTCAGGACCCCCACCCTCCAGAGAGATCATTAATCCATTCATGAGGGATCTGCCCCCATGACTCAAACAGCTTCCAGCACTGTCACATTGCAGATCAGATTTCCACATGAGTTTGGTGGGGACAACACATCCAAACTATCAGCATCCTTGTCTTGATTTTCCCCCTTCCCCCATCTCTCTTCCTCTTTCTCTTCCTCACTGTTGTAGATGCAGCAAAGTGAGAGTGAGGTTTGGTGGATACTTGGGATCCCTGAGCTTTCACCTTCTCTTGACTCAGCTGGAGATGCAGCCTCTCTACTTTTATATGTAAATCATGTAAACACAAAGTTTAATAAGCACAAAGTCTTGTCCTATAACCCAGTGTGTTATCTGTGCACGTGAATCTGTGCACATTGAGTCCTGTGCTTTGAGCTGATTTGCCTTCACGAATGTGAGTTGCAGTGAGCAATCTGATCTGTCTCAGAAGGATTGAATTGAGGTACAAAACTCCAAGCGCCTACTATGCATCAGGTATTTCACATGTCCTGTCTTATGTAGACTTCATAACAACCTTGCAAAGCAGATCTTATTATCCCTATTTCACAGAAGAGGCCACCAGTATGCAGAGTATGCCTAAAGCCCTACAACTAGCAAATGGCAGGGCTAGAATTCAGCATAAATATTAAGAAGAGTTCACGGAGCGTAACTCAACCATGCTAAGCCTTGGTTGTCACTGGCCAGTGACCTAAACTGAGATTGACCAGGAAAAGAGATTTATGATGGAACCATGCTCTCGCTATTATGTGTGTGGACAAGGGACATCTTCCTTCTGCTGTAGCCATAACACTTATATCCTTTAACACCCTGAATACCTTTTAAAATGCAGGGCTCAATTCAAATACCTACAAGTTCAATTTTTATCCACCCAACTTCTGATGGCATAACCTAGGTTCATTTTACCTACAACTTCTCTTGCCAGAATCAGCAGATCCTCTATAATTTGGGGTTTCTGGTCAAAATCCAGGGGAAAGATTCCAAAGGTAAAGCATCCAAGTCTAGCAGCCCCAGTGGAAACAGTGTAATAGCAGCATGCCTCTCATCTGCAGTCAGCCTGGATCACCTAAATTGGCTTCCAGGAGGGTTTAAGGTTCATGAGAACAGTCCGGCAGAGCTAAGCTGGTATTAATAAGTGCCTTGTGCCCATAGACAGCATTGTAGATCAATACAATATATGCTCTAAATTCAGATGATAAATGAAAACCATTATGACCCAATTAGCAAGCCTCATATTTTGAAAAGATAAATAATAATTCCACCACATAATCTTAAACCCCTTCTTGAAAAATGCCATGAATGCTGCTCTTCTCTGCTGCAGAGATGGAGGCAGACGGAGCAGGACAACCATTTACATATTGATTTGCTTCCATGATGGGTAACTGTTTTGTCTGTATTCATAGACTTTTGGTAGTTCAGCTGTGCTCATTATTTTTTAAGGCTAGATAATAGGGGAGTGGTTTTTTTTTTTTTGTTTTTTTTTTTTAAGTGTTGGGGATAGAATTTACTGGGCTGTACATAACTTAGAGGACTGCATCCCACCCTTTGAGCATTATCAGCTTGAATGCTTGATGAAAGGTCAGGGAATTGGGACCAAGGCTGGCAGGGACACCAGCTGGCTGCCCACTGCAAGAGGACCGTCCATTGCCTTGTGGTCAAGAACATGGGCTCTGGAATCCTGGGTTCAAATTCTCACTCTTATCTTTCTTAACCTTGTGACCTTGACCTTTCTGAAAGGCAGGTAAACGGGGATGATAATAGCACCTACTTTCTCAGGTGGTTTGGAGGATTAATTGAGATCTTAGCATAGTGCCTGGCACATGATGCCGGACTAGATTCGTGTTAGTTTTATTGGTAGTCTCTTTTATCTTTTGTAAAATGAAGTCGTTGGACCAAATCAGAGATTCCCAACCTGGATCTTCACATTCCTAGGGTTCCGTAACATATTGATGGGGGTGGTGCATGGTCTTAATTAGGAATGGCTGATGTCTTTGCTTCTGGCCAGACTCATTCCAGCTAGCAACACCCATCCTCTCATGTTGCTCAGAGGCTTGGCAGTGACATTTGTTTATGATTAATAAAAATGGAAATCAGATTAATTAGTATTTAATAATTGCATTTTGGTGACAGATGCTGCAACCAGACTGCCCTCACACATCTTGTTTGAACAGTCCCTCTGGTTTAGAAGATGGCAGTTGTCAGAACATGTCCTTGGAGGGGTTGGGAGGTGGATGGACAATAAAGAAGATTCACAGTAGTAGAAGGTTTGGGACCCTTGGCCTGGGTAGTATTTTCCAGTTAATCTTCTCTGGTTCTGTGAGTCCAGCATGTCTAGAGATCACAGCTTTGTAACCTGGCAGGGAGTCCAGGCTGCCATCCTCTGACCTCAGGTGATTACATTTAATAGGGATCCTGACTATTTACATATTCACATACCTTTATCGTTTGTGGCTGTGGCTTCAGCTGGATAAATGTCCTCGCAATCTCAGGAAAATGCTACACTCCCTTCTGTTCTCTGCTGTCTCCTGTGCTGCCAGCCTGCCCTGGAATGCTCTTCTCTCTCCTGTGGCCTAAGGCAGGGCTCCTCAACCTCCATGCTGTGGACCTTCTGGACCGGCTGATTATTTGTTGCATTGTAGGACGTTTAGTAGCATCTCTGAACTCTACCCATTAGATACCAGTAGCACCCCTGTCCCTAAATTGTGACATCCAAAAATGACTCTTAAGACATTGCTAAGTTTCCCCTGGGGAGGGCCAGACCCAGCTTAACCTCCCTCATTTTCATGAAAACTCCAGTTCCAGCCCACTGAAGTCATCAGTCAGTTATGGGTGGCCCCAATTTTGGTCTGTGGGTCTGTCTTCATTTTGCCTCCCCAGCCTGTGCTTGCTTTGAAAGGGTCAGGACAACATCTTGACTTCTCTTTGTCTCCACAGAGCAGAGCACATCCTTGTTTGCTATACTGATTTTTAGCAAGGGCCTCTTGGCTTGCTGGTGGTTACCACGAGTGGGGTTCCTGGTATTTTCCAGTCACTTCATGCATATTTTCTCCAGTTCTCACGGGAACCCTCATTGTAACAGTAAAGGTGCCTGAGGCTCAGAGAGGGTAAGTAACTTACCCGTAGTCACACAGCCAATGAGTGCAAGCCCGTGCCCGTTCCACTAAACTACCCAACCCTACCAGTTCAGGGAGGGCAGTGAGAAGGCAGCTGATTTCTCTGCCTGTCCAGGCGTTAGGAGACCCTCTGTGGCTAGTGTCTCTAGGAGACTGGAGTGAAGGGAGAGGCCCTTTGTGAGTGGATGCTGGGAAGAACTAGTGTGGAAAGAATGGGTCACAACCTCCCTTCCTGCTCCAGGAAGACTCGGCAGCTGGAAGCCAGCTGCAGTGACTGCTGTCATTGTAGAGTTGGGTGCTGGTTGGTTATTGTGCCACACAGCTCTGAAGGCTGTGTCAAGAGTGGGGTCAGTCTGATGCCCTTGGGGATGCTCTGGAAAGTGACGTATCTCTTATTGGGCTAAGTGCCATACCTGGGGAAGAGTAAATTTTCCCTCTGGCAGCCGTGAAAAGAACCATCAGTAATGATGGGCAAGAGAAGGGGAGTGATTTGTTTCATCTTAGAAAACTGTGTGTGTTATCTCTGAATGTGGCTTATTTGTTCTTAACAAATTCTGGCCTGGGCAGGTGACAGAAGAGGAAATCCAGTGAACTGTAAGCCTGTGAAGAGATGCTCATTCTTTCTAGCCGACAGGGCAGAGCAAATCAAAACAGCAAGGGGCCCTTCTCACACTAGAGAACATCTTGCCATGTGCAGAAGAAGATGGGATTCGGGATATTCATGTCCTCATTGTTTGTAATGATGAAAAAATTTCAAACAATGTAAGTGTCCATCAGTAGGGGATTAGACAAGTCATATGATGAAATACCATGATATTGATTGATAGTATGGTAATAAAACATTTTGTGTGCACTTTATAAACACATGCAAACCAATACTATTTATTGATTATGGATATAAATCTATCTATGAAAGTATTAAAAAAATGGACTTTAAGGCCACAAAACAAACTGAAGAAAATTATTACCTAGAGTCAGTGGGGGTGGAGGGTGGGCAGACATTGTAATCAAGGGGGTGAAGGAGGTTTTCTTCATCTTACCTGAAAGGTATTAGTGTGAAAAAAAAATTAGTAGAAAAGTGTCAAAAATCCTAGTAGTTTTAATTTATTTGAATAGCTGTTGAGCATGTTTTTTAGTGTTTTTGTGTATATTTTTCTTTAAATAGCTCCACCCTAAATGGAAGGTACGAGCCTTCCTCCTGTGCGGGTTGTCGTGAGGATCTGATGGTGGTAATAGATGTGGAAATGCAACCAGGGCGCAGTGCAAAGGCCGATAGTGTTTATTTAATAAGAATAATCACCTATCAGGCTTTGCTTTGGTCCTTGGCTAAGTAGCGTTTGTAGAATTTGGAGGCCTGGAAGGATTTGCAGTGATTTACATTCTCTGTACCTTGAAGTTCATGTTCGTTTGTTTTATAAAAACTCCCCAGAGCACACAGCAGAGATAAAAGTAAAGAGAAAGCAGGGATCGAATTTTTATGTGCATCTTGGAAGGCTGGGGAGGATGTGGGAGCGGATGCTTCCCTCCAGGAAAGTGGAGACAGCTGCCTGAATGGAAATCCACAGCCCTGTTCCTGTCCTTAGGTCCCACGCTTGACCTCCCTGACTGTCACGTTCTTTGGAGCAGATCTGATAAACTTTAATACATGGTTGCTGAGTCGTGATGTACGCAGTGCCCAGAATAGGAGAATTTGGTGGAGTGGGGGTAGGGAGCTGGTCAGTAAAGGGAGACAGGGATGGGAAGGATGGGAGGTTGGCTAAACTATATAGATGAATGGCATGTTTGAGTAGTGGTTTCTATGACAACATGTGAGCAGGCATGTTCTGCACAGAGTGCTCTGCACAGAGGAGGTGGCCAGCTGGAGCAGTCAGGGAAGTCGGCGGAATTTTTGGGCGGAAGGCAGGCTGTGACATAGAGCACAGCCTCATCTGCATTTCTGAGAGGCAGTAAATTCTCATTTAAGCTGCAATATTGATCTGCCCTGTGGAATTGCAGTATCAGTGATTTTTCTTTTAAGCCATACAATTGGCACCTTTCCCCGAATCTCAGACAGGATGTGCAGAGGCAAATTTGTTCCATTTTCTGGAAAAAAAAAAACCTCTGTTACTCACTGTCAGTCTCCGTGCCCTTCTTCACTTTTAGGGGGAAGCCATCCAGCAGCAGCCGGGGGTTCCTGGACAGGCAGTGCCCATGCTTGGCAGCTCCTGTGGACTTCTGTCAGGGACGCTCTGAATGCAGTCATCTGCTGGGGTCCCTCCTTAGCTTGTGGCCTCTCTCTGGTGGTTTTACTCTGATGAAAGGGTGGATGCATTCTAGACCTCGATCGGACATCCCCACTGGATTTATTAAGTGAGCTGAAGAAAAGGTAGACACAAGAAAATCTTTCTGTTTGTGCCTGCTCTGTAATCCCACTGTTTGTGATGATATGTTCAGTTGAGTAGCTCTGGGTGCCATCTCCAGGTGGAATTCTTAATAGTACAACCTGTTCACCTGCCCACCTTACATGTGGCTCATCGTTAACTCTGAATGTCTGTTACCATCCTGCGGAACATCTGAGCCCTTTAGTCAAAGCTGATGAGGATTTGCTTACTTGACCCATAGTGCATGCCAAACCCACTGTCTGGTTTGCACCCTCTCCTTCCTTCACTTTGAGTCATAAGTACAAATGTCTAAAAGAAGACAGGCACGTGGGTAGTGGTGTAGCCAGCCAGGTGAGACCCCTGCACATTGGAAGGCACACAATCCATGAAGGGTAAGCCCTCATCTCACCTCCAGCCAGGCACTGCTGTGGACAAGGGCACTTTCTATATTTGCTAAGTCTTCCAGTTTATCAGAAGGAGTCAGAGATTAGACTTCCTGCATGAAAGCTCTTGATTTTTAAATGTTGGGGGAAAAACACTCAAAATCTGAAAACACTGTGTGGTCACACAAAAACCCAGCTCTCAGACTCATGGAACCAAGGGGGAAAGTGTCCAAACTACCCCAGTAGGATTTAGGTACCATTGAAAAAGAAGCCAAATTGGTGCAACCTTTTCATTAATACACATGAGAAACATTTATTAAGCACCTACCATGTGGTGGGCACTATGCTAAGTTGCTTGACGTTGCAAATGCCACCTCCAGAGAGGTGGATGGGTTAGCTTCACTTCCATATGAGGAAACTGAGTCTCAGCTTGGGGAAGGAGTTTGCTTGGGGTTATGCAGGAGTGATCAGAAGTAATAATCTGAATCCAACTCTGTCTGGGATCCTCTGCCCAAGGCACCACATCCTGCCTCCTATAGCCTTGTGTCCCCCCGATCACAAAGAGCCCCCCAGACCACAAGGAAACCCAAGCCTGGTGCCCCCTCACTCTCCTTTTACAGCGGCCTCTCTAAAGGAGCCAGAAGATGCTGGCATGTCTGGTGGTTGTGGCTTTGACCACTTTTCCTACCTACAGGGCTGGGCGGACATTCTCCCAAACATAGGGTTGCCAAAAGTCTTGGGTGTTGTTAGCCCAGAAGTAACCTCATTGCGCAGGAGAAACCTGTCTGGGAATTATATATTTTTCCTGCCTCCTGTTTGAGCCTAGGGAAGATAATGCAGGAAAAGGAGAAACAGGCATAAGGACTCTGTGTTCCAGCCTTTTTAAGTGTATTAGTCAGCGCAGGCTGCGTAACAAAATACCAGAGACTGGCAGCTTAAACCACGGAAATTTATTTTCTCACATTTCTGAAGGCTGAAAGTCAAGATCAAGGCATCAGCAGGTCTGGTTTCTCCTGAGGCCTCTCTCCTTGGCTGGCAAGTGGCTGCCTTCTCACTGTGTCCTCACATGGTCTTTCCTCTTCTTACGAGGATGTAAGATTGGATTAAAGCCCACCTTTAAAAAATCTCATTTTAATCAGTTCTTTAAAGACCCTGTCTCCAAATATGGTTACATTCTGAAGTGTTGGGGGTTAGGACTTTGACACAGGAATTTAGGGGGAACACAATTCAGTCCATAACACTAAGTAAACAGCCAAATGGAGGGGAGCTGGTGAGAAGCACTGAGAGACCTCAATTCTTACTCAGACTCAGTCTCCTGATCACGTTCAACCTCAGGTTGCTCATCTGTAAAATCAGAATAACATTCCCCATGCTCTCACCTCCCAAATTATTTTGAAGACCAGATGTCTGGTAAAAGTAAGAATTGCTACTTGGCAGCAAGGTTATGCTCTTAGCTAATCCATCAATGGTAAGATGGCAAATTGTGTGTTTCTAATAACTTTTTCTGTCTTTATAGAAGTAATGCTCACCCATTATCCATCTTTTTTTTTATGTAATTGAAACCATCCCATAAATATCCATATAAGCTGCTTCTACTTACCATCATGTATTGGTTTCCTAGGGTCACCATAAATTACTACAAACTTGGTAGCTTAAAACAGCAGAAATTAATTCTTTCACAGTTCTGGACAGAAGTCCAAATTCAAGGTGGCAGCAGCGTTGGTTCCTTCCAGAGGCTCAGGGAAAAATTTATTCCATACTTCTCTCCTAGCTTCTGGTGGCTTCCAGCAGTCCTGGGCATTTCTTGGCTTGTATGCACATCACTCCAGTCTTTGCTTCCTTCTGTATCCAGCCTTCCCCCTGTGTGTCTCTTGGTCCCAAATCTCCCTCTCCTTACTCTTACAAGGACATCAGTCATTGGATTTAGGGCCCTACCTAAATCGAAGATGATCTCATCTGAAGATCCTTAACCCAATTCCATCTGCAAAGACCCTTTTTCCAAATTAGGTCAAATTCACAGGTTGGGACTTGGACATAACTTTTTGGGGGACACAATTCAATCCACTATATAACAGTGTCATGTGTACTTTCTCAAGTCATTAAAAATTCCTAAAGCAATAAATGTTCCAAACTATCCCCTTGCATGGCTGTGGTGTGATGTGTTTAACACTGCCATTCATTTCACGCCAGTCTCCCGTGAGTGACCTCTGACATCACTACAAAGCAATGCCCGGCTTTGCATGCGCGCCACGGTGTAGCAAGGGTGAGCCCCAGCTTGTCTATAGTACCTGATCTTTTATTTCTTCCCCTTTTTTCCCATTAAAAATTTGTATTGCTTCTTCTCTCTTATATAAATGGTACACACATCTGGTACAGAAATTTTAGAAAATCCAAAAAAAAAAAAACAACTATAAGTTTGGGGTCTAGCAATAACTCTGTCCTCGTTTTTCACCCCTGTGTCATTTTGTGTTTTAACATCTTCCCTGTCATTTTGGGGGGTTGGAAGCAGGAAGGGGCGTCTGTGGATCTTAGTCAACGGTCTTGAAACACTCGGGCTGTATTTCCCATCGTGACTCTGGGGCATCTCGGTTCATTTACTGGCAGATCCTGCTCTTCTGTTCCCTAACTGGGACTTTGCTCTTTATTATTTTTTTCTCACTGCCTGCCTCAGGAAACTTCTTCTGACAGTTATCTTTCCCGGGGGGACCCGAGGGAAGGCCTCAGTCCGGTAGCAGTTCTGGGGTGAGTGTGCAGACTCACAGGTTTGGAGGAGGTTCAGGTGGGTCTGAGTGAGGGCTGAGAAGAGAGAGAAGATGGGGTTGTCCTGGGGTTTTCTCTCTCAGACTGTGGGTCTTTGGGTGACTCTTGGCCACATGTAGCAGGCAGGGAGCTGGAATTCAATTTATATCTTCAGAGTTCTGAGGGACGTGGAGCATTTTCTGCTGCCACCCACAGATGACTAACTCTGTGCAGAAGGTGTCTCCAGGCTTGAAAGTGTTGGGAAGGAATTGAAGTAGCATTTCAACTTGAAGCTTCCGTGACACACTGTGGCAGTGGCTGCTCTAGGAGAGGCAAATGCAGCTAGTGAAATGGACCCTCACTTAGTCGACCTCATCCGTCCGTCCACTTCGCCCACCTTGTTGGTACCACCTGTGAACCAGGCGCACCCCGTGTGGCGCACTGGGATTGTGACGAGAGATGAGATCTGGGCCACACCCTCCAGAAACTCAGAGTAAGAAGAGGAACAGACACTTGGCCACTGATGAGTTCTGTAGCATACCAGGGTGGCAGAAAGGAAGAGTGTTTAACTCAGTCTCAGGGAGCCAGGGAAGGCAGCCTTCCTGCAAGATTCTTGGGGATGAGCAGGCACTGAGGACAGGGTGAGCGGAAGACATAAGATGTCAAGGGACTCTATACAGAAGGCGAGGAGATGAAATCATCGAATCAAATCTACAAAAATTTGACTGGGGGAAGACCAAAAATCCAGAGACTACCCTGCATAAAACGAAGTTGGCAGAAAGCAAGAGGAAAAAAGGAGAGAAAGTATCAGCATGTAGTCAGTCAATAGAAAGGATAGGACCAAAGAACACAGTTTAGAAGGCCCCAGAAAGACAAATGATTCCAGAGGCACAGTCTGCAGCTGAGACGCTGACCTTGCACAGCAGTATCCGCTGGCTGGTGAGAGACGAGAATAAGAGGGACTTTGACTCTGACCCCTGCTCTTGTTTACTTGTTAGAAATGTCAGAGCCGGGTATCTGCATCTGTGCTGGTGGCCAGGGGGCCGTGGCTCGCAGCACCACCCTGTCCTGCCTCGTTCATCTCAGATGGTAATTGCGAAGAAAACCATCGCCGGGGCTCCTAGAGTGGGGGTGAGAGTGCTTGGTACAGCATCAAAGCTTCCAGAAGTGTTGAGGCAGGTGCAGCCTTTGCCGAGGACTGAGGGCCCTGCCTAGGGCTCTGCACCTGTTCTCCGTGACCTCCTGCATTGCTGAGTGAGAGATAAAGCCCTGCTTTTCTTTTACAACATTGATTTTCTGTCCATAAGGTCAGAGCAGGGGTGGGCAGTAGAGTACGGGATTGGGGTAGGATGGGGTAGATGGTGGGGGTCCTTTCCCACTCCCAGAAACAGCTTTCTTGAACTCTCCACCAGGCTGCAGGTGGGGGTCATTTACCTGGGGACTGCATGGTGTCATGTCCTCTAGGGAAGAACTGAGTTGCTTCCTAGAGGCTGTGTCTGTCTTGGACACCACATATCCCAGAACTGACATTATGTGTTAAATAAATGGAGCATGGATGTGTCTTTTAAGCTGGCTGCCTCTGCCCTAATTCTGGGCTTCTTTGCCTTCTGCCTCTGTGGTGGCTTCCTAATGAGTCTCCCTGCCCTCGTCCTTTCTACCTCCAATCCGTTTCCCTCAGAGCCCAATCCTAATTGTCTTGTTCTCTGTGCTCAAAAAGAAAACATCTCCTCATTGCCAACAGCATAAAGCCAAGCTTCTGACTGGATACTGAAGGTTCTCCAAGATCTGATCTGTTCACTGTTGCCTGTATGCACTCCTTGGTTTCCCACCTTTCAGTCACACTTTTTCCTTTGTCTAGAATACCCTCCCCAGTCCCAGCCAGGCAAAAGATTTTCAGTTGTTCAAATTCCGATTCAAGTAGCTCCTTTCAGTGAACCATAAACTCATGTGGGAATGACTTTGGGATTCCATCACAGCTCTGACAAATGGTATCTCTCTTAGGGTACTTACCCACATAATAACACCTCCTACAATAGCAGTAGCAGCTACCATGTACTCAGCACTTACGACACATAGGTGACCAGGGCCACCCCACTGCACAACTTCAGGGGGTGCCATTCACATCAAATACAAGACAGAGGCACTGCTGGTCACATTGCCAAACCCTTTATACAGATCATCACAGCCCTAAAAGGTGGGTGCTATTACCTCCAATTTACAGATGAGGAAATTGAGGCTACAGATGTTAAGTTTCTTGCCCAAGGACACATAGCCGGTAAATGATCGGGTCGGACAGTAGACAACTCAGGTCTGTTTCCAAAGCCTGTGTTCTTTCTCAGATACTCTGCTGCCTCTCTAATAGACACTAAACTCCATGAGGGCAGGGTCCCGCTCCAATTCATTTTAACCTTCCATCTTCTCCATTGAGTTTAATAAATGTCCATTGGTCAAAATCGCTAATCCTATTTAGTGCCAGTTATAGGCTGGTGTCTGTAGTAGAGACTTTGGTATTAGCCTGGGTTCTGCTGAATAGGCTGGACTTTAAAATCAATAGAATTAGAAAATATATAACTCCTCCTCAGGCCAGTAAGTACTGTTGTCTTATCTCTTGGTACCACTACAAGGAAAGGACAAGGAGTGCCCAAGGGCATCTTAGACTTTCCCCCAACACCTGCAGTGAGGTGATTCAGAGAAATTAACCCCAAAGTGTCTGCAGTGCCTTCTGCAGCCCCCACCTCTCTTTCCAAACCAGCTTATCAAACTCCTTATTCTTGAGTGAGGCACAAATTGGTAGAACCAAGACATGCTGAATTTCCAAATGTCCCCCTAAAGTAACTAAAACCACAGATTGGCCACTTGGCTGAGAAATGCCCCTTCCCCCCTTGCCATTTCTCTTTTCTTTAGCTAAAGAATCCACAGATATGTCTCACTTCATGAGGCATGTGCTCTGAAAGCTGTGTGGAACTTGAGTCATATTCCAAACGTACCAGGAAATCACTCTGTTTAAAGGAATCATCTCATCAGTCATAAAACCAGACACTGTCAGAGACAGAAAGAAACTTAGAGGCTATCTAGTTCAGCCTCTTCATCTAATTTTATAGGTGAGAAAACCAGAGAGGTTGAGTGACTTTGCCAAGGTCACACAGCTCATTAGAGATAGAAATTGTTAAACAGAACCTCAAGTCCTCTGATGTTGGTACCAACGCTTTTCTCTCAAAGTTCTTTTATAAGCAGATCATCCTGCCCCCACCCATGTTCCTATCCACTTCCACCCCACTCCCATAAAAAAAATCCTCAACATAATTTGACAGTTTTTATATCAGGGAGGGTTTCATCTGGACTTCTGGCTATGCCGGCTTACAGCTTCCTTTGGCTGTTTATGCCCACCAGCTTTTCTAACAGAAGAAGGGTGTGCAGAAAAAGTTAAATAGTAGACCTGGACTCTATCCTTAGAAAGGTCTGCCTGTAAAGTTGGCCCTCGGCTGGCATCTGGAGCTTAGATTTTGGGGGTGCTCCCGCCACCCCGACTGATGAGTGCCTAAACTGTTTGCACAGTGTGGTTCATGCTGAACACCTGCTTTCCTTCTGGGAGTCTGGGATTTGGGCATGTACTGGGCGGAGGGTACCTTTGCAACCAGCCTCCAGTAAAAATTCTGGGCACTGAGTCTCTAAAGATCCTTCCTGATAAACGACATTTCACATGTACTGTCCCCACTCATTGCTAGGGGAGTGGAGTGCCTCCTGTGAGGACTCTAGGTAGCTTGTGTCTGGTTTTCCCTGGACTTCACCCCATGAGCCTTTTCCCAATGCTCGTTTTGCTTTGCGTCCTTCTGCTGTAATAAATTGTACCCATAAGTACAATTCTGTGCTGAGTCCTGTGAGCTCTTCTAACAGATCATCACATCTGGGGGTGGTCTCTGGGGACAAAGGGAGAGATGGAGCTTTCAGTCAATGGCATAATCAGGCAGTCTCTTTTCTTAAGGGAGGCAGGGATGATTAAAGCTTACAAATGAAGACTTTGGGTTCACTGAAGAACTCACCCAAGTTCCAGTCCTGACTCTCCCATTTGCTATGTGTTTGGGGCAAGTTATTTCCCCTCTCCGAACTTCAGAATTCCCAACAAAGAAGAAAATAATACTTATGGGTTAGGGTTCTTGGGGATTCAGGGGGGTGCCAGGCATAGAGGAGGTGCTGACGCATGTGTGCTGCATGAGCGCAGGAGCTCTGTGCTGTCAGTGCCGGGTCCCCACAGCTGAGAACAGGGCTTCCTGGCACATGTAGTGGGCCCACAGTAAGTATTTGTTGAATTTATACTCCGAGAGTGAATAAATGCCACCTGACATTGCTGTGGGAAGCACTAGGACAGCACATGGGTCCGGAAGAGGCCAGAGGTTATAGTCAAGCAAGGTGGGTGAGTTCCATGCAAGTTTTGGTCTGAGCATGCGCTGCTGTCTGGTTGCTGTGAGAGAGAACCCTTCATTGAATGCTGTGGGGGTATTTCCACTTACCCAGACCTCTTGCTGGATCTGCTGGCTCCTCCCCTAGGACAGTGGCTTCTCTCTGGATTACCTTGGTTTATCTATTTCTGGATGAGTCTGTAAAGTTGTTGTCAGTGTAAACCCTGTTACCAAGTACATGATCTAATTAACAAGATACGTTTTAATACCTAAGTGGGACATCGCTGCTCACAATCCCAGTGACCCATTTCCTAAATGCTCCCTTTTTGCCATTTTTTTCCTGCTTCTTGAACAAAGGAGAGAGGAAGAAAACAGCCATGTGTATATTTATTTGCTCCAGTGGTGGGCAACCATTTACCTTCCTTCCTTAGGGGTTCTCTCTAGCTTGCTTTGCTCGTTAATGTTTCTTTCACAGGATAAATAATGTGGAAGTGTCATCATAGACCAACAAGAGGCAGCCATGGGAAGGTGGAATTTACTGCCTCCCCCATAGCTGAAGGACACTGTTCCTCCTGAATTTTTAATCATTGGTTGGTGTTGCACCTTCAACAAAAGATGGATGCAGGGAGTGGAGCAGAGCTCAGATTGAACATCAGGAGCCTCAGATTCTAGTTATTTCTCAACCACCAAATTGTCCCGGAGACTTTGGCTTAAGCCTCTAGACTTCCTTGGCCTCTGTTCCTCTTTTCTAAAGCAATGAGTTGATCCAGAATGTTCCCTCACATTCTCTGGCATTCTTTCAGTGTATCAGTCAGCACAAAGAGTCCCAATTTTGGTCTCTGAGAATGCCACACCCACTGACAGTCACATCTTTAAACTCCAAGTGGACTTAAGTGCAAAAGAATGTGCCTACTATACCACCACCACCGGTGTCCCAGAAGTGAGGATGAGGCAGGACAGGTAAATGGTCACCCACCTTTAGTGTCCAAGAGATGAAGACCCTATTTGGCAAAGCCAAGGGGCTCTTGGACCCACTGGTTCCTTTTGCACTCAAGTAGCTTTCCTAAGGCATGTTCTTGGGACCCTAAATTTACAAGCAGCTCTCCCTGTGGTCACATGAATTTGGGAGGCACTAGAAATCACAACAGAGGTTTAGAGAAATCTTATTGAAAAGAAGCCTGTTTACCAGTGTTTCCCGAACTTAGAAGAACCAAAGAACCCCTTATTTCCCCCCTTTCCATACTACCTTTACCCTCCTGGGCAAGCCCATTTTGGAAGTTGTGGCTGCAGTCAGCTAGGTGACTTAATTGGGAATCTGCTCCGTGTCTAACTGTTGAGTTCCTATTGTTAATTTTCTTGGAGCCTGTGTCAGAGGGACATCCATGTCCATCCTAATGGTGTCCATCCTAATTTGGAACAAAATTTCCCTCATAGACTAACAGATCACTGGGGGACCCCAAGTAGCCGCCCCTGGCCTCCACAATAAGTCCCTCTCCAAGGGCTCATCGTGTCCGCAGGTTCAGTCCATCTGTCTGTCTGCTTCCTTCTCTCCCTTCTTTTTTTCGTGCCTTGGGCCTGCTCCTCCTCTTCCCTATTTCCCTGTTCTTCATCCCCTCCCCCTTAGTTTGAACCCTGCTGGGAACGGGATGGCCTTGACCTCAGACTCACAACCCTTCCAGGTTCAGGCTGGTTTATTTGCCGTCATTTGGTTTCTCATTGATCAGCAATTAATTGGTGGCTGACAGCCTCCCCAGAGTGGATCGCAGCTGTCTAGGAAATCTGCTGATCTAGAAAGATGTTCAGATGCTGCTAATAACCCAGAGAGCATGCTGTCAAGTGTTTTCTTTCCTCAGCCTGCTCTTGTCACTGCAGGTTTTTGATTCAACCACTCTGCTCTGTGTCCTTTTAGTGTCATCTCGCGTTTATTCGGGGCCTTTGACACCATGCCCCAAAATGCCATCAAGAATTCTAAATTATTTGATTTTCTTGCTCTTTTTTAATTCAAAGAATCATCATTAAAAACTTTGTATTGAGACAGTTCATTAAGTAATAATTATGTTGACGTAGGCCTCTGCTCCCAAGTTTATTGTTGCTGCCTATTTTCTTCCCAGTTTGGCTGTGATGTTTGGAACAAGGCAGACTTGTGTCACTTCCTAGCTGTGTGACCTGGAGCAATTTGCTTAGTGTTTCTGGGCCTCAGTTTTCTCTTCTGTAAAATGGGCATCATAATACCCACCTTACAGATTGCTGATAAAGATTAAATAAGAGAATGCAAAGTCCATGAGCATAGTTATCCATCGCTTTAGGGGACAACAGGGACCTCTCTTCACTCCTGTATTCCCAGGAGTGCCTGGCTCATAGGAGATGAGATGTTCAGCAAAGTATTACAATGCAAAATTAGAGGAGTGGGACAGGCCTATCTCAGAAATCCTCTGTTGGAGTCTACACTAGGTCCTCAAAAGTCCTAGGCCTGCCTTCCTCCTTGCTTCAAAGTACAGAGACTGCAATAGTAGGCAGGTGTCCACTGCAGGGTTCTATGGAGGCAAGAGCTTGGAACTGGGAGAATGTGTCCCTAGATCAGTCATTTTCTGGCTCTGCATTTGTTGAGCAGTTCTCAATCCTAGTTGCACATGAAAATCCCCCAGGGAGCTGTTTTTACAATATCGATGCCAGAACTGACCCTGCTGGTTTGGGGTGGGGCCTTGTGATCCTAACATGCAGCCAAGGTCAGACATCTTTTGCTTTGGTTGAGGAGCACGTACTGAGTGGGACTGTGTAATCTCATCAACATCTAAGCACTTGAAAGGCTAAATACACAACTCCAGTAGGTTACAGTCTTAGATGGGGCTTCAAGACTGAATCAGAAGCAGTTAATTACCCCTAGGGGGTGACACCGTCCCCTACGTAAGAGCTGTCTATGCATACACATTGTCCCTGCAGACTCACACCCTGAGTTTGTTCATCCGGCCAGCTCTGCCCAGCTCTGCCAGCCAGACCTGGTGCCTTGGCAGAACACGGATCAGGCGGCCAGGGCTACTTGGAGTAAGGCCACCCATTTGTCCTGGTTAGCATGGGCTGAAGGAAGTTGGGTCTCCCTAAACAGTTCTGCCTCACTGCAGTAAACATCAGCTACCTCCTCTACATATAAACTGGTTGGGTTTAGTTTGTTTATTATCCCCACAGAGCCTTCTCCTGGGAGAGAGATCAGGTGAGGAAATACACTCAAACGCTGATGTGGCACTATTTGGAAACAATGACTTGTTCATCAGTCCCCCCCATGCCACCCACGCAACTGGGGGAAAATGACAGGAGGAAGGTCGGCATCCATCATCTTCAGCACATGAAGTTTCAGAGATTTTTAGCATTTGATTTGTAACATTTTCAGAAGGCAACATAAATCATGTTAGTAATTTTTTTTTTTTTTTGTCATCTTAAAAATG
This sequence comes from Cynocephalus volans, assembly GCF_027409185.1. Classification (NCBI taxonomy): domain Eukaryota; kingdom Metazoa; phylum Chordata; class Mammalia; order Dermoptera; family Cynocephalidae; genus Cynocephalus; species Cynocephalus volans. The sequence continues at coordinate 134,634,489 of NC_084463.1, forward strand.
GGGGGAAGTCTGAATCCATTTGGGAGAACATGTGTGTCAGTCACAGCCTCTTTAGATCTGCTTGGAAAGCTGCAAATATTTTTCTCCACACAAAGTACATTCAGGTTTTGTTGATGATGTGGTTGTTAGTACAGATCTCCTCAGGGGCTCCGAATAACTGTGGGGGGAGGATGGGAAACAGAGCAAGGGCTGTAATTTTCAACCTGGAATAGAAGCAGCAATTTGAGGCAATTTAAAAAATTCTATTAAGGGCAATCTGATGGTCTCCTGCTGGAAATAGAGGACCCTGTTCGGAATGCTCTTGGTGGTGTTGTAAGGGGCTGATGGGGTCTCCAGATTTTGCACAGTCTCCTGTACCCCCAAAGCCATCATATAAGACCCCTGCCCCCTACTTCCACTCCCCTCACGCCTTTAAATGGGAACATTCGTGATTCCTTGTTTAGTGCAGTATGTATTACAGAAACCTGAAATGAGTTGTTCAGATAGAGCGGGACCTCAGCGGGCTGCCAGACTAACTTGGTCTTGTTGGAAAGGAGAAAATTGGCAGGACTTGGCTGAAGAGTTTCCCACATTGCAGCTTGTGACCGGTTCTGTCGTGCTTTTGTTGACTTTTTTTTAACATTTCTTTTTATGGAGTCATTATTTTTTAAAGTCCCAGATGAGGCGTGGATTCTTGGCCAAGAGACCAGATGAACATTGGTTAGACCAGGGGCTTATTTCCCAACACACTGCCCATGGGTTCAGCTGTGGGGGTCATGATAAGGAAAGGGAACCGCTATTCATTGTGTGTGTCTCTGCTGTGAGTGTCTTAAAATTCTAATGGAGGGGGACCTGTTGGAGCCATCAGGTAAGGACGTACCTCATGGGTAGGAAGCAGGCTGGCTGTCTTCTGGAGGGAGTGGAGTGTCTCCATTTCAGTCGTTCCTAAGACAGGTGATCTCTGGTAAGTGAGGAAGGGTCTTCCTCTCCCTGGACCTCACTTATTGGGCCTGGGTTATAAGGAATCTAGATTTCTCAAGGGAAGATGCTCTGAGGTGCTGGGGGCAGAAGGCACTGTTAACATGGAGACAGGTTGGGGGCTCAGTAGAAGGAAACTTGTGAACCATTAGCTTTCAAGCTGTTTTGACCCCAACCCACAAGAAGAAATGCTTTTTACATCACAGTCAAATAAACAGATAGGAGTGCATGCTACATGCAGTGCAGTATTTTTGATATATTCTATTTCCTTCTTTTCATTGTATGCAGGCCGTGACCCACTATGTTAGTTTCTCTCCTTACCATTTGGCCAAGACCTGGTGTTTAAAAAGTGCTGCAGGTCTGGCCGGTACGCTCAGTTGGTTGGAGCACGGTGCTGATAAAAACACTGCAGTAAGGTATTCCACCAGGAGAACCTCAGCAAGTGAGTTCTGAGAGCTGACTCAGCTAGAAGAGTTCCAACGTCACTGTCCCTTTGTGTTCCATTGAGTTTTAAAGAAACATCCTCAAACACACCAGGGACTCTTCCACCCCAGGACCTTTGCACTTGCTTTCCTTTCATTTGGAACACCCCCTTCCATATATCCAAGGGCCTATCTTCCGTACCTTATCAGGTGTCACCTTCTCAGTGAGACCCCCCATCCCCTCCCCCACTGCCCTGTTTAAAAATGCAAACCACCCCCCACTCTACCCTGCTCACTCTTCATTCCACTTACCATGTTCTGGGCTTTTTTTGCTGCTGTTTATTTTATTGATATAGCATTTATTACCTTCTCACAAGCAATATATACTATAGTTTGTTTATTGTGTTTATTGTCTGCATCCGCCTGCTAGCATGTAAGCTCCATGAGGGCAGGAATTTTTGTTTTGTATATTGATGTATCCCAACCAGCCGGAAAAGTGACTGCTATGTGGTAAGTGCTCACTAAAGATGTTGTTGAATGGATAAATGATTTAAAATGGTAGCCTCTTCTTCCTGCAACTTTCTTGATTTGAGGAAATTAAAGGAAGGGCTGGGCCCTCACTTGGATTAGAATAGAAATGAGGAAGATGAGGATGAAGTGGGATAAGGAGGTGGTGATGGTGATGTATAGGGACAATCGCAGGGAAAAAGGAGAACTCGGGGCCAGAATCCAGGTGACAAAGGCCCATGACCTCTGCTCACAAGAAGAATCCACTGACCACCTTTGGGATCCCAGGACACGATTCCTTCCTCTCCTTCTGTCCCAAGCCTGAGTCTTCCATTCACTGGGCTCCCCAATGGTGAATCTCCAGTGTTTCATCAGCAACGCCAGGCTGCAGGGCTTTTGTGGGGGACTCCTTTGCAGACGCTCAGTCCCATGTTGCTGCATGTTGCTTGTGGCTGATAAGACCATTGTGAGCGAATTTATAAATCTCTTGCCTTCCTGGCTGTGAGAGAGGCAGATAAGCAGTGGTCTGACAAAAATAAAAGCGTATTTCCCCCTTCGCTTTTCTTGCCTGACACACAAAGAGTAAACCTGAATGTGTGTGGTGAATGAACATTCTGGTGAAGGGAAAATGATAAAATTCCAGCGTGCCCTTGGTGGGAAATATTGCAAGCCTCCCCGTCTTTGTTCCCAGAGCCCTCGTTCTTTGTGCAGGCCGACCTCGGGGGCCTTTGCCCATCGCAACCTGAAGGAAAATTGTGCTCACAGAAAGCCGGCATGATTTCCCAGCCCCCAGAAATGAGGCTGAGGGTGAGCCTGTCCCCCTTTAGCAATGCCAGTTGGGCCAAATCCTCCTTGAAATATTTAATTATAAGGTATGTGAATGCATATCGCAGCAATTCTTTTTTCTTCTTAACACATACCTAGCCTTGCAACAAAAAATTTAAAATACTATTCCTGGGAGTTTATTTTTCTTTTAATTAGGCTCTCAGAGGTCAATTTTTTTCATAAAATATTTTTAGCCCATTGGTCAAGCCAGGAACTCTGCTTGTCACAGGAGAGGATCTTTGAATAAAATAATGTTGTCTGATTCTTCGATTATACTCATAGTTAATATTGGTTTTCACTTTTATAAAGTATTTTCACATAGAAGAGATCAGGGCTAAAATGCATTAGTGACCTGCCCAAAGTTGTACAATGATTTAGTGAGAACTCAGAATGGAAGCCGGATCTTTCAACCCCCGCAAATTCCCATCTCTCCTTCTCTGGGCAGCGAGGGCTTCCCATCTCTGATTTCTCTTTCCACTAGGAGAGGGAGAAGATTCTTGGCATTTGTCAAGAGCTTTTTGGGTGCCAGGAACTGTGTGTAAATTGCCTGCGTTACATTTCCCCGTTGACTCCTCCCAGGAATCCCAGGAGGCTGATAATATTATCCCCATTTTCTCATTGGGGAAATGGAAATGAAGAGCAATTTTATTGCAAGTAGAAATCAGGCTTTGGCAACCAAGCCCCTGAAAGTAGGGTGAGATGTAAACTTTTATAAATAGCAGAGAGGCCACCAGCATGTAGACGTATTTATAGATGGGGGAAAGGGCAGACAAAAATCCCCACCCTTGTGGAGTCTGCATTCTGTTGACTCATTTTGGGACAGGAGGATGGATGGAGTCTAACAATCCTCAGAGACCAGCTCCGTTTCCATTCTAAGAGCAAAACGCTCCCCTTGTTATAGGGCTAGAACAGATGCATTGGTAGACATATACAACCAGGGAAGTTTTATTTGCCAGTAAATTAGTCACTGTGGCAACATATCTCTTGACTTATAAGAAGACTGAGACCAAGTATAAGTTCCTTGAGGACAAAAGCCCATGCCTTAATCAGCTTTGTGTATCCCACTGTACTTAATGCTTCATGGGTGCTCATTAATGTTTAAATGAATGAAATGCATAAATTAGTTAACATGAAGCTCTCTGAGACTGAATTAACATCTATCAAGAGTTGTGCAGTCCGCAGACTTAAAATATCCAAAAATGATCACCCCTAGAGAGATCTCTGTAAATCAGCAATGAAAGAGCTAAAGTAAAACTATAAATCATTCCATTACAGTTTCATACATTTACAAGTAAGTGGTTTTGGAAGCAAGATGTGTATAGCTGTATTTAGCCTTGGTATGCTAAGCAAATGTGAACCAAATATAAATTCCTACTGTGGCATTTTTAAGCCATGGCAGGGAGCAGGAGGCCGAGGAAGAAGGAGAGTTGGAGGAGCCTCAGAGCTATTTTTAAAAGTTTAATCTGTACTTTTAGAAAGATGCATTTTTGAAGAACTGGAATATCAGTCACCTCCCACTGGTAGGATTCTTCATCAGGGGAGAAATGATAGTATGGCCAATCTTCCTGAAGTCTCAGCAGATCACATTGATAAAATGGTTTTTGTCATTATGCACCACATGTGAGAAGAAACCCTTCGTTGGCACACCTTCCTGTCCCTCGCCTTCTTATTTACAGCTTGCAATAAACTTGTTGAGTGCAAAGCAAGAACCCAGGCAGAATGTTAATGCAAAGAAATGACATGTGAGTCGGTGACATCCTGGGCTTTGAGTGCCCATGACCGAGGGGAGGCCCAGTGAGCTGTGGCCCTGCTCGTCGCATTAGCTTTGATTTGCTAGACATTGCATGAAGAATGAATCAGAGCCTCAGCTCTGAGCCCCTCAGGCAGAGCCAAGCCACGGCCCTTAAGTCTATAGCTTCCCACCCGAGACTGACTTAATTAGCCAGGGTCCTTAGCTTGGCCAATGGTGGGCCTGGTGAATGCTTGATTTGCAAAGGAAATTCACAATTTGGTATGGAGTCTCTATTTTTTAAATGCTTTGGCTAACTTTGCAGCTTCCCCCATCTCCTTCTCATGACAGTCTTCCTTTCTGGAATATTTCAAATGCAAGCGATGAAACAGGGTTGTCATTGGACCTGGATCCTATCCATGGGGGCTCAGCAGTTGTGATGTTCAGCAGGACAAATACAGACCCAAGAGGCCAAACAGTTTCTTCCTCCCCAGGTAGTTAAAGCAAAGATCCGTTCACTGCGTTGCCTGTGTATGTCTGCATGGGCGTTTGATATCAGGGTAAACTCTAGGGGTTAAAAAACCAGGAGCAGAAAAACCAATGTAAATGCATTAGGCAAGAAGCCAGGGCGGATCAGGAAAAGGTCTGGAATTATGCAAGGTTGAAGATAAGCAGTTTTGGTTGGTTTCCAGCATGGGCAGTTGCCTGCTTTAATATCTGGATAAGAACTTGCTTGTAATTGGTAGATGGATTGCTTGGATGTAAATGGAGCCTGAAAAAGAATCTATTCCCTTTCAGCAATTAAACATCCCCCTCTGCTTTCTCCACTCTGGCTATTCAGCAGAACTTTTCTCCTTAATACACAGTACAGAGGTGTTCCATAGCCCAGCCTGATTTGAATTAGTTTATGGGGCCTACATTAATGAAATTTAGCCTTATTTCCCTACATGTATGTGAGGCTAGTTACAGTATAGTGCCCGGTGTGGATAAATGGATTTTGGAGAATACTGATGTAAGATACCTACCACCCAGATGTGGGAGTCCCTCAACAGAACATAACGGTAGGAAATGATTACTTTCTGTCCCACCCCATCACTGCCACACCTATTTGATAACCCACTTGATTATTTAGAACAGTTTTCCAAAGAGGGATTTGTGCGAGGTGATTCTTTGGGGTTCAGGTAGGTATTTTTTACTTTAAATAAAAAAGAAAGAAAAGTTTTATATTTGATATATGGATTGACAGGGGATCATGTATATAATATAAACCAATATATATATTGGGGGATAGTGTCAATAAAACTGTATTGAAGAACATGGTTGAAATGCAGTGGTTTAGAGCACTGAACAAGGCACTAGATTGTGCTCCTCTTTTCTGCTTTGTCATTAGTGCTGAATGGCTTCACCTTTCACAGCTTTGATTCACATCCTGCATGACCGGGTTACAAAAATAGAGACCTGGAGCTTCCAGTGAGAAGAGAGGAAGTCAGTGAAGTGACCGAATTAAGACATGTCTCTGGAAGGAGCCATTTTCCTGCCTCTCCCCACTGCCCTTAGTGATCCTCTAGGTCATACAGGAGCTGACATCATGATTGAGTCTGTGGATCTCAGCCACACTCTGTCCCGGTGCTTCTCATACAAACATCCGAGGCGATTAAAATTTTAAAGATAGATTATGGAAGCACTTAGGGATTGGGTTGGCCAATCACAAGCAGCCTGCTGCTGCTGCTGCTGTTCAACATATTTAGAGCACCCAAGTGTTGCTTTATTTAAGACTGAACAAGATTCAGCCACTTAGAAAATATATCAATAAACTCATCGCTCAGATGAAATTATTCCCTATCCCCGCACCTTGCATATGGCCTTAGGTCTCTCTTCATTTCCAGAAACATATGGCCTGGTTCAAAAGTTTTTGCTTAAACAGTGTCAAAAAGCTGGAGACAATGTCTTGCAAGTGCACAGACTTGCCAAGAAAGGAAAATACTGTAATTGGGAATGATCGCTGGCAAGGAGCAATGTCCAATCCAATCCATGTCTGCCCATCATGTGTCTGTTCTTCTGCCCTGTGCAGCTGGTCCCCTTCCTATGAATGAACTTCAGCAAGTGATGCATCTACAACAGCTGTTTGACTCATCCTAGAGCCTTGTGGGTTAAAGCTGACAGCCCTGACTCTTCATTTAACTTCTTAAATGCAGTACTTTGGACAGATATAGATGCTTTGCGAGCAGGCAGCCAGCCAGATTCTTTTGTGTCCCAGATTTGCATGTTAGATTAGAAAACTTGGTATTTATAAACATGCTTCACCTTGAATTAGCCCTGGTTCAATTGCTATTGTTTGTTGAAAGGGACATCTTTTAAAATCTTACACAATTGACTTGCATTTCAAAAGCATAATAAAATCTATGTTTCCATTATAAAAGTGCATACACTCATTACAGGATGTTTAGAATATATGGAAGAGGAAAAAATTCACCCATATTTCCTGCTTTCATAAATAATCATTATTAGCAATTGGAGTACTTCCTTCCATATTCTTTTCTGTGCAAAGGTAATGGAGGCTTTTTATTCTTGAAACCATGTTATTTATTCAGTTTTGTGTCCTACTTTTTTCCCACTTGTATTAATAAGTATTTTCCCGTGTTGTTATAAACTCTTAGTAAGCATTCTTAATGGTTGCATGATGTTCTGTTAAATGGATATACCTTATTTTATTTAGCCACATGCCTATTGGTGAACATTTAGGTTTTGCCAATGAATTACTATAGACAAAGCTGTAATGATCTTTATAGCTTTTTTTCATATTTTGGATTACTTCCTTAGGATAGATTTCCATAGGATTTATACCAGTTATGAATACTTTTAGGGCTCATTGCACTTATATTACTAAATTGTTTTCCAAGTGGATTGTATCTGTTTACACCCCCTACAAGTGATTGAATAAAACCTTTTTTCATCACATCTTGCCAACATAAGGTATTATCATTTTAAAAAATTATTCCTGCGTTTCCAGGCAAGAAATGGTGTCTAATCACAGCTCCCTTTTAAGTGTTGATCGAGCCTTTCTTTAGGAAGACCCTACTGTGTTTTGCATAGTTCCTAAAAATTCTAGGAGAGCTCTTTTGGAAAAGGAATTAATCTTATGTGAAGAAATATATGATCAAACTACAGAAGCAGGGAATTCATTAATGCTTTAAAGATTCTGGTTATTAAGATGGCCTCCTGGTTTTTAGGCAATAAATGACCCGTATTTTAATTTTTCTGACTTAAAACTTTTGCTGAGTAACCATTGAGTGCCTACGGTTTTCAGTCCTTTAGAGTTCCTTCCTTCCTTCTTTCTTTCTCTCCCTCCTTTCTTCCATCCACCCATCCCATCCTCTCCTCCCTCCATCCTGTGACAGCTTGGGTAAAGATCTGACAGAGGGAAATTAACTGGCTAATCCATATGCAGTAGCCCCTGGTTCCTGCTGCACTTCCTGCTGAACATGATTTATAGCTGTTTGGCAGAAGGTCAAAATCTGATTCTGTAGAGTGGAGGTGGAGGGGGAAGTCTTTGATTTCTCTGCCACAGTTCATTAAAAATTCATACATATGGATCTGAAAACGAAACATTTCTCCATGTCAACATGAGTTACGGTGGGAGCCTAGAGCAAGACTTGAGTATTCGAGTACGACACTGTCACCAAGTAATCACATGGGCATAGCGGTGCCTCTCAATGAGACAAAAGGGGGAAAGATGATCTGGGCCCTGAAGGATGGAGATAAAATTTTTCACTCTTGTGCTTGAGGGCTTTCCTTGTGAATAGAAGTCTGATTATTAGAAAACTTATCTGTCTTGAAGAGTTCACTTAATTCAATGATTCTTTTGTCCATTTGATTGACAAGTATTTAGTCTCAACTAGTGGTAAGGTGCATATTAATTAATAGGAGAGATGAGTTATTTCAAACCCCCTGCTGCTTCTACTTTCTTTCTTAGTTCCTCATCTTTGACCCTTTACTTTAGAGTCGTCTGACTTTTACAATGTCTAGACTCCAAGCCTTTTATTATAAATACCAGAAATGGTTTGAAACATGATCTTCTAGCCCAGTACTTCTCAAACTGTAATCCACTCACAAATCATCTGGGGATCTGTTAAAATGAAGATTCTGATTCTGTAGATTCAGGATGGGGCCTGGAGACTGCATTTTACCAAACTCCCAGGAGAAGCCGCTGCTGATGATCCAAACCCCACACAGAGAATAGCAAGGCTCTGGTCCACTGTATCTATACTGGGTTGAATACTGTCTTCCAAAAATTCATGTCCACCCAGGACCTGTGAATGTGATGTTATTTGGAAATAGGGTCTTTGCAGATGTAATCAAGTTAAGACAAGTGTATAGTCAGGGTTCTGCAAGGAAACAGAACCAATAGGATAGGAGATTAGATAGATAGATAGATTGATTGATTGACTTTAAAGAATTGACTCATGCTGTTGTGCGGACTAGCAAGTCTAAAATCTGCAGGGCAGGCCAGCAGGCTGGAAACCCAGGGAAGAGCTGATGTTGTAGTCTTGAGTCAAAAGTCAGTCTGGAGTCAGAATTCCTTCCTCTCCAGGGACCTCAGCCTTTTCTGTTAAAGCCTTCAGTTGATTTGATGAGGCCCCACTACGTTATGTGCTTTACTCAAAATCTACTTATTTAACTGTTAATCACTTCTAAAGAAATAGCTTCGCAGCAACTAAACTGGTGTTTGACTAAAAGCTGGGTTCCATAGCCTAGCCAAGTCGACACATAAAATTAACCATCACAGTGAGGTCACACTGGATTTGGGTGGGCCCTAGATCCCATGACTGGTGTCCCTATAAGAAGGAGGAAGTTTGGACACAGAGACAGAGACACATGGGACCACGTGAAGATAGACACAAAGGTGGAAGAGATGCATCTACAAGCCAAGGAACACCAAGGATTGCCAGCAACTACCAGGAGCTAGGAAGAGGCAAGGAAGCATTCTTTCCCGGAGCCTTTAGAGGAAGCATGGCCCTGCTGGCTGGTTGATTTTGGACTTCTGACCTCCAAAACTGGGAAGGAATACATTCCTGTTGTTTTAAGCCACCCAGTTTGTGGTACTTTGTTACAGCAGCTCTAGGAAACTAATACAGTATCTTAAATAATAGGCTGATGACAAGCCTAAGAACATCATCATAAAATCACAATGGTAATTTGCTACCTTCAAAGGTAGACCTAGAGTCTGGAAAGTGCACTTATTAAAAGGTTTCATCATAGAAGTTCAGAGCCACTGTGGCTGGAGATGAATTGATCAGGGATCCCCTCTTCTTTCCCAGACTCTCAAGTTGGTCTGAAAGTGCTTAGCTGTCTTTTCTTGTACTTTCTCTTCTCGCCCTCCCTTCATGTTGCAGGGCAGCCAGGTGACAGATGAGAAAGAGTTAAATTTGCTTTTCTTTGAACAAACTATACTAATTAAAATGTATCCCCCTGGGATTGCCTTTTGCCATAAGTAATGCATATTTCATTAACATTTGCTTTAAAAACAAACAAGATCATAAAGTTAAGATTGCTTTAGCCTAAATGCCGTCCAGATTTAATATGCATGATATAACCTCCTGGTATAGCAAGAAGCTCCAGTACGCAATTTTGGTGCCTCGCTGATGCTTGTTTTTAACGGGAAGAATCGATACTGGGTGAGGGTTATACTAACAACATGAGCTGTCAAGAACCAAGGAAATAATTAAAGTTATAACATTAACAAAGCAACATGGTCGTAGGGATGATTTTATTCTCTCTCTCTCTCTCTCTCTCTCTCTCTCTTTTTCCTGCATTGTGCACATTTGTTGGTATTTTCAGATGGAGATAGAATCAGGAGGTATTTTTCTGCTAGGGAATGTTTAAGTAAATGTCAGTTGTGATCAATAGGGTAGCCTCCACAAGGAAAGCAAAGCTGTAAATGTCACTCATTTTACTCTTCGGGAACAGTGCGTGTGTGTATGTGTTAGAGATGAAGTCTGAAACCAGCAAGTTCAACTTTAGCTGGGGAGTATCAACCAAAATCGGTGGCGAGGAAATAAAATTACTCTGCAAAATGTGAGTTCTTCTGGACAGTGGTAGCATGGAGAAATCACATTTCCAGATACCGTGATTTCTTGACTAATTCATCATGTTAAGATGACTGTCAGGACTGCCTGGAGGTGGACTTCAGACAATACAATCCACATCGTTCTTCGAGCTTGCAAATGATGCTTTTGAAAGAGTTTTGACATTTGGGTTGAAATGTGGCTATAAAGAATGACATGTAAGGAAGACTGCTGTGTTCCTGCTGTAAGGCTCACCCTGCTTTTTGACTCCCCCCAAAGAGTCTTACTTCATCTGGTTTGGGTCAGTGCAAATCCTTGTTCTCCAGCAATAGCTGGACACATTCTAGAACTGGGGCAAAAGAAATCCCTGTTATTGATTGATCTCTTAGGAGTTGGTGTCACATCTGCTACCAATTTTAAACCATCCTCATCTCAATCCCCCAACGCTGTCTAGAAGCCTGTGCTTCCCACTTTTTGGAGATGATTCAGGCCCCCCAGTGTGAGTTTCTTAACTTCCCCTCCTTCTCAGATCTCGTTTTCCTCCTGTCCCTCTCCTCCTCTGCTGCTGAGGATCTTCTGGAAACTGTCAGCCTTCTTTGAACTCCACAGTTCCTACGCCCACGGTCTTCCCACCTCCTCATTCTGCCTCACGCCAATCCATCCTACACTCAGGGTCAGATTTCTTTTTCTCAGTCTTACTTCCAGTGTTAACTACCCCACTCAACACCTTTCAAAAGTTCTTTGTACCTTTTAGGTTAAGAGTAAGCTCCTTGCCCTGGCATTCCGAGCTGTGCATTTGACGCCAGTGGACTTCACACCCTAATGCTAGGCCCCATCAAAACTAGATTGTTTATTGTTCCCCAAACAGATCTTGTAATTTCCCACCTTCTACTGGCCAGTGCTATTTTCCTTCACATGGATTGTTGTCTTCTCCACTTCTACTGGCTAAAATTGTTTCCATCCTTCAAGACTCATCTCAAATACCACCTACCTGATGAATCATGCCCTGATTCTTGCTTCTAAGCCAGAGATCATCCCTCCTGTTTTTGAACATCCATAACATTTCATTTGTGCTGCTTTTCCAACACTTATGTTGGCGCACTTAGATGCCTCACACATGCCTCCCTTTATTTTTCCACCTAGTTGATTGTAAGCTTCTGAGGTCAAGAGAAGTAAGAGAGTGCTGTGTCACCCACTGTACGGGCTATCTGCCACAGCCATCATAAGCCCTCCTTAAGTGTAAACTTTATGGAACTTTCAACAGGGCAAGGCCTAACTCTGTTTTTAGTTTAATTTTTTCTCTGACTTGAACAATGATGAGGCAGGGAGGTGGAATGCCTTGGCTGACATGGGCATCCCAGGGCATTCACTAAGCACAGATTCTTGAGCTGCATCCCTGGAGATTCTGAATCAAAGGATAGAGGCCAGAAACCTCTATTTTTAACAGTCTTCTCAAAAGTTCGTTGCTGCTGAAACACCTCTCTGGTGCAGTGGATCTGAGTTTGATTCCAGTTCTGCATTTTCCTACATGTGCAGACCCTTGTGCAGTCTCCTCATCTGTAAAATAGAGTAATACTTGCCTTTTTAGGCTACTGGGGGAATTAAATAAAACAACATATGTAAAATGGCCAGCCCAATGCTTAGATCAGAGCAGATGCTATGAATGTCGGTGTCCTTCCCAAAGTGTTACCAGGTGGCATGTCCAGTTCCTTGATTGATGAATGTTTCATGGATCGGCAAAAGGAAAGGAAGAGAGAGACAGAGAAACAGAACATGACAAGGTTTTATTACCAAGCAAAGGTACACTCCAAGGAAGTGTGCTGGCATCTCCACCAGAGAGAGACACGAGCACCCCTGACCTTCTCCATCCTCTCCGTCCCACGTGCAAACTCCTAATGGCGACTTCTGCCCCTCCTGTCCCACCTATTGTGCATCCCTGGCCAACCCAGTCTGAGTATTTATGAGCAGCTTCCCTGGGGCGTGTCCTACTCTCTCCTGCCTCAAAAGTGCCACATCCAGTTCCGTATCCTGATTCCAGGTGGGTCTCTTTTTCTTAGTATGCTGTCCTTTTCCTTATCCTCAGCATTGTTGGAAGATTCCTTCCCTCATAAGCCAGCAGCACTTCTCCCGCTGGGATTTGTTCACCTTTTCTCCCCTTTCTGCTGCTTGTGGCCCAGTGGACCTAAGTTGCAGAGAACACACTGCAGTGCTGGTTTTCTTAGAATTCCTTTTTGTTGGTGGCATTTATTGAACGTATACTTGTTGGGTATCTGCTCTGTGGCAGACAGTGTTCTAGACACTGAACAGAATGAGCAAAGAACACTCCTGTCCTCAAGGGGCTTATTTTCTACACAGACTGTAAACATGAGAGCCCTGAGAGGCTGAAGCCCCAGTGAGGGAGCAGGATAGCAGGAGCTGAGGACAGAGAGAGGGGAGGCAGGAAGCAGATGGTAAAGACTTTTCAGGCATAGAAGGGGCTTTGGCTTCTATGCTGGGTGACATGGAGCCAGTGGAGGGTTTCAGCAGAGGAGTAACGTGATCTGACTCACAGGATCTCCCTGGCTGCTATGTTGAGGATAGACAATAGGGGGCAGCAGTGGGAGTGCAGATGCGGGTGGCAGGCTCTTGCAGTAATGCAGGGAACAGAGGATGGTGGCCAGGACCAGGGTGGTGAGAAGTGGTTGATATGAGCTACGTGTTAGAAGTAGGGTCCATTGGAATTGCTCGTGGATTTGATGTAGAGTGTGAGAGAAGAATCAAGGATGACACCAAGGTTTTTGGTCTGAAGAAATAAAAAGATGGAGCCACCAGTAACAGAGATTTGGGCTGGGGAGAGAGATATTGCAAAAGGAACAGATCAGGAACTCATCTGAGGACATTATCACCTCCTGAAATTCAGTGTGGCCTTGGGTAGCTGATCTCTGGGACAGATTGGAAAGTCTCAACCTGGTATGTGGTTCAACATTTAACTTTTTAGCATAATCAGGAGTGGGATCCTCCCAACAGAATATATTAACTGCTGGCACCCCTAAAAAGCTCTGCTTAGTATTTAAAATAATTGGTTAGCTTAGTTATGAAAGTAACACATTCATGATAAAATAAAAAATTCTAGGAATGACAGGTCTAAGGTTAACAAATAAGTCTTCGTCACTCCCCCTACTCCCTTGGGATAATTGCTGTTAAAACTGTTTTTGGTTTTTTGCAGCTAGCATTTTTCTGCACGTTACTATGTGTTGGGCTCCTCGCTAATTAAATGCTGGATAAGCATAATTCACAGTAATCCTCTTATCACCTTTGGAAGTGTAGGTAGCTTTATTATCCACATTTTACAGATGAGGAAACTGGAATCAGGCAAAGTGTCCTTCCCAAGGCCACAGGCTAGTGAGGGCAGGGACTCCAGCGTAGGTCTTCAGACTGCAAAGTCCCAGCTCTGGCCCGTTGTCCTGGGAGCAAGTGCCATCAGCTTTCGTGAGAGGACCCTTCTCTGGCATCTCCTGCTGTGGAATTGGATATGAGCTATTTTACATCGATCCTACCTAAGTTAAATTAAAATTGACTAATTAACTGTGGCCTCTTTGAATAGACTGCTGTATTTCTGCTTGCAGCTTTCTGTTTCTCCTGAGAAGTCAACCCAACATTGTTTTGAAAAGTCGCTCAATTATTAATGGTTGGATAACATTTGAAAATGTAAAGTGCCACTAAATTGTTAATAAGAAGACCCTGAGGGGGGTTGGGAATCAGTTGTCAGCTCTCCCTCCTTCTTTCTCTCTCTCACACACAGGCACATCCTTAGCTCAAAGGTGACCCAAAGCACCAGAAATAAAAGGTCAGACTCACTGATCTCAGCTGCTAAAAAATACCTTATGCCTTCCCTCCCTACCTCCCTGACTTTGGCCTTGATACTTTGACCTGAGCCTACAGATAATAGAAAGGAGGAGCTTATCTAGACAGGAGCAGTGGAAAAAGCTGGGAACAAATCATTGCAGTGAGAAGGGAGCTGAGAGAAATTGATCAGCTTTAACCAAGATGTGGCTCCGCGTTCCTCTTGCTGGGAAATGATCCCTGGATGGAATTATGTTCTGTGCGTTAGGTTGTTGCTTGTAATCCAGACCTTTCCAGATAGAATACGTGAGGTTTGAAACTATATAGAGCTTATCACCAAGAGGTGTACAGGTTTGTGGGTTTCAGAGCTAGAAGTCCC